>NC_063332.1:68421788-68438068 GCF_021869965.1 Rhincodon typus
AACTTTCCTGCTCCTCTGATGCTGCCTGGCCTGCTGTGTTCCTCCAGCTCCACACTGTGTTATCTCCGACTCCAGCATCTGCAGTTCTTACTATCTCCGGTTGACTCTGAACTGCCCTCTGAGCAATTAGGGTTGGGCAATAAATGCTGCCAAGCCAGTGACGCCTCATTCCATTAATGACTAAAAAAAATTGAACAATGATGTTGACCTCCGTCAGTACACCATGTTTCATTGATAGTTCTTCTTGTGATTTTGACTGCTGTGCTGCTCCCCTCTTTCTTGCTCCCCTCTGTCATGCCTCTGTTTCTGCTCCTCCTTTTCTCTTGCTCCCCTTGTGGCTTCTTACTGCTGCTTCACTCCCTCCTGCTCTGCTCCTTCCTGCTCTGTTGGCTGCTGCTCACCCTCATTCTGCTGGTCCTCTGTCTACTGCCCTCTAATCTGCTGACAACCCGGAATAGACTGTTGCTGGTATGAATGTTATTTTGCTCCATATCCAGATTCCAAATAAAGACAGCCAATACATCGAAAGTGCAGAAACTAACCGCTTAGCGCAAATATTCTGAACAAACCCTTTTTCTAAATGGGGGCTAGAAAAGCAGCGATGAGCATTGATTATTTATTGCAATATTTGTCCTGTGATTTTGCTTTGGGATCACATCTTGGTTTTGATGATAAGTTTCAGAAAGCCAATGGATCTGATATAAAATGAGACTGTAGCTTAAAGTATCATTGGAATTGATCAAATGACAGATTTAAATTGGTACATTACTCACCCAAAGAGAAGTATGCAGAACTAGCCAATTGCACTGTGTTAAACGTGAAGTCTGGATATTGAATTAAGCTTCAGGAAACAAACATGTTTTCAACTGTACTACGCTGCACCATAAACGCACACACTGCTGTCGGTCTAAAATTCCCCGTGCGAGTGAGAATTTTGGTGTGGGGTTGATAAGCTTACAGATACTTTGTGTTATGGTTTAATTGTCAAACAGCAACACAAAAGCAAAACTCCTTGTTCTTAAATTTCATTCTGCAGTGACCACTCACAGTGTGAGGTGACCTGTTGCTAGTTAGACTCCCCTCCATCAAATTTTGCTTCTAACCCACTGCAAGGAAGATCGCGCAGTCCCAACTACTTCCAAGAATAGCACATTAGAAATCATGTGCCTCTCATTATTTGATTTGCACCTCTCATTACTAATAATGCCCCTGCTGGGCCAACATTTCAGTTCCTGGGATCACTGCCATCTGTGGTTGCTGAAATCTAGACGTCTCTTCCTGCTTCTGCTACTTGTGAAAGAAAGGACTTAATTCTTTCTTACCCATGTTCAACAATGACTCACTGATTGAACAAGAACATATTATCATAGCCTACACACAGCCTTGAACTTTAAATAAATACAGATCATATTTCAAATAAAAAAATGCTTGTACTTATTTAAAGCATTTCTATACAAAAACCATTCTTGTTTAAATTATCTTTGAATCAAAGATATTACTTTCTTCTCTTCCTGTTTTTTGATTGTTTTCTTTGTTGATGTGTATTGCTTCCACTACTACGAAGAGCGGAGATAAATTACATGCCGGAAAACCTCTGGAGATGATCCATGGAAATAGGAAAACATCTAGAGTGACTTGCAGTCCCATCTGTAGATGGATTTTCTGGGAAGTGGTCAAATCACAGTATCATAAAATCATGATAAGTAAACCATGCCTCGGGGCATCCTTGTCTGCAGCGTATGAGATAGACAACATTGGCTGAGTCTATCTCATACACTGCAGGCCAAGATGCCTGAGGCATGGTATATTGGCCAGATCATGCAGTCACTATGACAATGGATGAATGGACACCGCACAACAATCGCCAGACAGGAATGTTCCCTCCCAGTCGGGGTATACTTCAGCGGTCAAGGACATTCAGCGCCCGATCTTCGGGTAAACATCCTCCAAGGCAGACTTTGAGCTACATAACAATGCAGGATCATCGAGCAGAAACTGATAGCCAAGTTCCGCACCCATGAAGACTGCCTTAACTGTGATCATGGGCTCATGTCACGCTACATGTTACCCCACCACACTGTTCTGTATCTGTAAGATCCTCCTGACTGTCCTGTTTTGACACCATCACCTGGATAAATTGTTATGATCTCTTAACCCTAATTAACTTGTTCAGTTTTGGATTACTTATCACTTTGGTTAAACCATTGGCATATGACTCTTATACGTATCATGTTATTCCAGTTATTTGGTTTGGCTCCAGCACCACCTTATGTTATTTTTTTTCTAATTATCTCTCTGCTCCATTTAAGCGGATTATAGGTCATCCCTCTGCTTGTTATTCAGCTGTTGACACTTTACTCACACCGTCTAACACTTCAGATCGCCTGCAGGGACTTATTATTCGATACTCCACTTCACACAATTTGTATGATCTTTTGATCTCTCTGCTCTTGATTTCTCTCTGCTCATAAATTCTGTTTTCTTTGTACTTCTCTCTCACTTTGCCTGTCGAAGGAGCTACATTCCAAAAGACTGTGATTCAAATAAACCAAATGAAAGGTATCAGCTTTTCACCAGCTATTCTATAGTCATTGTGAGAGCAATGTGTAGTAACAACAGGCAAGACAAGGGCAAAAACAAGTGGATCCTAAGGAAGTGCACAAGGATGTCTTGCTCAGTTTTATTAAAGTACTTGATGAGAGTGAAAGTTTTTGCTAATGCCCTTTATTAATGGAAGTTTCCTCAATCTACTCCCACTCTCAAGACTATATCTGTCATTATTTGTGCTTTGCCTAAAACAGACAATATAATAGTTTTATCTCATCAGCCTAAACATGAATCAATCTATGTATGAGAAGAATTTCTGAGAATTGTTTTATTCCTAATAAGGTTATCAAAGACATGTGGTCTGCCATGACCTGCAATTACAGTCCTCAGGTAACTGTGAACACTTCCTCGTCTGTGGTTGTGTATCTCTGTTCAGTGTCTGTCAAAGCTCTTGATGTAAAATAGACCAGTTTCCATGTTCCATACATTTTCAATTGAATACAGACTGCTCCTAATCCTGTCTACGGTGTATTTGTAACTATTAATCGTGAGTATGCTTGAATTGTAATGTACTAAACCATCAGTAGAAACATCTTTATTCCTTTCAAAAGCTGCAGTATGTTACTGATTCCAATACTACTGCTGGCTTCTTTTTCAAAAGCTCTTTTACTGCTTGAGTTGGATAGGGTGGTATGGTGGCACAGTGGGTTAGCATTGCTGTCTTACAGTGCCAAGGACCTGGGTTTGATTCTACCCTTGGGTGACTGTCTATGTGCAATTTGCACCTTCTCTGTGGGTTCCCTTCGGGTGCTCTGGTTTCCTCCACAGTCCAAAGTTGTGCATGTTAGGTGGATTGGCCATGGAAAATGTGGGGATACGGTAGGTGGGATGCTCTCTGGAGGGTCGGTGAGGACTTGCTGGGCTGAATGGCCTGCTTCCACACTGTTAGGATTCTACAATTCTATAATAAGCTTTCCTAAGCCTAAGAAGCACTGCATACCATTTACAGGTTTTGTTGTTAAAAATTCACTGATAGCTCATGCCTTCTGTGGATCAGCCATGATGCCTTGTTCTTGGATAATGTGCCCTAGGGCTGTAATCATCTTTCTGGATCATTGTATTTCCCATTCAATGCAACACCTGCATTCTGCAGTGCCTTTACATGCCCCTGAGCTTCCTGTGTTCCTTCTTCATTCTACAATGCACTAGATTAGTCCTTATGGTAATGGTTTCCTATTTTCTTTTCACATTGTATTTTGTACGCATTGTATTTTGAAAAATCTCTCATGCAGAGGGCATCCTAAATGCTAGATGGGATTGAAGCAATGTGTCCAGGGATATGCAGGCTTTGTCTTGAGATTCAATTCTTGTGCAAAATTTGTGTGCTGCCTGTTTTCCAAACCATTATCAATGGATGAGGCAAAATTTATGTACTAAACTGAGTGAAATCGAGACACAATCTTAATTCTGAATTTGACATGGGAACAGTTACTAGCCCTGTGCAGCATTGTCAGTTTTGTCACCAGCAATGGAGCCCTACTTTCAATCATGCTGTCTAATTGAGATTTTACTTTTTGCTATCAATGGATAAAGAATTTTCCTGGGAGAGTGTATAAGCAGATGATTTTAGCTTCTTCTTGCAGAGTAATGTGATACTCCTGCTTCAATTTGCTTAAACCTTTAAACTATTGCCAACATTATCTTCTGTCTTCATTTTGAAGTATTGTATCCACTCTCCCAAAGAAATCGAGATGAACATATTATTTCTGGTTAACAATGAGGTGTTTTAATTCCTCAGAATATATAATAATTCACTGACATTTCATCCTCCATGTCTAAGTATCATGGTGATTTGCCCATGCACTTGACTATCTGTGCCAATGTAGAAACAGGAGTAGGCCATTCAGCCCCTCAAGCCTGTTCCACCATTCAATAAGAGCATGGCTGTTCTTATGGTCCAACTTTGATTCATACCCCTTAATATGTTTGCTTCAGAAAAAAAAAACTATCTATATCAGATTTATCTCAGATCCTCCTAGATGCTGAGTTTTACATTTGGTAGTCTAACTCTCACAGACTTTAACCATTGTAAGCTGCCTGACAGTCTTGAAACACCTTCCCCAGCGTTGAGTTTATACTCTATTTCAAAGCCTTGTACTCTCAAATTGATGGCTCAGAATCTGCTTTGACCCTCTTTACCTTTGTTGCATTATTTCATTTCCATGGAAATGTTCCCTTTTCAGGATCTTTTCTTGTTAATAATATGAAGAAGGAGCTTTTAATCTTTAATATCTTCTAAAGAGGCACACTGGTCACACTTATTTCCTCTGTTTTGAACCACCTTGTGTACAACCTAAAATGGTCGATGATATTGTTTGCCACTCTTTTAGTGTTCTGTTCACCTTTCCAGTAAGTGTTAACACCATGTTGGGGCCTAGCAACCTGAATGTGTCGGAACAATCCGCAATGTGTCATTGCAGTACTGACTGATTTTCGGCTCTGGTTTCTGCCTTCATTAACAAATGTTCCAACATTAAATACTCCTTAGTTTGAAGAACATCTGGCAACTTTCTTATCCTTCCTACTAAAAACTACACAGTGTCTAATTGATTCAGTCTTTAAAACTCTTTGTCTGCATCATCATGCCAAACAATATAAATCTTTAAAAAAGGCTTCATCTGATTTCCACCATTGCTGAGATCATTGATTAAATCTCACCTATTCTATCACTACAATTCTTTTGGGGCTAAAGTATGCATTGAATAATCGATGCATTTTGATCAGTAATAATTTCTTCCACGCCTTGTCTTACAAGAACAATATCAGCTACTGGACCTACAACATACAAGAAACTGCCGACTTGATGGAATTGCTGTTTAGTATGTAAGCCTGAAGCTGCTCTGTGATGCTGAAACTGGCACTTCCAGATCCTGGTGAGGGCTGGGTATGAGACGCCAGGTTAGTGGAAGGCACAAAGGAGAAGAATGTCAACATGGAGGAGGTGCCCTTAAGAGGGTACAAGGAAGCCCCCAAATGAGGTATTCTCCCTATCTCCCTGCCTTTTATCACAAATAGAAGAGGTGGTGAGCTGATCAGTGTCCTTCCACCTTCCCTTGCTGACCAAATTATGGTGGTGGAGGTGAAAGAGGCCTTTAAATGACAGTTAATTGAGTTAAAGGTCTCAATAATCCAAAGAGTGTGTCAGGTTGAATGAAACATTATCAAGTCCCATATAGTGACAGAAAGATTAACATAACACTCCCATCTTCAATGCAACCTGGTCATGGTAGGGAAGGGGGCACACAATTTTCCCACAGTCTTACTCAGTTTCACTCTGGGCTTACATCATTGTCTGATAACTTTATGTTTCTAAAGAGCTTCACTATGTCTGCATCCTTGCAGGCTGAATTGAACATCTTAGTGATGAACTAGGGAAGCATAACAGATTACTTTATGTTCATGGAAACAGAGAAAATAGGAAGAGGACAAGGATATTCACCCCTTTGAACCTGCTCATGACTGATCATCTAACTCCTGTTCACAGTTGCTCCTCTATTCTTTCTTTCCTTTAGCCCCACGAGATATATCTAACTCCTTCTTGAAAGCATTCGATGTTTTGGCCTCAAATGCCTTCTGTTGTAGAGGATTCCACAAGCTCACAACTTTCTGGGGGAAGAAATTTCTCCTCATCTCAGTCCTAAATCACCTACTCTGTATCCTTAGACAGTGACCCCGGGAGCATTGTTCTTGCATTTAACCTGTCAAGTTAGAATTTTGTAGGTTTCTACGAGATATCCCCCTCATTCTTCTAAACTCCAGTGAGCATAATCCCTCTTCATACACCAGTCCTGCAATCCTTGGAATCAGTCTGATAAACCTATGTTGAACTCCCTCTATTGCCAGAACATCTTTCCTCAGATAAGGAAACCAAAATGTATACAATACTCCAGGTATGGTCTCACCAAGGCCCTGTACAAATGCAGCAAGACATCCCTGCTCCTGTACTCAAATCCTCTCACTATGGAGGCCAACATACCATTTGCTTTCTTTGCCACCAGCTGCATCTGCAGGCTTACTTTTAGCGACTGGTGTACAAGGATATCCAGATCTTATTGTACCTCCCCCTTTCCCAGTCTGTTGACATTCAGATAATAATTTGTCTTCCTGTTTTTGCAACTAAAGTGAAATACCCCAGCTGTGGTTTTAAAACCCTGGCTTAATGTGAAAGTGATTGGCAAGGTTGATCCAGATATGGAGAGTAGAAGGTTGAGAGGTAGCCTTACAGAAGTTTATAAAATCATGAGGGGTATAGATAGGATTAATGGTAATTGCCTCTTCCCTAGGATGGGGGATTTCAAGACTAGGGGACACATTTTTTAACGTGAGAGGAGAGAGATTTAAAAAAGACATGAGTGGTAAACGTTTTACCCCGGGGGTAGTTCACGTAGATTGAAAGCCCTGATGAAGTGGTGGATGTGGGCACAATTATAAAGTTTAAAAGACATTTGGATAAGTACATGAATAAGAAATGTTTGGAGAGATATGGGCCAGAAGCAGGCAGGTGGGACTAGCTTAGTTTGGGATTATGTTCAGCATGGACTGGTTGGACCAAAAAGCCTGTTTCCGTGCTGTATGACTCTATGCTTCTATGACTATGAGCTGATGCAACCTGTCAGCCTCCAGTTTTTGAAATATTGGCCAGTTCTGATAAAGAAAGAAGCAAGCAAGTCATTCTTCAAAGGGGAGAATAAGAATGTATCACTAAGATAGGTTGAACTGAGCTAGAATAATTGAGTGAAAATAGACAAGTCATTTGTTAATATTTTTATGTCTTTTTCTGGCTCTATCTACATTTCATTTAAAAGTGCAAAAAAGACCACGAAACTGTAAGACCATATCACGTAGGAGCAGAATTGGGCTATTTGACCCATTGAGTCTGCTCCATCATTCAATCATGGCTGAAATGTTTCTCAACCCCATTCTCCTGCCTTTTCCCTGTAACCGTTGATCCCCTTACTAATCAAGAACCTATCCATTTCTGTCTTAAATATACTCAATGACTTTGCTTCCACAGCCTCTATGGCAATGAGTTCCAAAGATTCTGGCTGAAGAAATTCCTCCTCATCTCAATTCTAAAGGGCCATCCCTTTACTCTGAGTTTGTACCCTTAGGTCCTTGTCTCTCCTCCCAGTGGAAACGTCTCCTCCACTTCCACTCTGTCCAGGCCTCTCAGTATTCTGAGGTAGTCGCAGTCGGTTCCATGGTGTAATGGTTAGCACTCTGGGCTTTGTGTCCAGCGGTCTGAGTTTGAATCTCAGTGGGACCTCTAATTGTTGTGTCCCTACGACTTGTTAAAAAGCACAGTCGGGTCCATGGTGTAATGGTTAGCACTCTGAGCTTTGTGTCCAGTGGTCTGAGTTTGAATCTCAGTGGGACCTCTAATTGTTGTGTCTCTATGACTTGTTAAAAAGTTCCTACTATCTCTGACCTTGTTATCTCAGATCCTCTCAGTATTCTGTAAGTTTCAATCAGATATCCCTTATCCTTCTAAACTTCATCAAATACAGATCCAGAGTCCTCAAGACCTTCAGCTCCAGGATCATTCTTATAAAACTCCTCTGGACCCCTCCAAAGCCAGCACATCCTTCCTGAGATATGGTGCTCAAAACTGCTCGCAATATTCCAAATGTAATCCGACCAGAGCCTTATACAGCATCAGCAACACATCATTGCTTATGTAGTTTATTACTCTTGAAACAAATGCTAACACTGCATTTACCTTTCTAACTACCAACTGAACCTGCAGGTTAACCTTAAGAGAATCCTGAACTAGGATGTCTAAGCCCCTTTGTGTTTCAGATTTCCAAAGACTTTCCCCTTTTAGAAAATCATGTATGCTTCTATTCTTCCTAACAAAGTATATAACCTCACACTTTCCCTCATTGTATTCCATCTGCCACTTCTACGTCCACTCTTCTAGCCTGTCCAAGTCCTTCTACAGCCGTTCATTTCCTCAACATTACCTGTACCTCCACCTATCTTTGTGACATCTGCAAACTTAGCAACAATTCCCTCAGTTCCTTCATCCAGACCATTAATGTATCACATGAACAGTTCCGCTCCAAACAGTGCCCCCTGTGGAAATCCACTAGTTACTGGCTGCCATCCTGACAAAGACCCTTTTAATTCCTACTCTCTGCCTTCTGCCAGTCAGCGAATCCTTTATCCATGCCAGTCCTTTCTCCAACACCATGGGCTCTTATCTTATTTAGCGACCCCTGTGTGGCACCTTATCAAAGGTCTTCTGAAAATCCAAATAGATCATGTTCACTGGCTCTCCTTTGGCAAACTTTGGAATGGCAATTTTAAGAGCAAAAGGCATACTGACTGTTTCTTCTGCAACCCCTGGGGGAGGCCACTTTCAAAGGAATGGTGAAAGACATGTTGCTATCATTAGAGCAATACTTCTGCTCATCCTTTTTCAATCTTACTTTCCCATTACTTGCCCATTACCCCTTGCTAATTTTCCCTAAATTAAACCTTAATCTTCTAATGAAGCTGAACAAGTACATGAAATATTTCCAAGGTCAAACTTAATTGGATTCTGATTGACACTCAAGGACAATGCAGTGATATGTCTCAGATGGTCAATTCAACACATTACAATCCTCATATTCTCGTAAATTATATTTTTATGATCCCATTAGGACTGGAATACTAGTACTTTATCGAGTGTTTAAGTATGTGTGTCAGCACTTATCAATGCAGTATTCAATTTCACCGCAATTTAAGATCTTGAAATTATTACAGAGTGTAATTTAATGGCACATTGGCTTGATAATAAAATTATGTGATTACACTTACTAATGTGATGTTAAATCTGGTAAATGCAAGAAACAAAATCACAATGATGTTCAACTAAATGAACGTTAAATTCAGAATTAAATACTAAAAATAAACCTAACCTGAGGATTAAAAACAAAATTAAAGACATAATAATAGAAACAAAGCAGTTATTGAGTTATTTGTTTGATGCTTTGTTTATTTGTTGCCTGGAGCTGATCAAATTATTTTTATCTACCACATACGCCAGGTTTAAACTTGATCCACCCGATATACATGGAGTGAGAGATCTGTCCGGGTCCTGGTACCAATGGCTCAGGAAAATCATGCCTAACAAATTTCTTAAAACTCTTTGACAAAGTAACAAGAAGGATCGATAAAAGGGAAGTCGTGGATGTAATATATCTGGATTTTCAGGCAGCATTTGATAAGTTACCACACGTTAGTCTACTTAATAAGATAACAGCCCATGGTGTTGGTGATAGTAATATCAGCATGAACAGGGGATTAACTAATTAATAGAAACAGAGTTTGGATAAAAGGAGTATTTTCAGGAAAACAATCTGTAATGAGTTGTGTGTCACAGGGATCAATTCTTTAGCCAGAATTATTTAAAAATATAATGGATGAGGAAAGTGAGCCAAGTTTGTGAATGACACAAAAATAGGTGGGAAGACAAGGGGTAAGGGTGACATAAAGAGTTTGCAGAGGGATATGGACAGGATAAGTAAGTTCACAAAGATTTGGGAGGGAGAATACACTGTGAATAAATTGAAGTTCTGCATTTTGGCAGTAAAAATGTAGGAGCTGAACATATTTAAATGGAGAAAGACTACAGAAAGCTACAGTACGGAGGGATTTGGGAATTCTTGTGCATAAGCCACAAAAAAAGACTAGCATATAAGTTCAGAAGGTAGTAGGGAAGGCAAATGGTATGATGACCTTTATTTAGTATGATGTATGATGACTTAAAAGGAATGAATTATAAAAGTAGGGAAGTTTTGCTTAAACTCGTCAAGGCATCAGTGAGACCACACCTGGAATACTGTAAACAGTTTTACTCCTTTGCATTCGGGAAAGATATATTGGCATTGGAGGCAGTCCAGAGAAGGTTCAATAGTTGATCTCAGGTATTGAGACACTGTCTTATGAGGAGAGGTTGGGCCAGTACTCATTGGAGTTTAGAAAAATAAGAGTGACCTTTTTGAAACATATAAGCTTCTTAAGGACTCGACAAGGTCGACGCAGAAACATTAATACCCTTGTGGGACAGTCTAACACCAGAGGGAAAAAATCTCAGAGTAAGTGTTTGTCCATGGAGTAATAGGGCTGCATGTGGGATCTTACCTGAGGCCCATCAGTTCCCATCTGTGTTTTCCTTCTTTGTTTTACTTTTGCTTCTGCACTTTACTTTTGCTTTATTTTTCTTTTCTTTCTGGTCTTTTTTTTCTTCTTTTCTGTGGGGGGGGTTGGTCGGCAGCACCGGTGCAGCAGCGAGAGTGGGCCACGTGCAGAGCGGCAGATGTGGCTCCTTCTGGTGATTGGGAGTGGAGGTGACAGTGAGGACGTTCTCCTGGCGATAGGAGGCCGGTGGCAACAAGTGCATTCTGTCAGCATTTGGGGCCCGTGGCAGTGGCAGTGAGGTCATTCTGCCAGCATTCAGGGCCCGTGGCAGTGGCAGTGAAGTCATTCGCCTGGCGTCAGGGCCTGTGGCAGTGGCAGCAAATCTAGGCCAGAGATCGGGAGTGGCAGTGCCAGTGGCAGTGGACTCTTTAAGATGGAGGCACTAACAAGGCAACACCTGCAGCTGAGCCATGTCTCATGACCCAGCAGCAGCCTGGAGTCTTTGTTGTAGGGTGAGTGTGGGTTCAGTGGCGTCAACAAAGTGGGCCCAATGACGAAGAAATGGCAGCTAAAGTGGGGCGACTCCTATGTAGCTGGGTCCAGCACAGGTAGTGGTGAGGCAGTGGTTAGGTAGCAGCATGGACTGGATCAGAAAGTCTGATATTCTGAACTTTTTACTACTTTATTTTTCTAATTTATTCCTATTACCTATAATGCTGGACGATTATTTCCTTACTTCTCTAATTTTGTTTTGTTTCCCTAAGAATTTGATCTTAAGTATCTGTACCTAGGTACCTTCGTACCTAAGATGGCGCTATAATACGGCAACTGTAAACTTTTCACCGTAATCATTTGAGCACATGTGACAATAAAACTAATTCAAATTCATTTAAGAAAGAGGTAAAGAGTGCTTTCTTTTCTCAGACGGCAGTGAAACTGTAGAATTCTTTACCACAGACGGCTGTCAAGATTAGTTCATTAAGTACGTTCAAGACTGAGATCGATAGATTTTTAATCAGTCAGGGAATCCAGGGTTAACAGGAAAAGAATTGGAAAGTGGAATTGAAGGTTATCAGATAAGCCATGATCTCATTGACTGACAGAATAGACTTGATAGCTGAAGAGCTGACTTCTGTGTCTTCATCTTACGGTTGAACAGTTTTAGTTGAGCTCATATTCATTGCACTTGGCAAACACTAGTTAAAAAATCTTCTTTATTCATTACAAAGCAGCACTCTATGGATTTCTAATGCCACATGTGATCTTTAACACCCTTTTTTTGCAGCCTACATCAGGAACACAGGGAATGGTAAAGTTAACAATTCACAGGACTTCTGATAGAATGCCTAGTTGGAAAGGCTGAAAATAACCTATTGAACCCTTAGGAATCTCAGCTACCAGTATGTTTATTGTTATCATTAATCAATCTCCTCAGACATGGTAAATCATCCTCCAGGGGAAGGTGAGACTTAAATCTAGACCTGGCTCAGAGAGATGATCAATACCATCATGCCATAATATCCTTAAACAAGTTGGGTAAAGTAGCCATCAACTCCATCTCAAGCTCCAACTGGAGTGAAAGAAGGCAGACTTGCCTGGAAGCAGAGTATAGAGATTGAACCCTCAGTCTTGACATTATATGTGCCGCACTCGAAACTCCTGAACTAATCAGCCACTACATTCAACCTCCTAGCTTGTTTTTAAGTCATCTGTTTGAAGTCTACATAAAGATTAATAAACGTTCCCAAAATCATTAACTCTTACTAACTCAGAAAGAACTACTTATTCAATGCACTTTGGGAAAACAAACATTTAAGATGAGTGCCCTTTTTTAAATTGCTTTTCCTGGAATGTGGGCTTTGCAGAGTTGGCCAGCATTTATTGCTCATTTTTAGTTGTTCTAGAGATGGTCATGCTGATCAGCCTTCTTGAATTGATGCAATCTTTTTGTTTCAAGTCCACTCACTATGCTCCCAGGCAGGGCTTTCCAGAGCTTTATCCCACCGACAGTAAAGAAATGGTAACATAGTTCCAAATCAGGATGACGTGTGGCTTTGAAGGACCTTGCAGGTAATCGTGTTCTCATGGTTTCAGCTGCCTTTGTTCTCTTAGGTGGTGGAGCTTTCAGATTTGGAAGGTGCTATTGAAGGTGCCCATGAGTTGCTGCAATGCATCTTGTAGATTTCACATATGCTGCCATTGTGAAGGAAAGGAATGGTTTTCCAATCAAGTGGGTTGTTTTGTCCTAGATTGTTTCAAGCTATGTGACTGTTGTTGGAACTGCACTCATCCAAGCAAATGGGTGAGTATACCACTCTTGACTTATGTGCAATTGTAGATGGTGGACAGATGCTGGAGAGACAAGAAGTGAACTTCTCACTGCAAACATCCTAGGCTCAGACCTGCTGTTGTAGCCACAGTATTTATATAGTCCAGTTCACTTTCTGATCAGTGGTAATTTCCAGAATCTTGAAAGCGTGGGATTCAGTGACGCGACTGAAAATTAAGGAGAGTTGGTTAGATTTTCAACTGTTTGAGACAGTCATTGCTTGGCGCCTGTGTGGGGCAAATATTTGCCATTTTTCAGCCCAAACCTGGTATTGTCCTGATCTTGCTGCAAATGGGCATGAGTTGCTTCAACATTTGAGGAGTCGTGAATGGTGATGAACATTGTGTAAGCATTGACGGACATTTCACTTTGACTTTATGACAAAGGGAATGTCATTGATGAAGTAGTTGAAAATGGTTGGACCTATAACATTACCCTGAGGAACTTATGCAGTGATGTCCTGGAGCTGACATGTTTGACCTCCAACAAGAACACCATCACCCTTTGTGCCAGACATAGATTCAAACAGAGGTGAATTTTCCCTAAAATCCTAATGACTTCAGTTTGCCCAGGGCTCCTTGATGTCATCCTGGGACAAACTCTGCATGTTGTGAAGGGCAGTCAGTCTCGCCTTGCCTCTGGAATTCAACTTTTTTGTTGATGTTTGGTCAAATTCTGCAATGAGGTCAGGGGTTGAAAGGTTCTGGTGGAACCTAAAGTCAGCAGGTTATTTCTGAGCAATGTTGATGTTTTGTGGACAAGGTATATTTTGGCAATTTAAAACATCTTCAGGTAGATTCCAGTTTGTAGCTCCATTGGAACAGCTTAGCTATGGGTGCATTTATTCTGAGGCACAAGTCTTCA
This sequence comes from Rhincodon typus, assembly GCF_021869965.1. Lineage (NCBI taxonomy): Eukaryota > Metazoa > Chordata > Chondrichthyes > Orectolobiformes > Rhincodontidae > Rhincodon > Rhincodon typus. Next base: position 68,435,716 of record NC_063332.1, read on the forward strand.
GTACTTTTGGAGGAATATTGTCAGAGTCCATTACTTTTGCAGTATCCAGTGCCTTCCGCTGTTTCTTGACATCACATGAAATGAATTGTATTGACTGAAGACTGCTAAGCTGTGGTTTTTATGAGGTTGCAGTCAGCAATCATTTATTTTGAGAGCTTCATTGTTTTTAGTGACATGACAGCCTGTGGTATTTCTTTGGATTCAGCCCTTGAAATGTAAGATCAGGAAGAGCGTTTACTTTTCATTCTAATAATTCATAGGTTTATGCCATTTTTGTTAATATTTTGTGGGCATTGTGAACGTTTTATCATTCTCTTCTGTCCTCATCTCTTATATTTAATGGAGTACGATACTCATTCACAGTTCAGTTTCATTTTTTTTTTGGGTTGGTGCCTTACGAAAACTGATTGGAAAATATTTTAAGTCAAAAGGGCAGCGTTAACTCTGTCCTGCCTGCCTGTCAAAAAACTGGGCAAAAGTTAAAATTGTCCACAGGATTCTCTGTTAAGATCCCCGACAGATAGAACTACAGGCAATGATTTCAAACTGCACTTCTGAGCAATAACAAGGAGATCAGCCACAAAACTGGTAAGGTCCTTCTTTAAATATGAAGACCCAGTTCTGAAGATATCACCACCACCTGACTATAATGTTAGCCATGAACTCAAGCAGGGACATGGCTGTGCTTTAAACTAACTGGGAAGCACCATTTTAAACTGAAAATTTAACTAAATGCATGAAAATAAAGATTCGGATTTAGATTTAATTATGAATTAACTGTACATGCAGAATATTGCAGTTTATTGAGCATATGCAATCTAGCAAAACGAAGAATGATCTCGTAGCTAAAAATGTCGGATTTTGCCAATTCATTCCAAGCAGGCAGGAACATGACAGGCCCTAATGAAAACAGTGAGCTTATTCTAAGAGAAGTATTTTGTCGACAAGTTTCCATATGCTGCTTATTATCTGTACTGAGGTTGACTTTCTGATTTTGGCACATTCTGGGTGCAAGTTATGCTCAAAATTGTGCAAGTTTTCAAAATTAACTTTTTTGCTCAAGTTTCCATTCAAAATTGGACATCACTAAAAACATTAAATATTACAAATACCAATTCGGCTGCTTTGTAGACATTCAATGTTTGCTTTACTTTTCTTTCATCCTTGACACATTTCAGAATGATCTCATACAACATAGAACAGTACAGCACAGGAACAGGCCCTTCGGCCCACCATGTCTATGCTGACCATGATGCCATTCTAAGCTAACCCCATCTGCCTGCACATATCCCTCTATTCCCTGTCTGTTCATGTGTCTGTGTGAATGCCTCTCAGACCTGGAGCAGTCATGTTGATACAGCTGAAACTAGGTTTACCACAAAAATTAAGCATTTTCTATAACTTTGCCTGGTCCCACCAACTGTGAGTAACTTGATTTTATATAACTGAAATTACTTAAAAAAAACAGAACCATTATCTAGTTTCATTGATGTAGGGAAATGTGTTTCCTTAATAAGTGGAATATTTTGTTAATAATCAAAAGCTTTTAAAAAGTGCCAACTAGTATCTGTTGTCTAGAATATAACGCTCAATTTTGAAAGGCTCCTTGACAGGCTGGAAAAGGGAGCAATTGGCAGAAAGTCATCCTGGTGATTAATTCAATTTGGGAACATAGCCAATTTTTGGACATAGCCCAATGTATTTTTTAAAGAACTCAAAAGTTCATGAAAACTTAACTTGTACTCAATGTAATTTGTTGGTTCTTTTTGTACAAAACCAGCACAACCTAATGAATGGTCACTTTAAGATTAGTGATGAGATATCAATCCAAAATGTTTACATGATCAAACACATTTTACCAATTGCACCCCTCTATACTCGAAGAACTTGCAGGTGGTTTTCCGTGCATCTGCTGCCCTTCCAGATGGATGCGTCCGGGGTTTGGATGATGCTATCTAAGGAGCATCAATGAATTACTACAGTACATCTTCTAGATTACGCACACTGTCGCTACTGAGCATCGATGAAGGAGTGACTGAATGTTTGTGGACATGGTGCCAAACAAGAAGCCTGCTTTGCCTTGAATGGTGTCAAGCTTCTTAAGTGTTGCTGGAGCTGCACCCATCCAAGTAAATGGAAAGTATTCCATTACACTCCTAACTTGCGCCTTGTAGATGGTGGACAGAATTTGGGAGTCAGGAAGTGAATAACTCACTGTAGGATTCAAAAACTTGGAGCTGCTCTTGTAGCTACATTACTTATACAGCTAGTCCAGTTTAATTTCTCATCATATCATATATTCAGAGATAGTAGGAACTGCAGATGCTGGAGAATCCGAGACAACAAGGTGCAG
>NC_063332.1:68443068-68443163 GCF_021869965.1 Rhincodon typus
CGGGGAAACCAAGCGGAGACTCGGGGACCGCTTTGCAGAACACCTACACTCGGTTCGCAATAAACAACTGCACCTCCCAGTCGCGAACCATTTCA
>NC_063332.1:68443263-68505691 GCF_021869965.1 Rhincodon typus
CCACCTATCCCCTCCTCCCACCTCAAGCCCCACCCCCATCTCCTACCAACTAACCTCATCCCGCCCCCTTGACCTGTCCGTCCTCCCTGGACTGACCTATCCCCTCCCTAACTCCCCACCTACACTCACCTTTACTGGCTCCATCCCCGCCTCTTCAACCTGTTTGTTTCCTCTCCACCCATCCTCTCCTCTATCCATCTTCTATCTGCCTCCCACTCTCTCCCTATTTATTTCAGAACCCCCTTCCCCTTCTCCTTTTCTGATGAAGGGTCTAGGCCCGAAACGTCAGCCTCTCTGCTCCTATGATGCTGCTTGGCCTGCTGTGTTCATCCAGCCCTGCACCTTGTTGTCATAGGGATGAATTTTCCCACTTTTTGGTCAAAGTGATTTCTCGAGCGAGATTCACAGTGGCTGGAACAAAAATAGAAGTTGCTGGAAAAGCTCAGCAGCTCTGGCAGCATCTGTGAAGAAAAAATCAGAAGTAATGTTTCAATCCGGTGAGCCTTTCTCAGAACTGAGCTTCCTCAGAACTTTTCCAGCAACTTCTCTTTTTGTTCCTGATTTACAGCATCTGCAGTTCTTTCGGTTTTCACAGTGGCTGGTCTTGCTATCGCCATGTTGAGATTTCTCAAGCAATTCTCACTGACAGAGACCAATAGGTAGTGGGGGATGGGGTAATGGTGAAAAGAGACAATCTTTCTCCTGTTGACTGAAAAAGGAGGTTACACCACAAGATCCAGCCAGCTTGGACCAAGATAGTGACCTGGATCAGTTCAGTATCTCGTATGAAACTCCAAGAAGAATGAACGATCTTAACCTATTACTATCTCTCTGTAAACTGTTTCTACCCACCTCACAGTTTGCCTTTCCACCTATTTTCCACCCAGGTAACTGCTGCATTCCATTTAGCGTTGAAATGCCAATAATGCTGTGATTGAAAGTGTTCTGGGATTTTGACTGAACGACAGTGCAGGAGCAGTGATATAATTCCAAGTCAGGGTGGTAAGTGGCTTGAAGCGGAACTTGAAGATGGTGGTATTCCCACGTATCAGCTGTTCTTAACCATCTAGATGATAATGGTCATGGGTTTGGAAGATGTTCTCTAAGAATCTTTGGCAAATCTCTACAGTGCTGCCTCTTTGAGATGAACACATTGCAGCTACTGTGTGTTGATGGAGGAGGGAGTAGATGTGTTCTCATATGGTGCCAATCAAGCTTCTTGAATATTGTTGGGATTGCACTCTTTCAGGCAAATGGGGAATATTCCATCACACTCTTGAATTGTGCCTTGTTGGTGATGGACAGGCTTTTGAGAAGTCAGATTTTGTGAGCTGATGATCTGTGGAGAACATCAGCCGTAGAACAGCATTTCAGTAATGCTATATCTGAGCTCTCACATCAGTCGCAATGAAGCATTACATTATGCCCTGATACAGTGCACCATGGAGATTTCACAAACAGGCCAATTTCATGCCTAAGGAGTTCTGAGGTATGTAACATTATCCAGGTATACGTTGCAGAACCAAAGTGCAAATCCAAACTGGGGGAATGAAATCCTGCCGTTAATCCACTGTTATAGAACACACTCTGAGAAAAGGCATCCTTGAACACCACAGGCTATGTCTTTGCATACTTACATAACATGATATAAACTTAGCAGCTCTGAAGTATTGTTGTCCAGTATCAGGTATGAAATGTGATTCAAAAATGGCAAACCCAGGTGAGACTTTTAAGTTATTTTCTGCATAGTTTAGCTTATGTGATTTGTCAAGGAGGCATTTAGTGCAAACGATGCGGTGCCCAATAGTACTTGAGGCCATATTTTTCACATTTATTCTTGCAAATACAAATGACCTGCCAATGAATTGCAATTTGTTGCTAGTTAGGTGGCATTGTTGAATCAGTGGATATGATTATTGCAATTCACCCCAATAGGGCCTCGTATTTAAAGAATGTTACTCCTCCTCCGAAGAAATGAACCAGTAACTTACTCTGCCCACTTTGTGTGCAGTGGCAGGCATTTTTATTACTCAGCTGAGTTTGGATCGAAGATGATTTCAATTTCACGTCCACGAGAGTAAGCTGTGTCTGACATGCAGAATGATCCCCTGTTCCCTTTTCTGTTGCAGTACCCTGTGTTGCCTTCCACCAGCCTTCCATCATTTCTGTTTGTCTCCTTGATATAAGTGTTAAAATGCTCAATTTTATCCACACCTTCAAGAACTGGCACGCCTTCTCCTCAGATAGAGGCTAGTGTGATGGTGACCTGTGAAATAACCCTCTCGTAGTTCCTCATCCCATCCTGCAAATTACAAGATCCCTCCCTTTAATCTAAATGCTCCCTTCCAATTTAATCATTCCCTTAGTAACCCAATCCAATGAACTCCAATCCCAGCCTTGAGTTTCCAACTTTGCCCCAGGACTCTATGGACTGGCCCCTGACAAATCTGCTGACCACTAATACCCAAACTCCTAAGACTGACAGTGGCCATCGTTCAGTCTGACCTCTGAGAACAGCCCAAACTAAATACAGCCCAGCCCTGACTGACCACACACTATCCGACCAATGTGCAATCCCTGGACTGGTCACACTTCACCTACAGGACTAACCATAGCCCGAACTGCAAGGACACAGATCTTCTGGCTCTGGCAGGACCAAGTGATTGACTGACAGTGGCCAATCTCCTTGAACTAAATCAGACCAGTACCTTGACTGACTGGCATAGTATACCCCATAACTGAGCTAAATCCCCCTTCACCCCACTATGGAGTGGTTGCCCACTGACTTTCAGACATAGTAATTTTCTTGAAGCGTATCCAGCGTGCTTACTGTGTACAGTGCTAGCACATGGTGTAAGTGTGAAAGTGACATAGCACAACACCATAAAGCAACATGTCCATCCTCTTGTCTGTTCAGTACTCAGAATCATAAGAAGCTGCCGGCCTCTCCTTCTATGCTAAAATGTGAAGCAAGCCAAAGAGGCTGAAAACCTGTAACTTACTATTGAAGAGTTAATGTGCTGAAAAGCAATGCAAGCCTCAGATGCTGGCAACTTCCTAGGCGAAGTGAATGAGTGCTAAGAAAGTAAGCTAGGAGCGATAACATGTATCCTGTGTAGATGAATGAGTGTCACTACAGACAAAATGATCTGGCAGAAGCATGAAATTCATCAGTGTCCCTGAGCTTTAAAGTGAAGCCCTGAAGGCTGAAATGATGGGTGAGTTAGTCTGAAAGCAGCCATTAGCATGTGGTGAAGTTGATAGTATGGTGATGTTCACTTGCATGGATGAAGGATGGGAGGATACAGTGTCCGTGGGCTATGAAAGGATGTTGGGTGGAGATAGAGCTGTCTGAAAGCTTGAAGGAGCAAGCAGCAAACTACTGCTGCCGGGTAACCTCTCTGATCTCCATGTCAGGATTTGGGACCATTTAGTTTCTCAGGAAGGGAGAATTGGATGTTGCACTGAAATGAGGCAAGATTAGCGAATAATGAATGGCAAATGCAAAGCAATAAGATATCTGTTGTGCATTAGCAAGATTCTGAACTCCCTGTTTAAGAGGGAAAGCAGAAGTTATTTTATCAATGTTGGGAATGTGATTTTCCCATTTTGTCATATTTCCCAGCTTTCTCACAATTCGCATGCTGCTCCATGGAGGAGAATATTCCTGCCATAGAATCATCTTTAAGGTTTTGATAAAAATGATCTGTCCCATAGATTAGTCCATCCTGCCTGCTGCAGTTGCTGACTCATTAATTGTTTTCCCAGAAATTTTATTATCACAACATATAACTTACAGCTTTTTCTTGAATTTCTCTGAATGTGCATATATTGCTAATTAACTCAGATGATTTTCAGCAAACATTTCAGAATTTTTTTCGATATATGCAATATTATGGAAACTTCGGAATTGTGCTATTTTATTATGCAACATTGACTCCCACTTGCAATCACAAATGCATTCTTCTATCCCCACGACACTAAAGTACAGTAACCAATTGTTATTTCTGCTGATCCATTGATTTGTTCCTGTTCTAACGTCAAAGACGTTTTCTTTGTTCTATGCTGCTGCTTGACTGTTCTTTCTCCCTTTCCTTTATATTACCCCTGTAGCATGAACAGGCCTGGGTTATTGATAATAGTCCACAATTATACCGATGAGCACCAATCTTTATTAAGTGAAACTATATTCAAGAGACAGTAAAATACAACATTTTTGGAACCCTCCAAACTTGAGTCCCAATGTAATTATCACATAGTTCCTTACACACATGGTCAGTTGCTATTATTAGAGTAATAGTATATTTAACCCTTTGCTCCACAACTATTACATTCTGTAACCTCTTGTTGTAATCTTCAGTCGCTTCCATGCTCCAAATACCTGTTTTAACTGACCCATGCTGCTCCTCCAGTCCTCCCATTCACTTTTCTTTTAGTTGCTTCATTCTACTCCCTGTCTACCTTGTGCAATCTGTTACTCCATCCCAAATAAGACACATTCCTTTAAGAAACCTATTTTCCTGATTTATTTTTCCCTGGTACTCTCTACCAATCAATAACTATATATTGCAACTTGTGCTGTCCACTAATTGGGCCTTCAACACTTCCCTTCCTTCTGCTGTATGATCCAGTCAAAGACTTATGTGAGGCTTGTGCATTCAAATAGGTTGCTGTGATGTATTGGGAACAAAAACAGAAGTTGCTGGAAAAGCACAGCAGCATCTGTGAAGTAAAATCAGAGTTAAAATTTTGGGTTCCGTTACCCTTCTTCAGAACTGTGATGTATTGCGTGTGGGGGTGAGTGAGTCAGCATGTTTCCGTTTCATAGAATCCCTACAGTGTGAAGCAGGCCCTTCGGCCCAACAAGTCCACACCAACCTTTGGAGCATCCTACCCAGACCCATTCCCCTATAACCCACCCAGCCTGCACATCTTTGGGCTGTGGGAGGAAACCAGAGTAGCTGGCGGAAACCCACGCAGACACGGGGAGAATGTGCAAACTCCACACAGACAGTCACCCAAGGGTGGAATTGAACCCGGGTCCCTGGTGCTGTGAGGCAGCAGTGCTAACCACTGAGCCTGCCATGTCGCCCCTGTTTCTTATGTACTAGCTTGCTTCTCATCTCCAGCCATACCACTGGCTAGCAGCAATGTGAAAAAATTAGCCGAATGCACAAGTCTTTCCTTGTCAGTGCACGTCATCTCCATCAGCAATTCCTCAGCTGTGCTTCCTTACGGCGACCACTGAAACTGTGACCCTTGTGGCCTCAGGCGAGAACATAGAACATAGAACATAGAACATTACAGCGCAGTACAGGCCCTTCAGCCCTCGATGTTGCGCCGACCTGTGAAACCAATCTGAAGCCCATCTAACCTAAACTATTCCATTATCATCCATATGTTTATCCAATGACCATTTAAATTCCCTTAAAGTGGGCGAGTCTACTATTTTTGCAGGCAGGGCATTCCATGCCCTTACTACTGACTGAGTAAAGAACCCACCTCTGACATCTGTCCTATATCTATCACCCCTCAATTTAAAGCTATGTCCCCTCCTGCTAGCCATCACCTTCCGAGGAAAAAGGCTCCCACTGTCCACCCTATCTAATCCTCTGATCATCTTGTATGTCTCTATCAAGTCACCTCTTAACCTTCTTCTCTCTAACGAAAACAGCCTCAAGACCCTCAGCCTTTCCTCATAAGACCTTCCCTCCATACCAGGCAACATCCTGGTAAATCTCCTCTGCACCCTTTCCAATGCTTCCACGTCCTTCCTATGTGTGACCAGAACTGTACGCAATACTCCAAGTGCGGCCGCACCAGAGTTCTGTACAGCTGCAACATGACCTCATGGCTCCGAAACTCAATCCCTCTACCAATAAAACCTAACATACTGTACGCCTTCTTAACAACGCTATCAACCTGGGTGGCAACTTTCAGTGATCTATGCACATGGACACCGAGATCTTTCTGCTCATCCACACTACCAAGAATCTTACCATTAGCCCAGTAATCTGTATTCCTGTTACTCCTTCCAAAGTGAATCACCTCACACTTTTCCGCATTAAACTCCATTTGCCACCTCTCAGCCCAGCTCTGCAGCTTATCTATGTCCCTCTGTAACCTGCAACGTCCTTCCGCACTATCCACAACTCCACCAACTTTGGTGTCATCCGCAAATTTACTAACCCATCCTTCTACGCCCTCATCCAGGTCATTTATAAAAATGACAAACATCAGTGGCCCCAAAACAGATCCTTGAGGTACACCACTAGTAACTGAACTCCAGGATGAACATTTCCCATCAACCACCACCCTCTGTCTTCTTACAGCCAGCCAATTTCTGATCCAAACCGCTAAATCACCCTCAATCCCATGCCTCTGTATTTTCTGCAATAGCCTACCGTGGGGAACCTTATCAAACGCTTTACTGAAATCCAAATACACCACATCAACCGCTTTACCCTCATCCACCTGTTTGGTCACTTTCTCGAAGAACTCAATAAGGTTTGTGAGGCACGACCTACCCTTCACAAAACCGTGTTGACTATCCCTAATCAAATTATTCCTTTCTAGATGATTATAAATCCTATCTCTTATAATCCTTTCCAACACTTTACCCACAACCGAAGTAAGGCTCACTGGTCTATAATTACCAGGGTTGTCTCTACTCCCCTTCTTGAACAAGAGGACAACATTTGCTAGTCTCCAGTCTTCTGGCACTATTCCTGAAGACAATGACGACATAAAGATCAAAGCCAAAGGCTCTGCAATCTCCTCTCTAGCTTCCCAGAGAATCCTAGGATAAATCCCATCTGGCCCAGGGGACTTACCTATTTTCACACCTTCCAGAATTGCTAACACCTCCTCCTTATGAACCTCAATCCCGTCTAGTCTAATAGACTGTATCTCAGTATTCTCCTCGACTACATTGTCTTTTTCCTGTGTGAATACTGACGAAAAATATTCATTTAGCACCTCTCCTATCTCTTCGGACTCCACGCACAACTTCCCACTACTGTCCTTGACCGGCCCCAATCTTACTCTAGTCATTCTTTTATTCCTGACATACCTATAGAAAGCTTTAGGGTTTTCCTTGATCCTACCTGCTAAAGACTTCTCATGTCCCCTCCTGGCTCTTCTTAGCTCTCTCTTTAGGTCCTTCCTGGTTAACTTGTAACTCTCAAGCGCCCTAACTGAGCCTTCACGCCTCATCTCTACATAAGCCTCCTTCTTCCGCTTGACAAGAGATTCAACTTCTTTAGTAAACCACAGTTCCCTCGCTCGACCACTTCCTCCCTGCCTGACAGGTACATACTTCTCAAGGACACGCAGTAGCTGTTCCTTGAACAAGCTCCACATTTCAATTGTGCCCAGCCCTTGCAGTTTCCTTCTCTATCCTATGCATCCTAAATCTTGTCTCATCGCCTCATAATTGCCTTTCCCCCAGCTATAACTCTTGTCCTGCGTTATATACCGATCCCTTTCCGTGTTTAGCCCCTAGCTGTGCAGTGTACAGGCTCATCGGTGTGTGGACACACTGTGATACTTAGGAACCAAAACTCTCAGTGATAAGCAAATTGTTCCATTACGGGTGAACACCTTGGGAAAATTGAATATTAAGGGAGTAAATCCAAACAAACAATCTTTGAAGTAGAGCTCAAAGTTTGATGTCTGAATATATCAACTTTCTGTCAACCCTTTAAAACAAATTGATATCAACAAAGTACTTTATATTCTTTTCTGGTTTATTGGGATCAGAATTCTGACAATTAATGAGCCTATGGTCCCCATACATTTTACGAGGATTGCACTCTGGAAAGGACACCTCAGCTTCACTGCAGTGGCATTGATACAGTGTTTATTTCAGGAATTGTTACACTAACAGAGAGTGCCGTGGAGACAGATTCAATCATGGGTTTCTAAAAGGAATTGAATCATTATCTGAAAATGAAATTTGTATGTCTTCAGTGAAAAGGCAGGGTAGTGGCACTAGATGAAGTGGTCGTGCAGAGAGCCAGAATGGCCCCAAAGGGCTAAACCACATTCTCTCTGCAATATCAGTCTATGATTTGATATTTACATGGGAGACAGCAGTTGCAAATGAAAAGCCTAACTTGACTGGCACAGAGAATAGATATTCTAGGCTGTTTCTGACTCAGAGATTCTCAGCATTAAGAAAAAAATTCTAATTAAGGCCATGATTTATTGTCCGTACCTAATTGCCCTGGAGAAAGAGGTGGTGAACTGCTTTCTTGAACACTAAAATCATTTTCTGGACAAAGTGCTTTTGTGAGCAAGATTCACAGCGACTGGTTTCATCATAGCCTTGTTAAATTCTCATGCAATTTTCCACAGTGCATCTGATTGACAATGAATCTGACCTCTTCGTAGAATTATGCAGCAGGAAAAGTGGGCATGCTCACCACTGCCATTTCTCTGTAACATTTCTACTGCTGATGCTATGTTAAACTCTATCTGTACACCCTGTCAGATGCTGCAAGTCAGGAACTGCTCTTTACAGTATGGTGCTCCATCAGTCTTTACCAAAGACATGGCCAATGTGAGCAGCCCACTCACTGTAATGGGGAAGAGAGACATCCTTTCTTCTCTTGACCAGGAAAAGAGGCTATGCTATAAGATCCAGTTGGACCAAGAGAGTGACCCAGATCAGTGCAGTGTTCTGAATGAGACTCCAGGATGAAGAGGAACAGACAGCTGTTCTCACTGCATCCTGAAATCCACACTGAGTGCCATGTGTCACTGTATGCACACTCTTCACCGTTTTCTTTATCAGCACCACCTCACACTGCCCAGCCCCCTATTCCACTTCGTCCTCTGGCTTATCCGATGTTCTAACAAGATACTTTTTCTTTCCCTTTCTGCATTAAAGACCACAAGATGCAACAACTCAGAGATACCCATGGCCATCTGGAACCTTCCTCCCCTCCCCTTCCCTGCAGCTCCATCCCTTCTCCCAATCCCACGTTTTTCATGTATTCACAATCCCTTCTGATCTTTCCCTCTCTGATGTTGAATGTTTCGCACTCAGCAAAGTTCTTATCCCTCCTGCCCCCACTTCAATGAATTTCTGGCACACATGATGTCGAACTCTTCTTCCACCACCTTCGCCTCCATGCCCATTTCTTTGGACAAGAGTCCTCATCCCATTCCAAAGACTCCTTTGCCCAACTCTAACACTCTCCCTCCACCTGGACCCCTCCCTCTGGTCTTTTACCTGCACTCGGCCTATTCATTGAGAACTGTGGACGTGACATTTATTGCCTCAATTTCTCTGCCCCCTTACCCATTTGAACCTACCTCCTTCTGAACTGACTGCACTCCATGGTCTCAAATCTAACCCTGACTTTGTAATTAAGCCTGCCGATAAGGGTGATGCTGTTGTTGTCTGGGGTACTAAGATCTATATTGCAGAGGCTGAGTGCCAGCTCTTGGATACGTCTTCCTAACTCCCCTTGGGGCACAACTCCACCACTGAGCATCAGGCCATTATGTCACAACAGTCACTAATCTAATTTCATCTGGTGATACCTCCCCCCCGACCCCACCTCCAAGCTGATAATCTCCCAACCCCACAGAGCTCACTTCTACCTCCTTCCCAAAATCCAAAAGGACTGCCCGGGCAGACCCACTGTTTCTGCCTGCTCCAGACCCACATAACTCATCTCTTTCTAACTGGACCTGGACTCAATTTTTTCTCCCCTTGTCTAGTCTCTTCCCACTTACATCTGCAAATCTTCTGACACTTTATGTCAGTTTCAGAACTTCCAGTTCATGGGCTCTAGCAGTTTCTTCTTCGCCATGGATGGGCAATCCCTTTACACGTCCGTCCCCCATCAGGATAGTGTCGGGGCTTTCCACTTCGTCCGGAATAAAGGGCATGAACCATCCCTATCTACAACTCCTCCTCTTCTTGGCTGAGCTTATCCTCATTCTGAACAACTTCTCCTTCAATTCCTCTCACTTTCTTCAGGTCAGATGTGTGGTCATGGGTATCTGCATGGACCCCACTTATGCCTGTCTGTTTGTGAGGTACATGAAACATTCTTGCTCCAGTCCTACTTCGGCCCCCACCGACATCTCTTTCTCCTGTACAGTGATGATATCATCAGTGCTGCTTTCCTCTCTCATCTGCAATTGGAAAGGTTTATCAATTTCGCTTCCAATTTCCACTGAGCTTTCACGTTCTCCCTCATCCTCGCTGTTTCCATTTCTGAGGATAGACTGGCCACCAATATCCACTATAAACCCACCAACTCCCACAGCTACCTGGACTATACATCCTTGCACCCTGCTTCCATAAAAGACTCCATTCCATTCTCCCAGTTTCTCTGACTCTGTTGCATCTGTTCCAAAGATGCCAATTCAACAAAAGAGCCCCCGAAATGTTTACCCTCCTCCTCAACAAAGGAAGCCATGTCCAAACTATCTCCAACACTTTGGCCCTCAATCCTCTCTTCCCTCCTTTAATGGCGATAGGGTTCCCCCTGTCTTCTCCTGCCATCCCATCAGCATCCACATCCAGTGGATCATTAGTCGCCGTTTCCGCCACCTCCAGTGGATGCCACCACCAGACAGCCTCCTCTCCGTTGTCTGCCTCCCGTAGGGACTGTTGGTTCTGGGACACTTTGGTTCACTCCTTCTTCTCTCCCAACAAACCCCACAGTCCCATGGCACCTTCCCCTACAATCACAGAAGGTCCAATTGCTACCTACAACTTACCTGCACTTCATTCAATCAGAAGTGTCATGAGAACTGAAACATTAACTATGATTTCTCTCCACAGATGTTGCCAGACCTTCTGAGCTTTTCCAGCAACTTCTGTTTTTGATTTTGTTTCTGATTTCCAGTATCCACTGCTTTTTCTTTTTTTTCCTTCACTGAATCTACTGTACTGTATTTACTGCTTATAATGTGGTCTCCTCTACACTGGGGAGACGAAGCGCAGACTGGGTGATCGCTTTACTGAACACTATGTTCTGTCCACAGAAGTGACCCTGAACTTCCAGTAGTCTGTCACTTCAACTCACCACCCTGTTTCCTAGCCGACATCTTTGTCTCAGGCCTGTTGCAGTGCTCCAGTGAAGCTCAGCGCAAGCTGAAAGAACTTCATTTTCCGCTTGGGAACCCTGCGACCTTCTGGACTCGTTAGTGAGTTCAATAATTTTAGAGCCTAAGAAGCTTTTCCCATGTCCTTACCACAAACCCCACACACTAGGACTTGTCATTACATGGGCTGCCACCACAAACAACCCATTTTCAGCTACTAATGGTCCCCCTTAGCAGCTATTCATTGTCCCAGTCTGACTTTCACCTACTCCCGTGTCTGTTGTTCTCACCCTATGGACACTATCTCCATCTATCATTTATTCCTTCCCCCTCCCCCCATCCCTTGTTGAGCAAAATACCAATCCTTTCCCATATAGTATAGGTTTCAAAGAAGGGTCACTGGACCCAAAACGTTAATAATGCTTTGTCTCCACAGATGCCATCAGACTTACTGAAGAGTTCCTGGTGTTCTCAACATTTTTCCTTGGATTTGCAAGCAATAAAGACCAAGTTAGAAAAAAAAAAATCCACAGAACAGACCAGTTCTTGACACACAAATCTTTTGGAGCATGGAGAAGGACATCTCATGGGATGACTTTGGCTGCATTTTCTCGGCTAGTGGAAATAGGCAATTCAGAAAATGTATGTGATGGCCATGACAACAAGATGGTAATCCACAGGGAAGATCATTTCTCCAGATATCTGTTCTAACCTCCTATTTTTGTATTCATGCCACATGGCATTGATAATAACCTAGAAGTTACTACCTGTAACATCCCTCTTTCTTGTCTCCTTCAAGCTGCTGTGCCACATCTCTCTTTTTACCAATGTTGTCAGATAGTTTAGAAAGAGCCCAGATATCAAATTAATCAGATATTATTTATGGCATTCAGCTTCCCCAGCATTCTCATTAAAATGGAAAACAATATGCTATTATAAAAGAGGGAGACAGTGATTTTGACTTTTATTAACTATACAAAGTAAAACCTGGTCACTTTAATTAAACCAGTACACAAGATATGCCAAAGATAAAAGCATAGCATTTAAAATTTTAGCATGCTTCGAGAGACAAGATCCAAGGGACCGAAAATTAATTTTCTCTGACACAACATTCACAGCCAAGAATTATCAGCATTCAGGAGGGAGCACCCAGCAGCAGCGATCTGTTTTTCTGGCCACAAAGGCTGGGGACATGGACAAACATAATCAGGTCTGACTGTGCCACGAATCTTGGGAGGAATGCTTGCTATTACTGAGTCAGCTGAAGCTCACTGTAAAGGAAACCCCATGTAGTAGCTTATGAGGAATATTGTAAAGTTATTCAGGTAACATTGCCAAAATCCACAAAAGCTTTAGCATTAGTCTGGAATTTCTTGAGCTATTATCCCCCCTTTAAGGTAGAGAATCCCTGTTCTTCAGCCAAAGGAGAAAAATAAACAAACTCACTACAAATGTAATTACTATATGATTCTGGGAAATGAATCCAGCAAATAGTGTGTGATAATTCTCTTTGTGCCTTCTACTGAGATGGAAATCAAATAGTTGAAATATGATTTATAATTCAGGAAAGTAGTTTTACTGATGCTAAAATCCCAGGTTGAACCTTCAGCCCTCTCTTTTTGCATTTCTCACTGTCAAGCTGAGCACAAATTGGGTTGTGTATTGTTGGTCCTGTCATTTGTTTAGGGTCACAGTACTGACATTTGAAAATATTTCAAGACTCACAGTTGAATGTTGGATTTGGTTCAGCAGTTTGGTTTTGAAAGTTGCCAGGATTTCTGGATGGAGCTCTGCAGAACTAGATCCGGAGAATCAGTCATATTACAGTAATTCATATTCAAACAGAACATCAGCCTGTGAAAGACAATGATGGCTTATAATATGGCTTCAAGTAAAAGGTCAAGTTTCAACATTTGTAGAAGAATTTTAGGCTGTCCTTCCTACAGAATCCTATCAACATACTTGTTCTATAAAATCAGCAATAAGAAGGGATTTATATGCCTTTAATTTACTGAGAAATTAAAGCATTCGACAAATAGAATATTAATATGATATTATCAAACTGAGTGCCACTATAATGTGAAGATGAATACCGAGACTTGGATTCTTTTTATTGGAAAGTGTAATCGTATTTGAGGTTGTTTAGGAAAAAACATCAAAAGTCTAAAAAAGAGTCTGTCTGAATCTTTAGAAATTAGTCCTAAAGGTGCAGAACTTCAACACGTAATTTAAGAGGCCGTCGATGTACAGGAGATAGGCCACAGGACAAGGAGTCATAGGTCTTTATCAGAGCTCATGGATTACATCAAACTTGGTGGCATTGTAAGCAGTGAAAAAGATTTTCTAAGATTACAAAGGGCTCTTGATCAAATGGGTCAATGGGCTGAAAAATGGCAGATGGAGTTCAATCTGGATAAATACGACATATTGCATTTTGATGCAACAAACAAGGATAGGACTTCTATAATTAATAGTAGGGCCTTGTGTAGTGTCTGTAGAACAGAGGGACCTACAGGTGCAGGTACATAATTCTTTGAAGTTACACATATAGACAGGATGGTTCATATAGACATTTGGCATGCTTGCCTTCATTGTTCAGTCCTTTGAGTACAGGAGTTGGGACATCATGTTGAGATTGTACAGGACATTGGTGAGGTCTCTTCTGGAATACCGTGTCGCCCAGTTATAGGAAGGATATTGTTAAGCTGGAGAGTTCAGAAGAGATTTACCAGTTGCTGGGTATGAAAGGTTTGAGTTATAAAGAAAGGATGGGACTTTCTTCACTGGGGTATAGGAAGTTGAGAGGTGAACTGATAGAAGTTCATAAAATAATGAGAGGTATAGATAGATTTATGGTAGTTGTCTTTTCCTTAGGATTTCAAAACTAGGGGACATATTTTAAGGTGAGAGCAGAGAGATTTAAAAAAGTCATGACAGTCACATTTTTTACACACAGGGTGGATCACATGTGGAATGAACTTTCTGAGGAAGTGGTGAATGTGGGTACAATTACAACATTTAAAAGACATTTGGATAGATACATGAATAAGAAAGGTTTGGAGGGATATGGGCCAGGAGAAGGCAGGTGGGATTAGTTTGGTTTGGGATTATGTTTTGCATGGACTGCTTGGACCGAAGGGTCTGTGTCCATGCTGTATGACTCTATGACTGTATGGCAGTCAGATTCAGGTGGGAACACTTGTAACATTTCTATGCAAAAGACAGTAGCTCCTAAACAGGAAACCTTAGGCAAAATTTTCTAGGGTCATTTCAATGTCAGGTGCCACGTATGTTTTCCTGGTTCAATATATGTGTACTATTGTCATGATAATTAGGGGACCTCCTCACCCCACAAACTTTGAAGATTGCAACATGAGGCATGATGGGAGAGTGAATTTGGACGCACTCATTGTGATACAATTCCACAGGGGTTTAAAGGCCCGAATCTTGTGTTTTCTTTGTAAAATCAGTTCTAAGTTGTCCTTGTAGCCTAAACTGGCTAAAAAAATTGAATATCTTTCTATGGGGTTTCATTCAATATTATTCCAAAATTACTGATTTCTACAGACTGCATTGCATTTGTTGTGCAATTAAACTGTGCAAGTTAATAAGGTTTTTGGAGCATATAATTAGACAATCAACCCTGGTACGTAGAAAGCTATCATTCCCTGCCCCAACTTGTTTTCCGAACAGAAATGAAAACTCGGTTGTGAAATAAACCTCCATGGTCCGAAATCTGTTCAGGAGACCTCAAAATGATCCTGTTGATGGGAGAAATGTCACAGTGCTGCCTGTTTATACACCACCATACTTGGCCTTACAGTTATCAGACAGACTTAGGCTTTTAATTATTCCTCATGCGACCATGTCACTGCAGGATGATGCAAAATGGATGCTAAAGGCCAGACTTTTATGCACTTGAACTGATTCCAGGGACTGTTTAAAATAGTGAGTGGGAGGCGTATGAGGATGTCCTGTCCCCATTCTGATATATCCCAAGTTTGCCAGAAGGATTGAGTGAGTGTGGCTTTCACACTTATCGTAGCCTGTTCCTTTTGTATTCACGGTATGTCCAGGTTTTCAAGCCATGTCTGAACAGAGTAAGCTTTTCAGCTGCTCAAGAAATTTGCTCCTTTCAGCTGTACAAAGGATAGTCTGTGTGTTAACTCCATTTTCCCACTTTGGTTCTGTATCCCTTAACACCAATACCTAACAAAAATTCTATTAATCTGAAATTGAAATTTTCAATTGCTGCAGGTTGACATTTTCGGGAAGAGAACAGCAAATTTTCACTGACTTTTACGTAAATAAATGCTTTTAGACATCACTGCTGAACAGTATAAATCAAATTTTGAGGTTATGCTCCTGGGAGTGCACTGCAGCAGTGAAATATTCTCTCCCAATTGACCCTTTGAAATCATTTGATCTTCATAAACAACTCAGTTACATCACTCCTTAGTTTTCTCAGGGGACTATATGTAAATAATCTTAAAGTTCATTGGAATAGAATATTAAACCAACACAGAATCTCAACACATACAATTATCTCAGGTTAGAATAATTCCAAAATATGACCAAAATATTTTTTAACTTAATTCCCAAGTACTCTGGATGTGAATTGCAAAGAGCTTCGGTTATGAGTATTTCGCACATTAAGAATACAACATTGAGAAACAATGGTCCATCTATCCCAAATATCTAAATGGGGAAACAAAACTAAGATTGTAGCAAACAAAGTAATGAACAGACTTTCTTGCTTCCTTAGTATCCTTACATGCCAGGAGAAGACCAAATCTGTTAAAAAGACCTGGTCAAGGATCAACATGTTTCCCTGGAATTTACATAATTGCTTTAAGGATTTGGGGAGAGGGTTCACAAAGTGTTTCCTCACATTATGTTTTGTATCTCACCTCCAACTCTCTGAAACCCCAACACCAGCATTCAACTCACACTTCTGCACCCAAACTTTACACACCATTAGAGGGGATAGTGACTGAGTGTGTATTTTTGAAATGAAAAGGGGAGATCTTGCCTTTTTCAGGTGTTCCCATGCAATCCAGAATGTGTCCAAGTGAAGCTTCAGTAATCCGTATTGATGGATGACTGTTTTTCAAGACTATTACTGTGCATGCATGAAGTTAAATTTATTTCAAATTGCATGTTTCAAACTAAAACAGCAGGAAGCTGGCACTTTAATTCAAGTCGGAAATCAACTAAGCAGTCTGCAGTATATTGAACTTTGAGATAAGATTCAACTTGTGAGGAGCTTAATTTGGTTTAATATAGCGTAGGTGAAAGTGCATTACATTATTTGTTCCATTAGGAGTGCATTATGAATTATTGATGTATAAATGTTTCAAACTTATCTTTTCATCATAGTGCAATAAACTGTCATTGTTACTAAATATGCATCAAAAACCTGACAGTCAGAATTAATTAAAACTGAAGTGTGAACATCTTCAACTCCTTGGGAGTTTTAAATGGACAAGCAAATTCAAGAGGAGAAATACAAAGGAGCAGTTCTGTGCTATGTACAATTCAAAACATAATGACACATAATGGGAAAGAAAAAATTATTTCCCTTTGGACTGAAGATCAGTACAGCCTAACAAAATTGTTATTGCTTTCTACGGATTCATGGAACATCGGTACAATTTCAAGATTCACTTCACAAATAGGTATAAACTTTGTAACTTATCAGAGACAGAATTTATTATTTCTCCTTATTACAGTACACATTTTACTATGTGGTTTATCCTTTCAGGCTAAGCTTAATGGAAATACAAAACTTATCTTCCAAACACACAGGGAGAAATTTCATTGGCCCTGCAAGAGTTGGAAATATAGCATGCAGGATAAGTAATAAGGGAAGAGCTGAAATTTTGCTTTCTGGCCTGTGAGTTCAAATTTAGACATTAACTCAGCAGCTTGTTTGTGGAGGTCAAGCCTCAGGCTATTCCAATGTCATTTTCTACTTGTCATACATTTGCATGTCGTGATCACTTTTAATTTTAAATCTTTTTGTTATGTCCCACCTTCATGATGAAATCAATGATCATAACTTTTTGGCAGCCTCGTTGATGTTTGATTAAAAATGACATGCAACAGTCAGCTTTCTGTAGCTGTGTCTAAGGTCGGCAATGTTCTCCTTGTGAGGGAAATTAAATGAGGGAGGAAAGCTGGAAATGGCAGTTTGCCTGGAGGCTCAATGTTGGCAAGAATAAGTCCATAGTGAAGTTAGTGTGGAGCAAGATTAGGGACATGGACAAGTAATTCAGGAATAGTCTGTCAACATGGGTGTGTTGCTGGGTAGTGGGAAGTCAGTCAAGTTAAGATAAAACGAGGTGTAAATGGTGGCATCAGTTCTGTGCATATGTAGGTCCATGTCACCATGTTGGCTAACATAGTCCTTCTGGATCTTTTAATTTGTACTTTTGGCTCTAACTCAGAGCAGTCATTGGTCACTCTTGCTCCAGTATTCAACAGGGTGACAGCTCATTTGATCACGTTCTCACCTCCACATTTTCCTTCACCTCTGATAACCATTGGTTTCCTTTTTAGTTGAGAAACATCTGGTGTTTGTCTTAAAAGTATTTGATGATCCTGCCTCCATTGCCCTCTGGTATGGCAGTTCAGAATATTCATGAGTCTCAGAGAAAAAAGATCCTCCTCAGCTCTGCCTTAAATGGGAAAGTTCACTGATACCATTTCAATTAGTCCCATTGAGAGTGATGTCTGACAATGATCTTTAATATCCATAGTAGGTAGACGCAGCTGAAATCACTGTTACTTACATGCTAAAAGAAACACCTGTAGCTCTTCTGTAAGCACGTCAAAGATGAAGCATGCCAACACAATTAGCCTCTGACTAAATTAATCTGAAGCTGTAATGATGATGCACACATGAACACTGAAGTCAATGTCATCTGAAGTATTTATATGTTAAATTTGAAAAGCAATGATGCCGCCTTTCTGCTCCCAATGATTCTTATGTTAATGGCATTGGATTTGGACTGCAATGAAGAGACAACCTTTCTGCTCTTATAGAAACCAACTGTAACCAATGCATTAATGCATCTTCAGGTTAATTAATTTCATTTCACCTACTCCATCATGCAGTACTACTGGGCCATATGTTTAACAGAGCTGCCTCAGGTTTAAGTAAACTCAAGTACTGAAGGGCTAAATTTCTAAAGGGCCCAGACCACCAGCAGAGCTGTGGCATACTGAATCCTAAGTCCAGCTATCAGATACAATACAAGCTTCACACCTTTTATAGAGACAGAGTACTGGAAAACTTTTCTGAGTTTATTACCTTGGAATTTCCAGCATAGCCCAACCATGCCCCAAATTGTACCCCCCTTGACATGGGAACGTAGATGGGAGATGCATCATCTCAACCTGTCTCTTTAGTTACAATTATATGCTAACACTTTAGTTATAGTAAGTAAAATTCTAATGTGATAGGTCTTCAAATCCTGTCTCCAAGCAGTCATCTTGTCTTTTATCCTTGGTCCCATATTGCAGTTTGGCACTTTGTGTGTTGATTCATATTTGTAGTTCGAATGTTTATTCATATACGTTTTATTATGTCTTTTTGAGTTCAGCAGACCTTGTAATGATTGCTGTCCTTTCTTCAACCTCCTGCGATTCCCAATTATTCTAGTGACCCCTTCCAGCAATTTAAGCCAGTTCAGCAGTATGCCAAAAATCCTGCCCCTTTGCTCTCCTACCTTCTTAACTTCCTGAATAGCCATTCTACCTCCAAAACCTTTAAACAGATAAGCACCTATTCAGTTACCGGAGATGAATCTCAGACTTGCCCTCACTGCCTCTGAACTGCTGAAACCTGCGGTTAATACATCACATCACTTTTTCATTTTACAATGTGGCATTGAACATACTTTGATTGAAACACAGTGTAGGTGTTCTGTGAGGACAGCAGAGATAGTCTTCAAGAGGACATAAGCTCTGGGTGGACATGTGGCAGATTAAATTTAATACAGAAATATATGAAGTGGTACATTTTTTAAGAAGAGGAGGCAATATAAAATAAAGAATACCATTCTAAAGACATTGCAGAGGAGAGGAACGGAGGGCATATACATGCATAACTCATTAAAGGAGAGAGACAGTTGAGATTATCAATCCTGAGCATTATAAAGACAGGCATAAAGTACTAAAACAATTAAGTAATAGTGAACTATAAAAAACACTAGTTGAGCCTCAAGCTCCCCCTCAAGTGTTGTATTGTGTTCCTCTGTGGGCATCACACCTTATGAAAACAATAGAAGTAGTGAAGGAAAATTTTAACAGAACGGTTCCAGAGCTAAGGGTACTTCTGTTGATAGGGTGAAGAATGTAGGCTGTTCTCCTTCTGAGAGAGTCATTTGGGAGGAGATTTGACGCAGAGTCTGAACAGAGCAAAGAGATTTCGCAAAGAAGAAATCATGTCTGATAAATTTACTAGAATTCATTGAAGAAGTAACAATTGGGATAGTTAAAATGGAAGCAGTGCATGTAATATATCAGAAGATATATAATATATTAGATTACTTGATAAAATAAGAGTTATTGGTGTTGCAGGTAGAATCATAGAATCACAAAAGTATGGAAGCAGACCATTCAGCCCATTGAGTTCAGACTGACCTTTGAAAGAGCATCCCACCCTATCTTATCCCTGCATTTCCCTTTGCTACGACACATAGCCTGCACATCCCTGGACATTATGGGCAATTTAGCATGGCTAATCCACCTCACCTGCACATCTTTGGACTGTGGGAGGAAAACAGAGCACCTGAAGTAAACCCATGCAGACAAGGGGAGAATGTACAAACTCAACACAGACAGTTACCCGAGGGTGGAATCAAACCTGGGGCCCTGGCGCTGTGAGGCAGCAGTGTTAACCACTGAGTCATTGTGCCACCCCAGTATAAAATGTACATTAAAATGGATAGAGGATTGGTTAACTAATAGGAGAAAGAGAGTTAAGGTAAAGGGGACATTTTCAGGATGACAACCTGTAACTAGTGATGTGCCACATACAATATATATTAATGACTTGCATGAGGAAAGTGAATGTACAATAGCCAAGTTTGCAGATGACACAAAAATAGCTGGGAAAGCAAGTTGTGAGGATAACACGAAGTGTTTTCAGAGGGATATGGACAAGTTAAGCAAATGGGCAAAAACTTGGCAGATGGAATATAATGTGGGTAACTGTGAGGTGATGTGCTTTAGCAGGAACAATAGAGGAGCTGAATATTGACCATAAGACCATAAGATATGGCAGCACAAATTAGGCCATTCAGCCCATTGAATCTGTTCCGCCATTCAATCATGACTGATAAGTTTCTCAACCCCATTCTCCCACTTTCTCCCCATAACCTTTGATTCCCTTGACAATCAAGAACCTATCTATCTCCATCTTAAATGTACTCAATGACCTGGCCTCCACAGCCTGTTGTGGCAACGAATTCCACAGATTCATTACTCTCTGGCTGAAGAAGTTCTTCCTTATCTCCATTCTAAAGGGTCTCCCCTTTACTTTCAGGCTGTGCTCTCATGTCCTAGTCTCTCCTACTAATGGAAACATCTTCCCAATGTTCAAACTATCCAGGCCTTTCAGTATTCTGTAAGTTACAATTAGATCACCCCATCCTTCTAGACTCCATCGATGTTGGACCCAGAGTTCTCAAACATTCCTCATACATTAAGGCTTTCATTGCTGGGATCATTCTTGTGAAGCTCTTGTGGATTTGTTACAGAGCCAGTACATCCTTCCTCAGATATGGGGCCCAAAATTGCTCATAATATTCTATATGTGGTCTGACCAGAGCTGTATAAAGCCTCAGAAGTACATCCTTGCTTTTATATTCTAGTCGTCATTAAATAAATACCAACATTATATTTGCCTTCCTAACTACAGATTCAACCAACAAGTTAACGTTAAGAGAATCTTGGTCTAAGACTGCCAAGTCCTTTTGCACTTCAGATTTCTGAATTTTCTCCCCATTTAAGAAATGTCTATGACTTTATTCTTCCAACTAAAGTGCATGACCTCACACTTTCCCACATTGTACTCCATCTGCCACTTCTTTGCCCAATCTTCTAACCTGTCCAGATCCTTCTGCAGCCTCCCCACCTCCTCAATACCACCTGTCCCTCCACCTATCTTTGTATCTTCTGAAAATTTAGCCAGAATGCCCCCAGTTCCTTCATCTAGACCATTAATAAATAAAAGTGAAAAGTTGTGGTCCCAACACGGACCCTTGTGAAACATCACTTGCCACCGGCTGCCATCCTGAGAAAGACCCTTTTAACCCCACTCTCTGCTTTCTTCAGAACAGCCAATCTTCTATCCATGCTAGCACCTTGCCTCTAACACCACGGGCCCTTTTCTTACTCAGCAGCCTTCTGTGTGGCACCTTGTCAAGTGCCTTCTGGAAGTCCAGGTAGATAACATCCATTGGCTCTCCTTTGTCTAACCTGCTCGTTACCTACTCAAAGAATTCCGACACATTTGTCAGGCATGACCTCCCCTTGATGAAACCATACTGACTTTGCCCTATTTTACCATGCACTTCCAAGTATTCAGAAATCTCATCCTTCACAGTGGTCTCCAAAATCTTACCAATGACTGAGGTCAGGCTAATTGGCCTGTAATTTCCTGTCTTTTGCCTTACTCCTTTCTTAAACAGGAGGGTTACATTAGTGATTTCCCAGTCCTCTGGGACTCTCTCTGAGTCCAGTGATTCCTGATAGATCATCACTAATCCCTCCACTTACTCTTCATTTATCTTTAAATGGAGAAAGATTGCAGAAAACTACAGAACAGAAGGATTTCAGAGTCTTTGTCCATATATCACAAAAAGCTAGCATCCAAGTTCATCAGGTAATAGAGAAGGCAAATAGAATGTTGGCTTTTGTTTCAAAAGGTATGGAATTTAAAAGTGGGGAGGATTTGCTGAAACTATACAAGGCACTTGTCAGACCACACCTGGAAAACTATGAATAGTTTTGGGTCCCTTCTTTAAGGGAAGATCTACTGTCATTGGATGTAGTCTAGAGGGGTTCACGAGGCTGATACTAAGCGTTGAGTGACTATGTAGTGAGGTGAGATTGAGTAAATTGGGACTGTAGTCATTGTAATATAAAAGAATCAAAGGTAATCTTATTGAAATATGCAAGATTTTTAGAGGACTTGACAAAGTAGATTTGGAGAGGTTGTTTCCCCTTGTAGGAAAGTCTAGGACCAGAGGGAAAAATCTCAGAATAAGGTGTCACACATTTAAGACAGAGGTAAGGAGGTATTTCTTCTGTCAGTGAGTAGTGAATATTTTTATGGCAGGAGTATTGAAGTTAGGACATCAAATACATTCAAGGCTAAGATTGACAGATTGTTAATCAGCAAAGGAATCAAGAGTCTTGGGGAAAGGACAGGAAAGTAGAGTTGAGGATTAACAGATCAGCCATGAGTGGCAAAGCAGACTCAATGGGCTGAATGAGCTGTACCCGTTGTGGCCTCCTCTACATCGGGGAAACCAAGCGGAAGCTCGGGGACCGCTTTGCATAACACCTACGCTCGGTTCGCAATAAACAACTGCACCTCCCAGTCGCGAACCATTTCAACTCCCCCTCCCATTCCTCAAACGACATGTCCATCCTGGGCCTCCTGCAGTGCCACAACGATGCCACCCGAAGGTTGCAGGAACAGCAACTCATATTCCGCTTGGGAACCCTGCAGCCCAATGTTATCAATGTGGATTTCACAAGCTTCAAAATCTCCCCTCCCTCTACCACATCCCAAAACCAGCCCAGCTTGTCCCCGCCTCCCTAACCTGTCCTCCCACCTATCCCCTCCTCCCACCTCAAGCCCCACCCCCATCTCCTACCTACTAACCTCATCCCGCCCCCTTGACTTGTCCGTCCTCCCTGGACTGACCTATCCCCTCCTTAACTCCCCACCTACACTCACCTTTACTGGCTCCATCCCCGCCTCTTTGACCAGTTTGTTTCCTCTCCACCTATCTTCTCCTCTATCCATCTTCTATCCGCCTACCCCTCTCTCCCTATTTATTTCAGAACCCCCTTCCCCTCCCCCATTTCTGATGAAGTGTCTAGGCCCGAAACGTCAGCCTTCCTGCTCCTGTGATGCTGCTTGGCCTGCTGTGTTCATCCAGCTCTACACCTTGTTATCAATGGGCTGAATAGCCTACTTCTGATCTTATGATCTATCATCTTAAACTGTTCTCATTGCTGGTTCTCATAGTCTCAGTGTATGACGTTGGAAGATTTAATTGTTGCTTTCCAAACACAATCTGATAATTATCTGAAGAAAACAATACTTTCAGGGTATGGGAAATTTTGTCAACACCCTGGCACGTCCTTCTGAACAACACTCTAACCTTTCCTACACCTGGAAGACTGCAGTGGTTCAAGAAGACAACTCCCCACCACCTTCACCAGGCAATTAGGATTGGACAATAAATGCAGGTTGATCCAGCAATGCCTGCATCCCATGAAAAAATATGTGATTTTGTTGCTGGAATAGTAATGTACAGACCCTAGTAAAGCTTCGGGGACTTGGGTTAGTATCTCAACATGGAAACTGGCAGAAATTGAATTTTCAAAAAAGATTTGTTGCAAAAAAAACTCATTGGATTCACTAATATTCATTTGGGAAGAAAGTCTGGCATTATTCTTACTGCATGGGATTCCAGATTCAAAACAATGCGCATAACTCTTAATTGCACACTGGAATTGCCTGGCGAGTCACTCAGTGCTATCAAACTGTTAAGAGGTTTCAAGAAAGAACAGAAACTGGGTGGGACACCCGGTATCAACAAAGGCACTGGAAATAACAATAGCAAACGTAGCCCTGTCAATCCTGCAAAGACCTCCTCCTACCACTTGGGATTTTGAGCCAAAATTGGGAGAGCTGTCACACAGGCTAGCCAATCAACAGTCCGACATAGGCATACTCCTGGATAATACCTTACAATTTCTCAGACAACATTATCACCATCCTTTGGTGTGCCCTATCCGACCAGCAACACAGACCAGCAGAGGTAGCAGCATAGGTGTATACGGTTGTGATGAAGTTGCCCTAGGAGTCCTCAACATTGACTCCAGACCTCATAAAATATAATGACATCAGGGCAAAAATGGGCAAGGAGATCTCTGGATGGTTACTACATGTTAGACACCCTCAGCTGTTGAATCAGTACGTTTCCATGTTAAACACCACTTGCAGGAAGCATTGAGGGTGCAAATCACATACTGTGTACTCTGGGTGAGTGACTTCAATGTTCCTCACCAAAAGTGGCTTAGCAGGACTCCTGCTGACCATATTGGTTGGATTTGAAAGGCCGTACAGCTAATCTGGGTCTGCAGCAGGTGGTAAGGGAATCAGCAAGATGGAAATATTTATTGGATCTCATCCTCACCAACCTAACTGCCATAATATACCTGTCCGTGACAGTATTGCTAAGAGTAATCACCATATCACCTTGTAGAGATGAAGTTCTATCTTCACATTGAGGACATTGCGTGTACCCTACATCATGGTTTATGATACTACCACCGTGCAATGAACAAATTTAGCAACTCAAAACTGGGCATTTATGAAGAAATGTGGGCCACCAGCAATAGCAGAGTTTTACTCAAACACAATCTGCAACCTCATGGCTTGACGCATTCTCCCATGCTACCAGTACCACTAAGAAAAAGGGGATGAATGCTCGTTCAATGAAGGACAAACCAGGAGCAGCAGCAAGCATTACTGAGATGTCAACCTGATAAAGCTACAAGACAGGACTACTTTTGTATCAAATTGTTTGTGCAAGAATTTCTTAGAATTCACTGGGTTCAGCACACTGGAAATCAAGCCATGCTCTATGTGGACTAGTCACAAAAGTTACAAGTCTAAAATGTATGCAAAATATATCAAATTACATGACTTTCAGACTCAGGTTTATAGAAGCGTGGACCACATTATTGTACTTAATAAGGATAATTATTTATAACAAATACAATAACTATAGTGACAGGCAAACAATTATAAACAGCCAGCAAATAACTCTATTAATGAAAACTGTAACCTTCTTAGATACACACACAGGTGCACACGCGCACACACACAGACACAGGAAAAAGACACATGTTGTTATGCATGGATGGAAAACTGGCAAAGCAGTTTGTTGGTGTCTGTTCACAGAATCACATCAGGTGGTTCTTGTGCTGATCAGAATGTTGTGTCTTGGTTCCCCTTTTCTGGATGTCTTTGTTGGAGACAAATAATGCCTGGTTTACACTTTTAAAATATTTCTGACGAATGTCAAAGAAGAAAAATTAAACTGGATTTTTTTTTTTTAGGTTTAAAGTAATTTTTACTGCAGAGACCAACAGAGTTGGGCTGAAGGGCCTGTTATGTGCTATACGATTCTATGACTCCAAATAGCACAAATAGATGTAAACGGTTACAATATAGATGCAGCTTAGAGACATGGCTGCAGGGTAACCAAGGATAGGAACTGAACATCCAGGTGTATTCATTACTTTGGAAGGTTGGACAGAAAGGGCAAGGAGGCCAGGTAGCATTCTTAGTGAAGGATCATCAATGCGATAGTGAGGATAGACATTGGCTTGGAAAATTCACGGCTTGGAATCTGTGTGAGTAGAGATTAAAAAACCCCAAAAGACATAAAACAATGTTGGGGATTGTCTATAGGCCTCAAACAGTAGTGGAGATGTAAGGGAATGCTTCAAACAAGAAATCAAGAATGCATAAGAGAACAACTGTAATCATGGGTGACTTTAATTTACGTAGAGATTGAACAAATGAAGTTTACAATCGTATTGTGGAGGAGGATTACTTGGAGAATGTACATGATGGTATTTAGACCAATATGTTGAGGAAGCAACCAGAGAACAAGCAATTATTCTAGATTAGTCACCGTGTAATGAGAAAAGGAAAATTAACAATCTTGTTGTCTGGGGTCCCTTGGAGAAGAGTAACCATAAATATGATCAACATTTTCATTAAGATGGAGGGTGAAATAGTCTAATCTGAAACTAAGTTTCAGAATCTAAATAAAGGGAACTATGAAGTTATGAGTCATGAATTGGCAGTGATAGATTGGGATACCAAAGTAAAGGAGTTAACAGAGGACAAGCAATCACAAAAAAGAAAAGGATACTACTAAATCCAAAGACGCTATGTAAAATTGCCGTGTGTGTGTGTGTATATGTGTGTGTCTCTATTGTTTACAGGCCATAACTAGATCAACCTGGATCTTACTGAATGGTGGAACAGGCTTGAAGGGCTAAATGACCAAATACTGTCCTTAATTTTTACATTCACATGTCATCTTCAACACAATTAGACACCTTGTTCCCATAACTCTATCTCTCCTTTACTTCCATCATTTCAAGAAATCTAGTCTCGGCATGCCCATAAGAGCATTGGATGTAGGAACAGAAGAGGGCCATGCACCCCATCCAGTTTGCTTTGCCATTTAATGAGATCGTGGCTAATCTGATAATCCTCAATTCCAGTTTCCTGACTTTTCTCTAAAACTCTCGATTCCTTCACCAATTAAAAATTTGTCTCTCTCAGCCTTGAATATACTTAATAACGCACCATAACAACCGTCTGGGGTAGAGAATTCCACAGATTCATTAGAAATTCCCCCATTTCTCTGTTTTAAATGTGCAATCCCTTATTCTGAGATGATCCCCTTTGGTCCTAACTCTCCTACAAGGGGAAACAACCTTTCCACATCGACTTGTCAAGGATTTTGCTTCAGCACTAACTGGAATGGAATTGTACACAGTTGCCATGTTGTATTATAAATGAGATTTTGCTAATAGACCTATTATAGAAACCAAGGAACAGCTGCTTTGTAAAAGTGTGGCAATTAAATTCTTTATTATAAAATCTGCTACCAAATTAGAAAATCAGCATGCCAAGAGAAACCAATTAATTACTCGCTTATGATTTCCATTAATGTCAAAATATACTACTTTTGCGTGGCATTTAATATGAATTGTATTCTAAAGTAACATTTACAAGGTTATTATCTAAAACATCTTTGCAGAAGCATGATGTTAACAATGTAAGTTTGCCACATATTGGATTTGAATTGAGAGGATGTTATTGCTCTATCATGGCATCACAGATTCCCCAAAAAGAATCACCTTTGTCTTTTATCTATAACAATAGAAAGCAATTTAGACTTTATTGGTGGTGATTAAGGCAATTATTTTTATCTCCATGTAAGTATGGTTTCAGGTATTGAAAACGGATGATATCATTAGATAAAAATGGCCACATAATTTAAATGAGTTCCAACGTACATTCCAGATTTTCACGGCATCACCTCAACAATGTTAATTTTGTTTTCTCTTTTCTTTTTCCATTTAAAGGATAACGTAACCTATTCCATGTAACTGTTAGAAATGACTGATATATTTTGGAAGTAACATTATTTTCACATTTGCAATCTGATCGTTAAGAAACCTACTGGATCCCTAGACGTCAGTGCTAACACTTTCTCACTAATTAGCAGAGAGTGAATTAGATTGCTCACGACCTTGCCATTATATTTGATTCCAAAACCAACTTGCAGCCATACATTCATTTCATTATTAAGGCCATTAATTTTTACTTGAATAACATCTGATTCTCCTTCACTGCAGCTTATCTGCTGCTGAAACTCTCATCCATTCTTTTGTTAACTTTAAACTTGACTATTCCTATACACTCTTGGTTGGCTTCTCAAGCATTGCACACTCCTAAGCAAAGTCCAATAACACGCCTTTCTGACTCCACCTATCTTAAGAATTACTTCAGCAACGCAGCACTTCCACTGACTCAACTATAGCAAAAGAAAGGCAGAAGAATCTCACTTGAAAGTCCCAGACTGAATAATTTAATAACTTGCTACTGAGTGACTCTATGGCATAGCAATGGCGGGATGCATGGTGAAGGTAACACTTCTACAGGTGGATTTTAGTTAAATGAAAGGTTCAAATTTTCACAATAACCAAGAGCCTCTCCACTGTTGCAAAAATAGCGGACATAGCTGAAGATCTGAAGGGTCACGTCCAAAAATAACACCGACCGTTTTAGCAGGGGCGGGAATGCGGTCACATTCTCCACTTTTGTGTTTCATAGAGGCAGCTGCTCAGGTTAATCAGCATCTACCTCCATACCTGTGTCATTTTGTAGACATGAATACCTCAAACATGCAGTGTGCAGATTAGATTTGGTAAGAGCAGTTCAGAACTTGGCCAACTTTGTTTTGATAGCCAGGCTACCCTTTTGGAAAGTCAAAGTATCATTTTGGTTATGGCCTCAGAGCACCCTTGTGGATGGCCAGGTGCCTTTGGAAAAGAACATCTGCCTTAGAAGGAATACTTTTCAGTGAGAACTATAGAAAATGCACAACTTGTGCTCCGCAACCATTTGTATGTAGGCTTCAGTTCCTTGTCTGTGCTACATTATCTACCTAAGCATAGTAGTCAGATGCCCACTACAATTAGCTTAAGGAGGAAAAATTTTCACAGCTGTGGATATCCATGAGGCAAACCCCTGGCTTTTTTTTAAACAATTATTTGAAAGTTTCACCAACCTGGTAAACTCACAAGAGTTATTTTCATCTGAGCCAACAACAATGGAGTCAATGGAAAGTAACATCAAGTGGGGTCCAACCAGCATTCCACTTAATCCTGTAGGATATTCTGTTTACGACAGTGTAAGAAAAGGGGTGGTTTTGTGGTGGGCTTGAGTTATGTCAGTTGAAGTTCAACCACAAGCAGGTACCTCAACTTTGAAGTATAATAGTGCGAGCATGAATCATTCATCCATGGAGCACTAGTCACAGCTTTCACACACGGAATAGATTGATCTTTATATAATTGCTTAAAGCTATGCGTGATATTAAACAAGAAGGAAAACAAAGCAAAGAAATAAAATTGAATTATTGAGGAACAAAGCAAAAAAATAGTGAGATATTCTCCAGGCACATAAATAAAAAGGAGAAAGTTATGTTGAGAATATAGCTACTAAGCAATGAGTAGGACGGAATCAAAAGCAGCTGGTGTGAAATGGTCAATAGGCTAAGAAATGCCTTTGCTTTAGTATTTACAGGGAGACCTAGAAAGCTGAAGATATGATTAGAAATTATATAATTACAATTGAAATAGGAAGGAAAGTATGATATAAATTTTAAAAAATATGCATTAGAACAGAAGAAATAGGAACAGGAGGAGGCAATCTGGTCCATTGAGCCTGCTCCACCTCTCAATGAGATCATGCCTGATCTTTTTGTGGATCAGCTCACCATAACCGTTAGTTCCTTTATTGTTCACAAATCTAGCTATCTTTGCCTTAAAAACATTCAACGAGGTAGCCTCAACTGCTTCACAGGACAGGGAATTCCACAGATTCACAACCCATTGAGTGAAGAAGTTCTTCCTCAATGCAGTCTTCTTCTGATTTCCTCGAAAATTCTATTAATTCTTCAATGTAGGTTGGAAGCCTACAACATAAGCCCACTGTTTAAGAAAGGAGGGAGAGAGAAAATGAGGAACAGTAGATCTGTTAGCCGACAAAATAATGAGAGAAAACATTAGAATCTATTACAAAGGATCCAATTACAGGTTATTTATAAAATAATTGTCTGATTGGGGAGTGTCAACATGGATTTATGAAGGGGACATTTTGTTAACTAAACTGAACAAGTTTTTTGAGAATATTACGAGCGAAGTTAATTATGGGAACAGTGGAAGTGCTGTATTTGGAATTTCAGAAGGTTTTTGATGAAGTCCCACACAGGAGGTTAGTAAACAAATGTGGGCAAGAACATTACAGGTGGGATACAATGTGGATAAGTGGGAAGTTATCCACTTTGGTAGGAGGAATGACAGTCTGGAGTATTTCTTGAATGGTGATAGATTAGAAAATGTTAAGGTCCACAGGGACCTGGGTGCCTTTGTTCATAAATCATCGAAAGCTAACATCTAGGTACAGCAATCAATTCAGAAAGCAAATATTATTTCACCTTTTATTGCAAAAGGATTTGAGTCCTTGAGCTAAAGAAGTCTTGCTTCAATTATAAAGAAGACAGGTGAGTCAGCATCTCGAGTTTTGTGTGCAGTTCTGGTCCCTTTACCTAGGGAAGATATACTTGCCATAAAAGGAGTGCAGCAGAAGTTCTGGGAAGTGAGAGTGCCCAATGAGGAGAGTTTGAGGTGAATTGGCTTGTAATCTCTGGGGTTTTGAAGAATGAAATGTGATCTCATAGAAACTACAAAATTCTTAAAGGGAAAGACAGAGTATACACAGAAAGGATAGTTTCCCTGATAGTGGGGTGTAAAATCAGGGGTCTGGAATGAGGAGGAACTTCTTCACTCAGAGCATGGTGAATCTGGGAATTCTCCAACCCAACAGGTATGTGGAAGTTGCATCATTTAGTAAGTTTGAGGCTGAGATTGATAGATTTCTAGTTACGAATGACCTCAAGGGATATGAGGATGGTGCTGGAATATGAAACTTCAATAGATAATCAGCCATGATCAAGAATAGCACAGCAGCCTCAAAGGGCTGAAAACCCCTGTTTCTATACTCCTGCATTCATCAAGGGGGAGGTAATGGCCTAACGGTATTATCGATGGACTGATAACGTTCTGGGGACCTGGGTTCGAATCCCACCGTGGCAGATGGTGGAATTTGAATTCTATAAAATATCTGGAAATAAGAATTTAATGATGGCCATGAACCCATTGTTGGGAGAAAAAAAACCCATCTGGCTCACAATGGCCTTTGGGGAAGGAAATCTGCCATACTTATCTGGTCTGGCCAACATGTGACTCCAGACCCAAAGCAATGTGATTGAACTGCCCTCTGGGCAATTATGGATGGGCAATAAATACTGCCTGGTCAGCGATGCCCTAATCACATGAATGAATGAAGGGAAAAAAAAAATCAAACTGAAAGAGAATAAGCCACAGATTACATCTACACATTTTAGAAAAGGGCAGCATAATGGCTCAGTGGTTAGCACTGCTGTCTTACAGTGCCACAGACTTGGGTTTGATTCCACCCTCAAGTGACTGTCAGTGTGGAGTTTGCACATTCTCCCTGTGACTGCCTGGGTTTCCTTCAAGTGCTCAGGTTTCCTCCCACAGCCCAAAGATATGCAGGTTACATGGCTTGGCTATGCTAAATTGTCCAGGGATGCGCAAGCTAGTTGGGTTAGCCATGGGAAATGTGGGGTTACAGGGATAGGGTAGGGGGAGTGGCTCTGGGTGGGATGCTCTTCAGAGGGTTAGTGTGGACATGATGGGCCGAATGGCCTGCTTCCGCACTTTGGGGATTCTATGATTTCTGGCAATAGAAAGCAGAAGTGCAATTTGAAACAATTAGAGAAAGATGTTTGCCAGAAGACCATCCGATAATGAATGTTATACCCATACCGAAGAAGAGAGATAGAACACATCAAGGAAACTATTGACTATTCAACTAAATATCTGTGATTGAGAAAACAATAGTGGAATACCTGCAAAGAGTGAAAACAGAAAAAGAATAATCTAGAAACAAAAAGTGCAATAATGAGTAGCAATTTGAATTTCAAAAGTGAAAACATTTTTTTCAAACTTCATTGAATACTTTAAGGAGAAAAACAGAGTGAGTAGTCTAAGATTATACAGTAGATGGAACCTGTATACCTTTTGGGAAATCTTTCAGTCATGTGCCACAAAATGTGAATAAGTTCAGAGTGTGCACGGTCAGGAAACAGCAGCAGTAGCAGAATTCTAACTGCATGAAGAATAGAAACCAGGGAGTAGGGACCCATGTTAATTATTTAGAGTGGCAAAAAGAAGAAAGTGCATATGTGAGGATCGGTGCTGGAATCACTGATGTGCACAACTTATCTTCAGGAGTGAGATGGAATACTCTGCATGTGTTTTGATTAGTGCAGCTCCAACAACTGTCAACAAG
Organism: Rhincodon typus; assembly: GCF_021869965.1. Classification (NCBI taxonomy): domain Eukaryota; kingdom Metazoa; phylum Chordata; class Chondrichthyes; order Orectolobiformes; family Rhincodontidae; genus Rhincodon; species Rhincodon typus. The sequence continues at coordinate 68,475,341 of NC_063332.1, forward strand.
CTTGACAATATCCAAGACCAAGCAGCCCACTTGATTGGCACTACATCCACAAATATCCACTCTCTCCACCACCAACGCTCAGTGGCAGCAGTATGTACCAGCTACAAGATGCACTGCAGAAATTCACCAAGGCTGCTTACAGCACCTGCTAAACCCATGACCATTGCCATCTAGAAGAACAAGGACAGCAAATATATGGGAACAACCACCACCTGCAAGTTCCCCTCCAAGCCACTCACCATCCTGACTTAGCATTATATCACAATTCTTTCATTGTCACTAGGGCAAAATCCTCGAAATCCTTCTCTACTGATATTGTGAATCTACCTACTGCAAAGGACTGCAGCAGTTCAAGAAGGCAGCTCACTACTAACACCTTCTCAAGGACAACTAGGATTGGACAATAAATGCTGGTGATAGCCACATCCCATAAAAAAATGCAACAAAAGTACTGGGCCAAATTTTAAACTAGGTTGGTGATAATGTAGGTGACAGATATGCACAACTACATTGAGCTCAGTTTGCTGTCCCTGCCACACCTGCTAGCCTGTCTGTGGGAGCCATAAACTTCTAAGTAGGCTTACCAATGACAGATAAATTTTGTAATAGTTAAGTGTGAGGTTGTCCACTTAGGGAAGAAAAATAAGGAGATCACTTCAAAAATAAGTGAACAAAAGGATTCTTGGAGTATAAGTGGACAACAGAGGGGAACATCAAAACTAAAAGCTAAAGGCTATCAAGGTAACATAGTCACCAAAAAAAAATCAAATGGTGAACTTAGAAAAACAAGCTTCTTTACCCAGAAAATGAGTCAATTTCAGGGTACGAAAAGCAGAAGTAACTACTTGTGGAACAGTTGAACTTGTGTTATTCAAATGTTCTCTACAGGAAAGTTATCAGAACTACATAAATGTGAAATTAATAATGTAATAGAATAGAAATAATTCCTGTTATTGTTTTATATTTGTCTACCATCTGAAATATTCATATTTTTGAGGTTGTAGACATACCCATTGTCGGTAAATTAGTAAAGAATATTGAAGAACAAAGCAAAATACAAAACATGTTGCAAAACAACTAAAGCATGAGTTGCCATTAATTAAGTCATTAATTAGTGAGAATTTATTTTTGCCCTTTAAAACTTGTCATCATGACACAGGGCACTGCACAACATAAACTGAACAATCCTGAAGATTCATTTATCCTCTTGAAAAGAAAGCACATAAAAGTTTACACTCTGAGCAATCAAAAAAAAAGTCTCAGTGCTTTATAGGAAGTTGTCACTTTGAAAGAGAAAAAAATAGCTCAGTCACAAAAGTGCAGGCAAGGGGAAAATTATGAATCTTCTATTTACATAATAGTCTAAATATTACCTGAAATCAGCTAAATATTATTTTTGAATCAGAGATAGTAGGAACTGCAGATGCTGGAGAATCCGAGACAACAAGGTGCAGGGCTGGATGAACACAGCAGGCCAAGCAGCGTCATAGGAGCAGAGAGGCTGACGTTTCGGGCCTAGACCCTTCATCAGAAAAGGGGGAGGGGAAGGGGGTTTTGAAATAAATAGGGAGAGAGTGGGAGGCGGATAGAAGAGGGATAGAGGAGAGGATAGGTGGAGAGGAAACAAACAGGTCGAAGAGGCGGGGATGGGGCCAGGAAAGGTGAGTGTAGGTAGGGAGTTAGGAAGGGGATAGGTCAGTCCAGGGAGGACGGACAGGTCAAGGGGGCGGGATGAGGTTGGTCGGTAGGAGATGGAGGTGTAGCTTGAGGTGGGAGGAGGGGATAGGTCCAGGAACTCCCTACCTATGTCCGTGACACCACCCACGCCCTCCACCTCCTCCAGAACTTCCAATTCCCCGGTCCCCAACACCTCATCTTTACCATGGACGTCCAGTCCCTCTACACCTGCATTCCCCATGCAGATGGCCTTAAGGCCCTCCGCTTCTTCCTGTCCCGCAGGCCCGACCAGTCCCCCTCCACTGATACCCTCATCCGCTTAGCCGAACTCGTCCTCACACTCAACAACTTCTCTTTCAATTCCTCCCACTTCCTACAGACAAAGGGGGTAGCCATGGGTACCCGCATGGGCCCAAGCTACGCCTGCCTCTTTGTAGGTTACGTGGAACAATCCCTCTTCCGTACCTACACCGGCCCTAAACCCCACCTCTTCCTCTGTTACATTGATGACTGTATCGGCGCCGCCTCGTGCTCCCACGAGGAGCTCAAACAGTTCATAAACTTCACTAACACCTTCCACCCCAACCTTAAGTTTACCTGGACCATCTCTAACACCTCTCTCCCCTTCCTGGACCTCTCTGTCTCCATATCGGGCAACCACCTAGAAACCGATATTCATTTCAAGCCCACCGACTCCCACAGCTACCTAGAATACTCCTCCTCCCACCCACCTTCCTGCAAAAATGCTATCCCCTATTCCCAATTCCTTCGCCTCCGCCGCATCTGCTCCCAGGATGAGGCATTCCACTCCCGTACATCTCAGTTGTCCTCGTTTTTCAAGGACCGTAACTTCCCCTCCTCGGTGGTCGAGAACGCCCTCAACCGTGTCTCCCACATCTCCCGCACCTCATCCCTCACACCCCGTCCACGCAATAAAAACCAAAAAAGAATCCCCCTCGTCCTCACGTACCACCCCACCAACCTCCGGATCCAACGCATCATCCTCCGACACTTCCGCCATCTGCAATCCGACCCCACCACCAAAGACATCTTTCCCTCCCCACCTTTATCTGCTTTCCGGAGGGACAACTCTCTCCGTGACTCCCTTGTCCGCTCCACACTCCCCTCCAGCTCCACCACACCCGGCACTTTTCCCTGCAACCGCAGGAAGTGCTACACCTGCCCCCATACCTCCTCCCTCACCCCCATCCCAGGCCCCAAGAAGACTTTCCACATCAAGCAGATGTTCACCTGCACATCTGCCAATGTGGTATACTGCATCCGCTGTACCCGGTGTGGCTTCCTCTACATCGGGGAAACCAAGCGGAGACTCGGGGACCGCTTTGCAGAACACCTACGCTCGGTTCGCAACAAACAACTGCACCTCCCAGTCGCGAACCATTTCAACTCCCCCTCCCATTCCTCAGACGACATGTCCATCCTGGGCCTCCTGCAGTGCCACAACGATGCCACCCGAAGGTTGCAGGAACAGCAACTCATATTCCGCTTGGGAACCCTGCAGCCCAATGGTATCAATGTGGATTTCACAAGTTTCAAAATCTCCCCTCCCCCCACCGCATCCCAAAACCAGTCCAGCTCGTCCCTGCCTCCCTAACCTGTTCTTCCTCCCACCTATCCCCTCCTCCCACCTCAAGCCGCACCTCCATCTCCTACCGACCAACCTCATCCCGCCCCCTTGACCTGTCCGTCCTCCCTGGACTGACCTATCCCCTTCCTAACTCCCTACCTACACTCACCTTTCCTGGCCCCATCCCCGCCTCTTCGACCTGTTTGTTTCCTCTCCACCTATCCTCTCCTCTATCCCTCTTCTATCCGCCTCCCACTCTCTCCCTATTTATTTCAAAACCCCCTTCCCCTCCCCCTTTTCTGATGAAGGGTCTAGGCCCGAAACGTCAGCCTCTCTGCTCCTATGATGCTGCTTGGCCTGCTGTGTTCATCCAGCCCTGCACCTTGTTGTCTCTAAATATTATTTTTGCTGAGTTTCATGGGGAATGAATTTCCAAGAGGCCTCATGAATTTTCTAGCACTTTCGTCCCTAACCTGCTGAATTAACTGTGCCATGTTCTTAAAGCACCCTGATCATCCTATTCTCCAACTCGTCATAGATAAAAATACAAACCACTATGTGATATTCCCAGATTCCTGGCACCAATGCCATCTTTAAAAGGCCGATCAAGCACAGGCAATACAAGTTGCCCTGCATGTTTTGAGTAACTTGTCCCAGACACAGACAAGGAGTTGACGCTGCACATCATGGATAGTGCCCTGGAGATCCTGGTGGACAGGGATGGCGCAGGCAAGTACCATCCTTTTCCTTCAGGACTGCCAGAGGAGACCACAATGCCAGACACTGGCCTATAGTTGCTATTTGGGTCAGAGCTGTCTCCAAGTGTCACAGGGATCAGTGCTATTTACAAATTATATTAATGACTTGGGTGAAAACTAATGTATTATAGTCAAGTTTGCAGATGACACAAAACTGGGTGGGAAGGCAGAATGGTGAGGATAACAAAAAAGAGTCAGCAGAGGGATACAGACAAGTTAGGCCACTGGGCAAAACTTGGCAGATGGAATATAATGTGGGAAAAGGTTCATTGACAGGAAATGAAAGGAGCTGAATTTTATTCATTTGGAGAAAGAATGAAGAAAGCTACAGCAGAGATGGATTTGTGAGTTCTCACATACAAATCACTGAAAGCTAAAATACAAATTCTTTGGGTAATAGGGAAAGCAACTTGAATATTGGCCTCTGTTTGAAAGGGAAATAAGAATAAAAATAGGGAAATCTTACTAAAACTATACAAGACACTAGCCAGATGACAACAGGAGTACGGTGAACAGTCTTGCTCCCCTTACCAAACGAAAGATATACTAGCATTACAGGTAGCCCAGAGGAGGTTGACTAAGCTGATACCAAGTATGTAAGATCTGTTTTATGAGGAGAGATTGAGTCAGTTTGGCCTGTGCCCATTGGAGTTTAGAAGAATGAGTTATTTATATACGTGAGTTATACCTTATTGAAACATACAAAATTCTTAGTGAACTTGACAGGATAGGTACAGATAGGTTGTTTCCCCTTGTGGGAGAGTATATGACCAGAGCGTGTAATCTCAGATTAAGGAATCACACATTTAAGACAGAGATGAGGAGGAATTTGTTCTCTCAGAGGATGTAAATTTATGGAATTCTTTATGGCGGAGGCTTGTTGAAGCTGGATTATTCGATATTCAAGGCTGAGATAGACAGCATCCAAAGCACAGTCCGAGGCTAGACAGCCTCAGGCAGAGCCCTCACTTCAGGACAATCCAGAGATGGCTGCACCTTCCACCTCCACCCTCAACCCCATGGGATTTCAAACTGAGGAGGGTGCACCAGCCTTTTGGCAGGACATCTGAACACTCTAGACACAAATATTCGATCAGTCATCTTCCAAAAACCCCACTGCCAATGGGCTCCACTGTGAGTCAGGTTCTTTTTCCAGCCCCGCTGCACACTCTTGGGCTGCGCCAAAGCTTGGTGGGAGGGAAAGACAGGAGAAGACCTTCTGAGGGCACATCAGTGGCATAGGTGACAATAAATTGTAAATATATTATCACATCTGTCAAGAAATGTTCACTTTTCATTATCAGATGTGTGAGCAAATGCATGCCCACCTGCTATTACATGATTGAAGATACAGAGCCGAGCTGTGCATTGCATTGATTTACGATGTTTTGTGGTCCAAGGTAGCGGGGTGGCACAGTAACACAGTGATTAGCACTGCTACCTCACAGTGCCAAAGACCTGGGTTTGATTCCAGCCTTGGGCAACTGTCTGTGTGGATTATGTATATTCTCCCTGTGTCTGCGTGAGTTTCCTATGGGGGCTCTGGCTTCCTCCCACAGACTGAAAATATGCAGGTTATGTGGATTGGCCATGGTAAATTACCCATTGTGTCCAGCAAGGTGTAGGCTAGGTGGATTAGCCATGGGAAATGCGGGGTTAAGGGGATAGGGTAGGGTGGGATGCTCTTGGGAGGGTTGGTGCAGACTCGATGTGCTGAATGGCCTCTTTCTGTGCCATAGGGTTTTTATGACATGCAGGCTATAGGAACTTGGAGGGTGCTTGTAACTTTGCCAGGCAAGTTGAATGGTTCCAAGCCATGAAATATTGCTGATGCATTACAGCCATTAGTAGTTTGATTGTTGATGTCACACACTGTTGGCCAGAGTATATAGTGCACACTATAACAATGCCTAATTCCCAGTAATGTCCAACACAGAGTACCTAGCTTGTCCTGCTCTTAGTTATCTTTCATCCTCCACTGTATTGATGTCTGTGTAATGCTTTTTGCCCTTTAAAGAGCTTCACATCACTCAAAACTGAAACCACCTTCCTCTCAGAAAGTAGCAACATCTCAGGGCATTTACCTAACCTCATCCATTTTGAGTGTGCTCACAGCCATATTCCATTGCACACTTTTAATTCACAACACAATGGAAGGAAACAATGGTCATCATCACACAGTGAGTCTTAGTCTCAGCCTCTTACTCTTAGTGAACCCCAAATGTACACTTTCCCTTATTAGTAGCCCTCACCAGTCAACCCCATCAGCGTTGATCTTCTCCACATTCCCACCCATCCCCTTGATCTAAATTTTCATCTTCCTACTTTATTCTCTCAGACCCAGACATACTGAGCCAACATGCCCAATGCAGCAGTCCCCTGTCCCTTCACCCTGATTGAAGCCACCCTGGCTAACCATTGATGTACCCCCTGCCCACATTACCACATTTCCTCCCGTGATCTATGTTTTCTTCCCTTATACATTGTGCTCCTCTTCACAATTTTATCCCAGCTGCCTGTTAGCATGCTGCCTCTAATTTCAACTGATGATTGACCAAACCCCTCATTGATTTCCGTGCATCTCCCTGACTGACTTCCTGTGACTCCCCAAATAGTTTGCACTAGACTCACAGCCTAGCTGCAAAAGTATAGACTCCCTGTTCCTGACCACTCCAAGTAGCAGGCTGACTGTGTGTAGGCCCCTGGACTGATATTAAAGGCTACCATTGACCTGTCATGTTTGGACCCCTTGACCTGACTGATGACTACTCCCCTTAGTCTTTGAAGCATGGCTCCTCAGTTGATGCACATTTTGTGTGTTTAACAGGTATGTGGATAGCACATTGTGCAGGTATGTGGCTAGCACATTGTGCAGGTATGTGGCTTAGCACATTGTGCAGTTATGAGATTGATGTAACATGGTGCCAACATTAACATGTCCATTCCCTTGACTGATGACTGCTGGAAACCAAGAGCAGGCTGCCTGGCTTTGTGTCTGCACTACTCAGGATAGACACACTTTAAATTCTGCCTGAGGGGTCAAAATGTAGAAAGGCAAGGCGAAGCCAAGATAGTATGAGCATTGATGTAGACACAAAATAAATGAGTGCTAAGAAAGTGAGCACAAAGCTCTGAGATGCATCGTGATCTAGTCCATGAAATGGGTGCCAGGCCATGCCTACAAAGTGTCCTGATAGCAGTATCGTGATGAGAGATGCCAGTGAGCACCAAAGCGCAGTACTACATTGCAAATCATGTTGTAACTGGATCACAGATGTGCCATGATAATGCAATGAGGCTGGTACATATTGGATGCCAATGCCTGTGGACTGTCGCTGCCCATGAAATATGCCCTAAATGTTGCTGATTGCTGCCCATGATGGAAGTCCTAACCAGCAAGAGGTGAGCTTCAGTCACCAGTTGCCTGCTCTAACTTTCATATCGTGAATTGTCACTGTTTAGGTTCTATCCAATGGGTGGGAGAATGGGAAACTACATCATAATAATTAATTAATAATTAATAATATGAACTAATAATTACATTTTAATATATGTTAATATGTGTAAATATACCACTTGCCAATCATTAATGAGAATCTTGCTTTGACATTCTACACTATTGTGGAAAGCGAGAAAATTTGCTCTTGACATCACGAAGGTCCTCACTGGATATCTCCCACAATTTTGTCAGTTCTGTCATTATGGCTCACATTGCTCAGGGGCTGAGAGGGTTCTGGCCAATATCTTTAATGCAGGAAAACATCACATGATGCTTCATGGAACAGCAATCGAATAATAAAATGGGCAGCAAATCAAAGAAGGAGACATTAAGGAAAAAAACAAAATGTTGGTAAAAAAAATTAGATTTTGAAGGAAAAGGGAGAGCACAAGGATCGGGATGGCAAAGCAAAGTATTCCAGGGCATTCCTCATTCTTGTAGATCCTCAGGATTGAGGAAGTTTACTTCCATTCTGGTTTGATGGGCTCTGGGAAAGCTGCAAAATTCAAAGTGCAGTCGGCAGATTCTGCCATAAGCAGGCTTGGTAGTTGTTGAAGGGTTGGGCAGATGTGGCATGTGCAGATTTCTGCACTTTCTTCCATATCTTGACTTTGACTTTGTAGGTTCCAATGAAACTTCTCAATGTGGTTGGTTTTTCCCAAATAAAATTTCTCCTTCTTGGTCAATCAAGAACTATAGAATCCCATGATTCAGCAGTGATGTTTATCTCTCAGGGATGTTTTGAAGACATCCCTAAAACAGTTTGGCTGAGAACCTCCTGCAACAACCCCACTCCAAGTAAAGCAGCTGCTTTGGTAATCGCCAAGAAAACAAGCAGAGAATTCAGAAGAAACTGCTGAAACTACATTGAACTTGGAGAATGTGGAACTAACAAACGCAGCAAATGGCCCAGGAATAGTATAGGTGCATTTAAAGGGAGACAAGATTAAACATATGGACACAGGCTGATTAAGTATCAGGAACAGTGCTGAACGTGTCACGATCATCAATGAACATTTCACTTTTGACTTGTTAATGGAAGGAAGATCATTGATGAAACAGTCCAAGAGGTTTGGACCTTGGAAACCTGAGAAAACCCTAATCTGATAACCTGGGACTGAGATGACTGGCCTTCAACATGCATAATATTCATTCCTTCGTGCCAGGTATGACTCCAACCAGCAGAGAACTTTCCAATTTTGCAAAGGCTCCTTCATGCCATACTCTATCAAATGCTGCCTAGTATGATATCACCTCTCCTCTGGATTTCAACTGTTTTGCTCATGTTTGACACTGAATGAATTCAGGAGCTGAGTAACCTGGCAGAACCCAAACTGGCAGTCAGTAAACAGGTTTTTGCTGAATAGCAATATAGCAATTGCTTGGTAGACATGTTGACAACTCTGTCCATTTTTTTCACTGATGATTGAATTGAATTGAATTGAATTAGCTTTGTTGTCCCATGTACTCACATAAATACAGCAAAAAGTTTACAAGTCTCCACCTGCATTGCCATCACAGTTGTAAAGGTACTTAGGTACAAATTCTTGAATACAAATTCTTCGGAAAAAAAAATTAAAAATAAAGAAATGAAAAGTTCAGAATAACAGTCCTTCGATTGCAATATAATTTTAAAAAGTCAAAAGTAAAAAAAAAGGAATTTGAATAGATTGGCAGAGCAGGAATAGGCTAGCGTGGATTTGTCCTGCAGTTTGTTATCAGGAACACATCACAGCAATTTTCCACATTGCTGTGTAGGTGATGGTTGAAGCTGTAGTGAAACAGCTTGTCCAGGGGCATGGCTAATTCTCGAGGTCAAGCCTTCAATGTTTTTGCCACAATGTAATTAGAGTTCATAGCCTTTGCTCTATCCAGTGCCTTCAGCTATTTCTTGACATCTCATGGAGTGAATTGAATTGGCTGAACATCGGCATCTGTGAGATCTCAGTATTTCTGGCTGAAGTCGGTTGTAAATGCTTCAAAATTGTCTTTTTTCACAGACGTGCTGGTCTCTCCCATCATTCTGGATTGGGACAATTGTGCAAATTCCTCCTTCTGTTAGTTGTCTAATTGAATACCACTATTCAAGGCTGAATGTAGCAAGAGAGCAGAGCGTAGATCTGATTTCTGTTTGGCATGCAAGTTCTCCTTTTTTGTAGCTGTGATACGTGAATGGTTTCAAGCCTCAGAGGATAGATCCACATTCCCTTCAACAAGTTTGTTAGGGCATTTTGGACTTGCAAACATGAAACATGTAGTCTGAGAGAGGGATTCAGAAGAATACACTTGTGTTTACACAGAACACCATGGTAGATAGCCGATAACAATCAAGAAAAGATCATAATGGAAAAAGGTGGATAGAAATAGGTAGAAAGCAACATTTTCCAGATTTATTATAACATATAGACAGCACAAAATTTTCTTAATTAACAAATTATAGGAATAATGAAGTTATCAGGTTTTAAAAGTTCGCAAACAAACAAGAACTGCATTGTGCAACTCAATGTTAGTTATGATTGCATTGATTCTGTACAGTCTATTATGGAAGCACTGCAGCAAATTTATAAAAAATACAATGTTCATTGTTTCACGATTAAAAGCAGATGACCTCGTAAGACATTCTAAATTGTCATAATATGATTTCACAGTAAATACTACCATTTTTGGTAACAAAGCAAAGTCAGAATGGCCCATGTCCAAATAGTGATATTTAAACAAGAGCAGTTTGCACAGCTGTGAAGCTATCTAGTCACTCGGTGTTTGAACTGATCTGGCTAAATTTGTTTCCTAACTGGAAACATTCTTTGCATTTAATACCCTAATAAAAAAGTTAGAAAACAGGGTTAAACAATTAAATCTTCAGCAGGATCTGTAGATAAATTTGAAATAAGGAGTTTAGTGTCAAGCTCTCCTAATGTAAAGTGGGCATTTGTAAAGTTCTGGCTGGCCCTTTTTAATACTAATATATAAAATCTTACTTGCTATAATTTTTTTTATTTGATCAAATACTGTTTAACAGCAGTATATCATTATTGTTGTTCATCTTGACTTGGCAGCATAGTCAACATTCACACAAGGCAAATGTATACTTGTGTCTTACATTCATTTTAATTTTATTCTTCATATATTTTAATTGAGAAAATACCAATTGGCTCGTGATTTGCCTTTGTTTTGATCTGTATTTTATATTCTTATGTACTTAATCATTATTTAACAGGTCAAATGGAAAAAAAGGATAGAGGATGTTTGCTAATGAGCCACTCGCCAATGAACTGCTTCTAGGAGGTCAAATGACATCAAGAAGTAAAACAGCAGGGAGTGCGGAGGGGAATTAACCATGGGTTTTCAAACTTTACTGCCTCTGCAACCTCCTGCAAAAATGGATACAGTCCCAGGGACTTCTGAGAAACTGTCAATAATCCAAAAGAAAACAGTGCTATCATTATAAAATATATTTCTTGTGCAGAAATGGACATAATGAGAAAGCAGGAGGAGGGTGTGGCATGGTGATAATATTACTGGACTCGGAATCCAGAGGGCAAGGTTACTGCTCCGAGAACATGGGGTCAAATCCCACCATAGCAGCTGGTGAAACTCAGGGAGAGGAGTATGGCATTTGGCACTTCAGGCTTCAAGCCTGTAGCACCACATTAAGGTTAGACCATGACTGATATGGTTGTGGTTTAACTTCGGTTTAATATCTACACCTCATAACTATTGACTTTCTTGTCTATCAAAAATTTACCTGGTCCAACCTTGAATAAATCTAAAGGCCCAGTTTTCGCTAGCTTCCATGGAATAACATTTCACACTCTAAGGTCAAAGGCATTATTCTTAGCTCTATCTTATACAGGCAGCCTCTTACTCCTGAACCATATCCCCTAATTTTTGTCTCCCTACAGAAGAAATAAACTTCCGATATTCACTCAATCCAGTCCTCTCAAGCTCTTATATTTGATTCTATAAGATTACTTCCAGTTCTTCCAATGTTCAAAGGATGTAGTCCTAAGTTTTTCAACTGTTCTTCATAAGATAAACACTTCATCCAACAAATGATTTGAATGGAATTTAAATCCATTGAAAAGTAGACCAGTAATGGTGATCATGAAACTGTCACTCTTCATTATATAAAAGCATCTGTTTCACTTAAGATGGAAATTTGCAAAATGCACAACGTTCATTGTATTGCAATTAAAAGCAGATGAAACATTCCAAATTGAGATTATAGGGATAATAATTAAGACAAACAAAATAACATGAATTTGTACAATTTTTAACTACCTTCTGAAATTGACTAGCACGCCACTCAGTTCAATGGCAATCAAAGATGGGCACAAATGGTGGCTTTGTCAGTGATACCCACTTCCCATGAAAGAGTAAATAAATAAAATATCTGTAGGCATAGGAATGATGACAAGCTGATGACATTCCCTCCCTCCATCCCACAAGATGATGAAAACTTATGGCTAAGACAGTTGCATTATATTTGTTGATTTGGGTTCCAGAACAAGGCTACACTCTTAGATTGCAGATTCATGTTTTGTCAACGGCCCTCTCCTTGTATATAATTTCTGGAAGTGTGATGTTGAGCTTGAGTTAATGGAAAGGAGTGTGTACTGCTGATATGTGCAAAACTGGGGCATTAGACAAAGACCGGCAATTCTTAACAAAAGGTTCAGATGTGCAGCTCATTAATCTTCTGCATGTAATTAACTAAATAAATTGTCTCTTGAATTTCTAAACAAAGTAAATTTGGATTCTGTCAAATAATTACTGAATTGTATATTTTTCACCTCAGGTACATGTTAACAATTATGAACAGGGAGAAAAATGTTCTATTAACATTATTTATGAGTAACTAGTGAACTACATACAGATGAAAAGTTTATCATATCACAGCAAAACTAAATCTACTCTCCTGTAGTTGTAAATCAAAATTCACAACAAGGAAGGTAAAAATATTTCCCTTTTAATGAATAAGGCACAAACACATGAGCTAGAAACAACAGCAAGGCCATTCATCTTCAGTAAGCTGATCTGACTGCGGTGTCAAACTCACATTCCCACCTATCCCTGATAATCTTTCAACCCTCTGCTTAATAATAATCCATTTTCCTCTGCCTTCAAAATACTCAAGAACTCTGCTTCCACCATCTTCTCAGGATGAGAGCTCCAAAGACTCACAAACCTCAAAGAGCTTTTTTTTATCTTCGTCTTAATTTTAAATGGGCAACGCTGATTGCTTTTTAAACAGTGACTCCTAATTCTTGATTGCGTCTCAAGAGACCTCAGGATCTTATAAGTTTCAATCAAGTTACGTCTTACTCTTCTAACCCTAATGGATATAATACCCAATCTGGGTATTAGTCTGGTAAACCTTTACTGAATTTCTTCCAATGCATCCACATCCTTCCTTAGTCAAGGAGATCAATAGTGTGCACAATATTCCAGATATGATCTCATCTGTGCCTGTATAACTGAAGCATGATCTCTCTACTTTGTATTCCCCTCATGATAAATAGTAAAATTTTATTAGTTTTCCTAATTACTCACTGTACCTGTCTCCTAGTCTTTTGGAATTCTTGTACAAGAACACCCAGAGACCTCTGCATCTCTGAACTCTGGAACCTCTTGCCATTTTGGTAATATGCATTTTTTTAATTCTTTCTGTCAAAGTAGACAATTTCACATTATACTCCATTTGTGATATCTTTACCCAATCACTTAAACTATCAATATATTTTGTAGCTGTCTTACTTCCTTTTCATAACTTCCATCCCTATCTAACTTGTTGTTCTCATAAAAATTGGAAATCGTACCTTCTGTCCCTTCAGCGATGTCATTTACATGAATTGTGAAGTGTTAAACTGATCCCTGTAGCAGACCACTGTTATTTCTCACTCGTCTGATTAAAGACCCATTTATGCTGACTCCCTGTTTCCTGTCAGAATAGAATAGAATCCCTACGGCATGGAAACAGGCCAGTCAGCCCAACAAGTCTACAACCAATACCCAAAGAGCATCCCACCCAGACTCACCTTCTTGCCCTATAACCCTGCATTTCCTAACCTATACATCCCTGGATGCTAAGGGCAATTTAGCTAAAGGCTAAAAGGCCAATCCATCTAACCTGCACATCCTTGAAAACCGGAACACCTGGAGGAATCCCACAAAGACACGGGAAGAATTCGCAAACTCAACCCCAAGTCAATCTTCTATCCACGCAGATATGTTACCCCCTAGAGCATGAACTTATATTTTCTGTAAATAATAACTTAGCATCTTCTGGAAATCTAAGCACAACACATCCTTTTATTCACTGCCTGTTTTACCTCCTTAAAGAACCCCGATTTTAATAGGTCAAAATGATTTCCCTTTTGCAAAACCATGTTTCCTCTGCCTGATTACGTTGAACTTATCTAACTGCCTGCTATAACTTTTTTTTTATCCATTCACAGAATGTATTTATTACCCATTCCTTATTTGCCCAGATGGCAGATGGGAGTCAATCACATTGCTACTGAATAGCTCATAACATTTGTGTTTTGACAGGTGTTAAGATTGTTGGCCTATAGTTTCCTGTTTTCTGTCTCCTTCCCTTTTTGAACAAAGGAGTTATACTTGCTACCTTCCAAACAAATGGACTATCCCCAAATCCTAGGAATTTTGGAAAATCTAAACCAATGTACCAACAATCACACTAGTTCATTTTTTTAGACCCTAGGATGAAATCCATAAAGACCTGAGTACTTGTTATCCCACTTTCCAATAATTTATTCAGTACGACTTCTCTAGTAATTGCAATTTTCCTGAGTTCATCCCTCCTTTCCATTTTCTAATTTATCACTGCTTCTAGATTGTTACTTTTTTGTCTCCATGGTGAAGAATGATATAAAATGTTTGTTCATTTCATCGCCATTTCCTTGTTTTCATTATTAAATGTCTAGTCTCACATTTATTGAACTATTGCTCACTTTGTTAATGCTTTTCCTTTTTACATATTTATTTGACTTCTTACTATTGGTTTGTATAGTTCTAGATAGCTTTCTCTTGTTCTCTAATTGTTGTCTCTTTATTAACTTTTTGAGTATTCTTTGAAATTTTTCTATATTCCATCCAATTTTATGATTTTCCATGTTTCATATTGTCTTTGCACAATTATATGCTTAGCTTGATACTTCCTTTAACATTTTGAGTTAACAATTATGTTTGGTTCTTCCTTTGGAATTTTTCTTACTCATTGGAAAGTATCTATTCTGTGTATTTGAAATATCCCCTAAATGTCAGCCATTTCATCCCTATTGACCTATGTTTGACTTTGTTTGTCAACTCACTTCTGTCAGCTCTACTTTCATGTCCTCACAATTTCCCTTATTTAATTTTAAGAACATTGTCTCAAGGCCATTCCCCTCACCCTCAAATTGAATGTAAATTCAATCATACTGTGGTCACTGCTATCTACAAGTAGCTTCACTATGAGATCATTAATTAATTCTAACACACTGCAGAATACCAGCACACTCTTGGGTCAACTTCGGAAAATGCTGTTTTAAGAAACTATTCTGAAAACATTCAAAGAACTCCTCATCGAGGCAACCTTTGCCTATGTAACTTTTGCATTGAAATACAGGCTAAAATCTCTGATGATTTTGCTGTGTCTTTCTGAATAGCTTTCATGAATTCTTCCATTATGCTTCACTCTACAATGTAGCTACTGTTCAAGACCTGTATTCCATCTCCGCAAGTGAGTTCTTGCCTTATTAAAACTCTAATTAAGTCAGGTAAATACAGAATTAAAACTGTAGATTTCAGTTTAATGGTAACTACAATTTAAATTAGATTTATATAAGATAAAAACAAATTAAACTTTATAATCCAACAACTGCATAGTCACATGTAATGAATTGTGACATCATTCATTCATTTTAATGATCAGAATTTACATTCAGCCCAGTTGGAACTGCCACAAGAATAACTTCATGAGTGAAATGGATTCTCTGTGGCAACGTAGGGTGCATTCTTCCATATTGGGTTAAACTGAACTCTCACTGATATCTAACTACTGCCTGTAGCTGGCCTAGAGTTATAGATGAAAATCACTAGTGGCAATGTTAGCATTTCAGAACACTTCCATTATTAAATTCAATCAGTGCAAATTTTGAGCTGACAGAATTTTATTTTAAATTGTTTGATATGATTTATGTCAGTTCTCTCAAATGAATGTTCTTGTGTTGGATTTGAAAATGTTGTCAAATGACTGCAACTCTGAAATGTTTGTGTGTGTATGGTGGGTGGGGGAGTGTTGTGTGATTAATCATTAGGTAGCATACATGCCTAATTTATTACTGTTTAGTGAAGGTGCATCAATGCATATATTCATTGTTTTATGAAAGCTTTGGAAGAAGAAGCAACTGTCCATTGATGTTTATATTTAGAGGAGTCTTAAATTGTTCTCCCAATCTATCGATCTACACTCACAAAAGTGCTTTGAATAGTTAAGAAATCCAACAATTACAAAGTAAAAATGAATATGATTATCAATTTCCATTATTTTTCAACTTAGGCTAACTTTGGATAGCATTTATCGCTTTTTTTTCTTGTTGTGCACTAGACTGTTCCAAATGAGGTGTTAATTGCATTGTACGGGCCAAGAGTTTTGGCAGTGACTCAAAGAATTGACCTTTGTGATGAGGGTCACTTCACAGCTCCAGTAGTACAATTTAAATATGTTACAGACCAGTGATGTCCTTCAGATACTTTAAGTACTGAATACAATGTCAGGCTGATGAAGAGATTCTTAATGGTTTCTTGCAAACTGAAAGTAGATGCAATTATTGGTGGAAAAGCTTAACTTCCTTTTAAGAAAAGATGTTGCTCAAATCTCTTCAGGAAAACATTGAATTTCTTTGAAGGAATTAATTCACTTTAGAGATTATTGTACGCAGAACCTATCAGTTAAAATAGCCCATGTTTGTGAGACTGTAAACTTATTAGTTAACCATGCTTATATTAAATGGCAGAGCAGGTTCGAGAGACTGTGTTGTCTACTCTTGCTCCTAGATCTTGTATACATATGTTCTTATGTTAGTGTGAAACAAGCAAAGAATGTTGCAGAAGAAGTCAACTATAAGCTCTGTTTCAAAGTAGCTGAACCAAAACTTTGCATTAAATATTGAGAAGCTATGTTTGGTTGTTGAAAAATAACTAGCACAACACGTATTGCGCAAAGTAAATTGAACCAACCTGAAAATTAGTTTAACTCCTAAACAGAAGAGAAATAGGGGACTATTTCTTGACAGATATGTGTCATTGACCAATATTAGTCACTCACAATGAACATCGAGAAAAAATAAAGCTGTGGGAAGGCTGCAAAAAGAAAATGAGTGATTTTGTTTTCCACAGGAGTGCAATCTAACAAAAATCAGCAGCAAACAAAAAGAGACATAGGGCACAATTTTCCTTTGCTTAATGTGGCATGAGTGACAGAGAGAAAAATGGGAAAATATGTTAAAAATTAGACAACTGATTCTTGACATTGTGGAAGGTATTTCTAATTTTCCCTTCAAGTCATGAATGACGACTTCAGAATCTTATGATTTAGAGGAAAATGACCTAATTTCTATCTATTTGAATCTCATTAAAGCTCCAACATATACCACTTTCCATTCTCCTCTTGCTCAATGAGAAATTATATTGCCCAAATTCCTGACATATAAGTCACAGCGAGTATCTGGTGTGATCTAACATATGTGATTAGGTAAATTTTAATATCATTCACTTTTGAAGTTTGATTTTAAGCTATGGCATGATGTTTTTGGTCTCCGTGAATGAGGGAGATTAATGATTAACTTGACAGTGTTTCTGGAAGCATAAGTTGCTCTAAGTGCAACAGAGAGTTCCTGAATGTGACGAGAAATGTGAATAGAAATTTACTTTCTTGTGAAGATGGGTAACATGCTGTGAATTGGGAGGCAGGAAGTTAGAATTTGGTGTTTGTAAATGTTAAGGGGGAAAGCATTGCATGGTCCCTTTAAAAGATCATGTGCTTTTTCTATGCTTAGAGATTCAAAAAGCATGTCTGTGGGCAGAGCTTGTGGGTTTGCAGGTGCACGGAGAGCACTCAAATGAAAACATTTATATCAAAAGGCTGTACAGTTAACAGGCCAAGCAACAGTTTTGTTTTGTTACTAAGACAACAAGTTCTGAATTTAGCCAATCAATTTGAGTCGGGCACTAAGGCACCAAAAACCAATTAAATTTAAATCTGATGGTTTTGACAACATATGTCCAATCCTATTGTAACAAATGGATATGTCATCAAGGGTATAAAAGGAGAGAGCAGTTGGACAAAGACAAGACAGCCAAATGCCATCTACTAGAGATAACAGCTCTCAGCTCTTAGAGAAAGCACCATTTATTCATAACGGTACCACAGCACCCATAGCTAAAATTCCTGAGAGAAGAATTCACAGAGAAAGCATTCCTGACAGCAGAATCAATGGAGAAGGCGTTCCTGACAGAGCATTCACCGGAGAAGGCACAGAACATTCTGGAAGACATGCAACCTAGCTGTAATTTCGAGAGACAAAATTCTATTGTTTTGATATATATGCGGGACTTGTTTTATTGGAACAACAAACCATTAGAATGTTGTTTTATTTGGAAACAGTCAGTAATTAGAAGGGTATTATTCTCTGTGCTGATAGTTTAGTTAATTTGTTCACTGTTAGAGTTAGGTAAATAAATTGTTACTTGTTGATTGTAAAGTGAGTGTCAGGGACTTGTTTTATTTAACCACTAGAAGTTGCTGACAAGCAGGTTACACAACTTTTCACACCCCTTTTTCACAGATTATAAGGTGAGGTGCTCCTCTTTGGGTATTTCAGTTTTAGTTCTCGGTGGGGGTGGGGGTGGGGCGCGGTGTCAAACTCCACTTTGTAACAGATTGGGGCCCGTGTCTGCGATTTGGATGGATCCGAATGGAATTGAATGGACTTGGAGAGATTTGAATGAATTTGGATGGATCTGAATGGATTTGGAAAGGTTCGGATAGATTTGAACAGACTTGGGGTATGAAAGGTCCCAGCAGATTTAAACAGACCTGCGGATTAGTGTCCTAGATCTTTAAATAGAACTTGAGTGAAAAGTGGAAAATCTGTTTAATTTTGGCTGCTTGTTGGTGGCTAGATCAAAATTGGGGTAATGGCTCTTAACATTGCTAAAGAGGTTTTGGAGGTTGAAGATGTTTCCCAAATTTGCAAAGAAAGTTTAGAAAGACAGATAAAGGGGACACTTTTAAAATTAGCAGACAGGCTAGACTGTGTTTAATTAAGGTTAAGACGAAAGCTGAAATTGTAATAAAGTTAGCCAAGCATTTAAGAATATCAGAGAAATAGTCAAGTGCAGTGGAGTTAGAAAAATTAAATTGCAATTAAGACAACGGGAGTTAAAGAATGTAAGGAAGGAGAGAGAGTTTGAATTATGGTTAAAAGCAGAAGAGGAAGAAAAGGAAAGAATGTTCAAGTTGGAAAAGATGAACTAGATGAACATGAAAGGGAAAAAGAGACAAAAGAAAAAGAAAAAGAGTTTGGACTTTGAAAGTTGACAATTAGACAGGAAAGTCAATTTAAAAAGATGGAGATGAAGGTAGAAGGTAGGCTTAGTGAGGAGAGTGATGATGAGCAAACCCATCTTAGCCAAAGATCTGGTAGGGATGTATACGAATATGTCAAAACTTCTACCAAAATCCCATGAAAATGTTGTAGAAGCCTTTTTCATTTCCCTTGAGAAACTGGCTAAACAGATGAACTGGCCAGAGTCTATGAGAGTAATTTTAATTCAGACCAAGTTGGTTGCAACACTGTCAGAGGAGGTGTCAAGAGAATATGCAGAATTAAAACGGGCTATTTTGAGTACTTACGAAATTGGTACCAGAAGCATATAGACAATTTGTTTACAAAAGTAAGAAAGGAACCAGGTCAGACTTACATCGAGTTTGAAAGAATTAAACAGAGCAACTTTGATAGATTGATGAGAGCATTAAAGAAAGAAAAGACACCTGAGGCTCTTAGAGATATTATTTTGCTGGAGGAGTTTAAAAATTCACTTCCAGAAGTGATAAGAACTCATGTTGAGAAACAGAAAGTTAAAACAGTGAGAACAGCTGCAGAGATGGCAGATGAATACACATTAGTGCTGGTGGGTTAAGAAAGACACTGGGAAAAAGGATGTGGTAAAAAAAGGCTAAATCAGTGGGATTATTTAAGGTAGTGAAGGAAATCCCAAGAGAAGTTGAGGAGCTGTAGGAGAGTGCACAGACTAGTCACAGGCTGCATAGTAAGATAGTGCCCGATCTTTTCAAAAACTTCACTTCTGTGAGTAAAGTTTACTCAGGTAGAACAGGGGAAGTAGGTCAAGAAGTTAAAATATTGAGAGATATGGAAGCTAGTCAGTCTCTAATAGCAAGAGATGAAAATATTTGCACTCCTTCTGAAATATTGCTCTAGAAAGTGATAATTTGTAGAATGAATGGAGAGAGAATTAGTGTTCCCCTGTGTAAGATAAGGCTAGAAAGTCCAATCAAGACTGGAGACATAATAGTGGGAGTGATAGAAAAACTGGCTATTCCAGGAATACAGTTTGTTTTTGGACACGATAAAGCTGGATCACAGGTGGGAGTGATGCTGATTGAAATGGAAAAGCCAAAAGAAAACCAGGGAACTGAGGAGTTAAAAGAAAAATACCCTGGAATTTTCTCAGATTGTATGGTGACAAGATCCCACGGCCATAATTTAAAACAAGAAGGGAAAACAAAAGAGAAAGATGAAGGAGTTGAGGTCCAGGTAGCTGACAGTGTGTTTGATTATTTGTATTTATGATTATTTGGAAAAGCACAGTTTGATTAGAAATAGTCAGCATGGCTTTGTGAGGGGCAGGTCATGCCTCACAAGCCTTATTGAATTATTTGAGGATGTGACAAAACACATTAATGAAGGTAGAGCAGTGGATGTGGTGTGTATGGATTTTAGCAAGGCATTTGATAAGGTTCCACATGGTAGAGTCATTCAGAAAGTTAGGAGGCATGGGATTCATGGAAATTAGGCTATCTGGAAACAAAACTGGCTCTCCAATAGAAGACAGAGGGTGGTAGTAGGTAAAAAGTATTCAGCCTGGAGCTCGGTGACCAGTGATGTTCCGCAGGGATCTGTTCTGGGACCTCTGCTCTTAGTCATCTTTGTATATGACTTGGATGAGGAAGTGGAAGGATGGGTTAGTAAGTTTGCTGATGACACGAAAGTTGGTGGAGTTGTGGACAGCATGGAGGGCTGTTGTAGGTTGCAATGGGACATTGACAGGATGCAGAGCTGGGCAAAGAAGTGGCAGATGGAATTCAACCCAGAAAAGTGTGAAGTGATTCATTTTGGAAGGTTGAATTTGAATGCAGAATACAGGGTTAATGGCAGGATTCTTGGCAGTGTGGAGGAACAGAGGGATCTTGGGGTTCATGTCCATAGATCCCTCAAAGTTGTTACCCAAGTTGATAGGGTTGTAAAGAAGGCGTATGGTGTGTTGGCTTTCATTGGCAGGGGAATTGAGTTTAAGAGCTGTGAGATTATGCTGCAGCTCTATAAAACTCTAGTTAGACGACACTTGGAATACTGTGTTCAGTTCTGATCACCTCATTATAGGAAAGATGTGGAAGCTTTAGAGAGGGTGCAGAGGAGATTTACCAGGATGCTGCCTGGACTGGAGGGCAGGTCTTATGAGGAAAGGTTGAAGGAGCTAGGGCTTTTCTCATTGGAGCAAAGAAGGATGAGAGATGACTTGATAGAGGTTTACAAGATGATGAGAGGCATAGATAGAGTGGATAGTCAGAGACTTTTTCCCAGGGCGGAAATGACTATTACGAGGGGGCATAATTTTAAGGTGATTGGAGGAAGGTATAGGGGAGATGTCAGAAGTAGGTTCTTCACACAGAGAGTGGTGGGCATGTGGAATGTGGCAGTGGTAGCAGAGTCAGATACTTTAGAGACTTTTAAACGACTCTTGGATAGGCACATGGAGGATAATAAAATGTAGGGTATGCAGGGTAGATTGATCTTAGTAGGATAACAGGTCAGCACAACATCGTGGGCTGAAGGACCTATACTGTGCTGTACTGTTCTATGTTCATTCTATGTTCTTGATCTGATGGTAAAACGAAAAACCAAAGCAAGTAGAAGATCAGGCAAAGGTGTTTAGTTCTGAAAGATTAATGGAGTTACAACAAAAAGACGAGACAATAAAGAATTTCTATCACAAAGCCTACTTGGAAAAGGAATCAATGTGTATTCAAGAATGTTATTACCTTACGGATAAAATCTGTAAGGCAGGTTAGTGCAGATGAGAATAGGGCGGAAGTTCACCGGATTGTGTTACAGGTAGCATACAGACAGGAAGTATTGTGGGTAGCACACAAATTACCTGTTGGAGGTCATCTAGGAGTGAGGAAGACTCAGGCTAAGATACAGAAGCATTTCTATTGGCCTGGATTACATAAAGATGTGGTTGAATTTTGCTGTACCTGTCATACGTGTCAAATGGTAGGAAAGCCACAGGCAGTAATAAAACCAACACCTTTGATGCCAATTCCCTCATTTGAAGAACCTTTTACATGGATTATGATTGATTGTGTGGGGTCCCTCCCTGAAACCAAAAGTTGGAACCAGTATTTGCTAACCATAATGGATATGTCTATCAGGTTCCCTGAGGCAATTCCGTTATGGAATGTCAAGGCAAAAAAAAGTTGTGGAGGAGTAGCTTGTTTTCTTTACCCATTATGGACTACCCAGGGAGATTCAGTCAGACCAAGGGTCCAATCTTACAGCCAAGTTATTTAAGGAGGTCATGGATACTTTTGGCATCCAACTCTTTAAATCAAGTGCCTACCATGCTGAATCCCAGGGAGCATTGGAAAGGTAACATCAGACCATAAAGAGCACACTGAGGGCTTATTGTCAGGATTACCCAAATGACTGGGATAAAGATATCCCTTTTGTATTACTTATTATTAGAGATTCTCCAAATGAAATAACTCAGTTCAGTCCATTTGAATTGATATTCAGACCTGAAGTAAGAGGGCCTTTAAAATTAATTAAGGAAAAGTTAATAGGTACAAAGTCAGAGATCTCACAGTTGGATTATGTATCTGAGATGAGAGAAAGATTGAACAGAGTTGTTGAATTAGCTAGATAACATTTGAAGGTGGCACAGCATCTAATGAAGCAAGAAGCAGATAAGAAATCTAAAATTCGTACATTTGCCTTTGGGGATAAAGTATTGATGCTGTTACCAATGGTAGGAGATCCCTTCAAAGCAAGGTTTAGTGGTCTATATCAGATTGAGAAGAAGTTAAGTCAGGTGAATTAGCTCGTAAAGATGCCTGATAGAAAAAATAATAGCGGGAATGTCATGTGAACATGCTAAAACCTTACTATGACAGGGAAAGGAAAGTGGAGAAATAGGTATTAGTTACTGCCACTCAGAGTGAGGAATCAAATCCAGATGATTTGGATTTTGATGTGCCCCATAACAAATTGAATAATGAGGAGTCCTTAAGGAATGGGATAGGGTAGTGAGCTATCTATCCCAGGAACAGAGAACTGAATTAAAAGACTTGTTGCAGTGCTATGAGGACATATGTAGAAATAGAATAGAGAGGACTAATGCTATAGTTGATGAGGTTGATGTACGGAATGTCGTTCAGATAAAACAAAACCCCGCACAGGCTTAATCCTCTCAAAGCAGCGCGGGTTCAGAAGGAAGTGGAAGTGATGCTCCAAGATGGCATTATCGAGATGAGTCAAAGCTTGTGGAGTTCGCTGATCATGTTGGTTCCCAAACCTGATGGTACTCAACAATTCTGCGTAGATTATTGGAAGGTCAATGCTGTGACCAAATCTGACTCATACCCAATTCTAAGACTGGATGACTGGATGACTAAGACTTGTGATGTAGGAAGGACAAGCCACTTACGTTACAAATCTGGACTTACTTTGCGGTTACTGACAAGTACCTTTGTCGGAAAGAGCCAAAGAAGTTTCTGCTTTTGTAACCCAAATGGGTTACATCAATTTAAAGTAATGCCCTTTGGAATGAAAAAGATACCAGCCTCTTTTCAAAGATTTATGAACAAAGTTGTTGCAGGATTGACGAATTGTCCCATCTATACAGATGACTTAGTGATCATTAGCCATTTGTGGAAAGATCACATGGGGCATTTGGCAGAGCTCTTTGAGAGATTATGGAAGGCAAAGTTGGTCATAAATTTGGCAAAAACAGAACTTGTGAAGTTGGAAGTGACGATCTCAGGGCAGAACATCGGACACGGACAGATGACACTGAGAAATGTGAAGATGACGACAATCAAGGAATTTCCAAGACCATCCTCAAAGAAGGAAGTGCTGTGATTTTTAGAACTGGGCAGGTTTCATAGGAAATTTGTACCAATCTTTAGTAGCATATTGGCACCACTGACAGATTTGTTAAAAAAAAACACAAAATTTCAGTGGACAGAATAATGTCTGGAGGTATTTAAGAATTTAAAAGCAGTGTTAATTACCACACAAATTTTAGCCACCCCAAATTCTTGATAACAGCCATATCAATTTGGAGGAGTCCTGGTAGAAGATGAATGTAAGAGTACAGTTCTCATGGAAAGAAATTAATTTGTAAAAATTAAGAATGAGTTACATGAGTGTGAGACTTTTAATTTGAAAGTTCCAGACAAGAAGTGTTTGGAATTAGATCGGTGGGGGGTGTCAGTCAAAACTGAGAAAGTCTAAGCTCTGTTGCTTCAAAATGCAAGGAACAGTCTATCAAACTCTCAAAGTCAAGCAACACTTAAGTTGAAATTATAAATGTGAAAGAGAAGGGAATTATCTGTTATTTGAGCACTCTGAAGTGAGGCTTTTGGGATAGATGGAATACTATATTTTTATTGCATGTTTTAAAATCTTTCAAATTGTGTAATAATAAATAGGTTGGGTTCTAACTTGTCAAGTAATAACACTGGTGGCTACAGCTTGCTCTGGCCTTCATCTCCTGCTAGTTTGGAACAACATTACTGCATGCTCCATGGTCACCATCCTCCTTGACCCTTTGTCCACACAAAATCTGCAAACCACCAACCCCAGAATATCTTGGACTAACTCAGATACCACTTCAGCCCTTCAACATTTTACTTTGGAGCTCAGGGGCACCCATGCTTCTGCAAGGTCACTTTCTGCCGAGGGAAACAAATACATCTCATGCATCTTCACAGGGTGCATTTTAATCCTCTTGACTTGATTTTGTGGTGCTTACTCACTTTACCACTTACTCGGAGACTGCCAGCATCTGTCTACCTTACACTGTTTTCATTGTGCACACTCACTGACTTCAGCACCGACTTACAAGCTGCCAGCCACTGTGTTGCTCATAATGTTTTCTTTCTGCACATGATCTTTAGTGCTCAGTTACAAGCTGTCAGCCTCTGCATTGCTTTTAGTGCAGAAAGAAGGGAAGGCAGCTTGTGATAGTGGGGAGTACTGAACAGTGCTATACTATAGGTCAGAAGTGGGGGGGGGGGGGGGGGCCTGTTCCTGTGTAGCACCATGCTACATCAAGTTCAAGCCTTCCACATGGGTTGGCATTGCAAACACCAGTGTGCTTCAAACAAATGGCAACGTGTGAAAGTCAAAGGGGAAGAGTACCTAGTGGAGTGAAGGGCATCACACATATCCTCGATCCAGCATATATCTGATACCATTTTTCCCAAAGCATACATCTTCATATCATTTCACTGTAATGATGAGAGTCAAACAGCCCAAATAATGGTACTCTCCATTGTTCAAAAACAGAAATTGCAGGAAAAACTCAGTAGGTCCGGTAGCACCTGTGAAAAAAATCAGAGTTAATGTTTCGGGTCTGGAATGCTCTGGTGGAGTCTTTTTGTATTTCACAGAAACAGCATACCATTCTTCACAAGTGGAGCTGACCAAAATGGAAATGTTCTGAATGTAGATGGAATGGAGGATCAACAGCAGTTGTCTAAAGGTGAAGATGAGGTTGAGGATCAGGACATCAACCGCATGTCCTAAGCAGCAATGATAGAGCAATGTATCACTGAGCCTGAGAGATTAGAGAGAACCTAAACACAATTCACTCCCAGGATGAATCAGCTAAATTTGGCTATTGCTTAGTTGTTTAAGATTGTATTGATTAAACAGCAAACAGCTCTTATGCAGTGAAAAAGACCTGTTCATCTTGTATTTTTTAAGTCCTTGTCCTTTTGTGTTGTTGAATCAATGTCTCCTTATCCACCTGGTAATGCTATTGATCTTTATGGAATCCACACAAAACAAGTACTATTGTCAGGGAGAATGCATGATAACCATTTGACTGAGAGAAATCCTGAAGAAGACACTTACATCCTCACTAACCCTTCAATGTTTCAGAGTGTGTGTAGACCGCTAAGCTGCCCTGAAATGCTTGAGCATCGTCTACGATAGCATCAATCTTCAAAAGGCAGCACATTTTTCCGTTATTTCCAACAGATGTCTACGCCACCCATGAAAGTGGATATGTGAGTTACTACTGTACATCTCCCAGTCTGGAAAGGCAGTATGCATCCTTGAAAAGCTGATACATTGAATGAAAATGTCTCTCTGGGGATGAGCGGAATCGTCACTAATTCTAAAGATGGGTCTAAATGTGGAGTGAAAACAAAGTTGCTGGAAAGGCTGAGCAGGTCTGGCAGCATCTGTGAAGGAGAAAACAGAGTTAACGTCTCAGGTCCGGTGACCCTTCCTCAGAACTGATGGTGGCTGGAAAAACGTCAGTTTATATGCAGAAAATAGGGAGGTGGGTGGGGTAGGGAGTAAACGATAGGATAGAGCCCAAAGAGAGAGAAAGACAGTTGGACAGACAAAGGAGTTGCTAACGATCAGGCTGGGAGGGTGAATAGTTGTTAATGGGGACTGTTAGTGACCAACAACAGGGGGTGTGTAATGGCAGGCTATGTGGTAACAAGAGTTCTGACGAAGGGTCACCGGACTCGAAACGTTAACTCTGTTTTCTCCTCCACAGATGCTGCCAGACCTGCTGATCTTTTCCAGCAACTTTGTTTTTGTGTTGTGTACATGGTAGCAAGGCCTGGTGTGTGGGGTGGGGAGCTGGGACAAGGGAGAGTATTGGCCCTAAAATTATTGACCTCAATATTGAGTCCACAGGGCTGTAGGGGCCCCAAGCGGAAAATGAGATGTTGTTCCTCCAGCTTGCGCTGGGCTTCACTGGAACACTGTAGCAAGCCAGAGACAGAGATGTTGGCCAGGCAACAGGGTGGTGCATTGAAGTGGCAGGTAACAGGTAGTTCAGGGTCTTTTTTGCGAGCAGAATGTAGATGTTCTGCGAAGCAGTGACCAAGTCTATGCTTCGTTTCCCCAATGTAGAGGAGACCACATTGTGAGCAGCGAATGCAGTAGACTAGATTCTTGGAAGTGCAGGTGAAGTGTTGCTTCACCTGAAAGGTATGCTTGTCCTCACCCTCAACGACTTCCCTTTCAACTCCTCTCATTTTCTTCAGGTAAGAGGGGTTGTCATGGGTACCCGCATGGGCCCTAGTTATGCCTGTCTCTTCATGGGGTACGTGGAACATTTCTTGTTCCAGTCCTATTCTGGCCCCCACCCACAACTTTTTCTCTGATACATCGATGATATCATCGGTGCTGCTTCCCTCTCTCATCTGGAATTGGAAAACTTCATCAGTTTCGCCTCCAATTTCCATCCTGCCTTCACTTTCACCTGGTCTATCTCTGACTCCTCCCTTCCCTTCCTCGACATTTCTGTTTCCATTTCTGGGGATAGACTGGCCACTAATATCCATTACAAACCCACTGACTCCCACAGCTACGTGGACTATACATCCTCACACCCCACTTCCTGTAAAGACTCCATCCCATTCTCTCAGATCCTCCGTCTCCGTCGCATATGTTCAGATGAGGCCAACTTCAACAAGGGAGCTTCTGAAATGTCTACCTTCCTCCTCAACCCCAGCTCCATTGTCGACAGGGCCCTCAACCAGATCCGACCCATCTCCCGCACTTCTGCCCTCACCCCTTCTCTTCTCTCCCGCAACAGCGATAGGGTTCCCCTCATCATCACCTACCATCGCACCAGCATCTACATCCAGAAGATCATCAGATGCCATTTCTGCCACCTCCAGCAAGATGCAACCACCAGACACATATTCCCCTCCCCTCCCTTGTCTGCCTTCTGCAGGGACCGTTCTCTCCGGGACACGCTGGTCCACACTTCCATCACCCCCAACACCTCCCCACAGCCCTACAGCACCTTCCCCTGTAACTGGCGAAGGTGCAACACCTGCCCATTTACCTCCTCCCTCCCCAGAATCCAAGGGCTGAAACATACCTTCCAGGTGAAGCAACAATTCACCTGCACTTCCCAGAATCTAGTCTACTGCATTCGCTGCTCACAATGTGGCCTCCTCTACATTGAGGAAACGAGGCATAGACTTGGCGACCGCTTCGCAGAACATCTACGTTCTGTTCGCAAAAAAGACCCTGAACTACCTGTTGCCTGCCACTTCAATGCACCACCTTGCTCCCTGGCCAACATCTCTGTCTCTGGCTTGCTACAGTGTTCCAGTGAAGCCCAACACAAGCTGGAGGAACAACGCCTCATTTTCCGCTTGGGGCCCCTACAGCCCTGTGGACTCAATATTGAGTTCAATAATTTTAGGGCCTAAACTCTCCCATGTCCCAGCCCCCCACCCCACACACCATGCCTTGTTACCACATAGCCTGCCACTACACACCCACTGCAAGCAGGCACTAGAACATTCCCTGCACATAGTGTTTAACCTCAGTGTTGCTCACTTCAAAGTGTGAGGTGTTGGCTAAAGCCCATAATGTTACAAAGTCAGAAGACACACGACACCAGGTTATAGTCTAACAGGCTTATTTGAAATCTCAAGCTTTTGGAGCGCTGCTCCTTCGTCAGGTGAGGCATTCCACCTGACAAAAGAGTAGCGCTTCAAAAGCTTGTGATTTCAAATAAACCTGTTAGACTATAACCTGGTGTCGTGTGTCTTCTGACTTTATCCACCCCAGTTCAACACCAGTACCTCCACATAATAATGTTACAATTCAAGGATCCCTGATGGCTGAGGTATTGGTTGCTTGTGGGAGATGTGCCTCGATAACTTTCATCTTTGGAATCATTGTTCACATGGGTGTGACTTCACCAGGTCTGACAGTGAAAATCATAATCGAGCAAACATTTGAAAAGTGCAAGTGAACATGTATTTCATTACAAAAATGAATGACTATTTGTAATGATTTTTCACTGATGCCACCTATGTGACCTCAATAAGTTTTTTTTCTCTGTTCCCATTATGTCTAAGTGCAATCCTGACCTCTGCAGCTGGTCTGAAGGGAGCCTGCTCCATACTTGATCCTGTAGGTTGGTAAGGCCTTATGGATATCCCGTAGTGCCTTTGGGCCTAGAAGGCCCAGGCCTAGTGAAAGTATCCTGCAGATGCAGGCTCTTTCTCCTCGGCTAACATAGTGGGGTTGGAAACCTATGGGGTGCTCTGACGGAGGCTTCTGGAGGCTCTATGTGTCTGTCCTCCTTGTGGGACTACCCTGACAATGAAAAACCACTTGGAGTGAAGTCAAAGTCTCTCATCTGTCTTGCCTTGCCATTGATGCTGAGCGCCCATGGCTGGAGACACAGGGCGCAGGCCCATGTGCATATCTGGCAGGCACTGAGTGTCCTGGAGCTAGTTCTGCATTGCACTATCTAACCAGTCCTTGGAGGCAGCCAGACACAAACATGTCATAGCCAGCACAGTTCGGAGAACATTGGTGGAGCTCTCCATCATTTAATCCAGTTCGCTGAGTGCCTCCGACAAAGCTGTTCACTGTTCCTCTGCAGTTTGACCAAATCCTTAGTGGCTGAGAACAGTGGCTTGACTTCTACCAGCGGCTGAGCAGTGTCAGTGTGTCAGAGACTTGGAGGTTTTCTTCCTCAAACACCTCAGTGTGAGGTGCTCCCCAGACTGTGTTCGCGAATCTAACCTAGATTAAACGCTCACAAAGGGGAAAGTCTCTGAGCTGGTGTAGGGTGCAGGTTAATGCCTTGTCAGTGCATCCTCTGAGGGTTGAGCAGCTTCTTCCTCAGGAAGTGGAGCTGGAGTTGAGCTCTCTGACTCTGACCTCTTTGAGAAGGTTTGCTCAGTGCTGCTAACACCTGCATAAGAGAAGAGAGAATTGGTTGTTGAAGATGGATAAGAGCTTGTGCAGATTCGGAAGGAGTTATCCATTTGCATACGTTATTCCTGAAGCCGCTGATGGCTCAGAAATTAAATGAGAGGTGCGTGGCTTTCCCATTGCCTGCTGCAAACCATCCAGTCAGAGTTGTTAAATGTCAGCTCCTATATGACGAATCAAGACTCCAACATTGCAAAGGGAGTTGTGCCACTCTAAAACTACCAATGCCCTTGTCGTAAGTCCCCCTTTCCCAGCTCGTACGACACCCTGTGGTGATACCTATCCTGGCCTCACTCTGCCGAATCCTGGGATTGAACTCCAATCCTGTGCTGTTTAGTAGACACTGCCTCTAGTGGCTGTTGCTGGCAAACAAAAGCAGCCAGCCTCTGTCAGCGATAGTGGGAACTGCAGATGCTGGAGAATCCGAGACAACAAGGTGCAGAGCTGGATGAACACAGCAGGCCAAGCAGCATCATAGGAGCAGAAAGGCTGACGCTTCGGGCCTAGACCCTTCATCAG
>NC_063332.1:68510691-68649469 GCF_021869965.1 Rhincodon typus
AGCATCATAGGAGCAGGAAGGCTTCCTGCTCCTATGATGCTGCTTGGCCTGCTGTGTTCATTCAGCTCTGCACCTTGTTGTCTCAGATTCTCCAGCATCTGCAGTTCCTACTATCTCTCTTCTTGACATTGTGTAAGGTAATGCTTCTGAAATAATTCATATTCACCTCCTCTCATTCATAGTGAAAACATCTCAGGAGCAGTGATGGTATTTCTTCTGAGGTTAACCATGGAATAGGAAGAAGAGCAGCACAGAAATGTGACATAGCATTTAGGGAAGTTTGGCCCATCCATTGTTATATCCCCTTGTAATTAATATATTGCTCTGCTCTCCTTTTCTTCATCCTTAATTGCTGCTCCTCCTCAGCCATTAAACATTTACACAACCAAATGCTAAGTACAAATGCCCAACTTGAATATTTTATTCCATGTGGTACATTTTGGAAAAATATATAATATTATGAAATTCTTGTCCTGGTTTACAAATGCTTCCACGTCCTCACGTCTCCATATCTTGCTATCCTCCTGCAATTCTGCCTTCTTCCAATTCTGCCTCATTGTATATTCCCATTGTTAACTTGTTGTCATCTGACTAGGCCTTGAACTCTGGAATGACCTTCCTAAATCTCTCTACCTTTCCCTCTTACTTTATGTCTGGGATTTAAAACTTCTTCTTTGGCCTCATTTTTGAACATCTGCTTAACTACG
Source organism: Rhincodon typus (assembly GCF_021869965.1). Lineage (NCBI taxonomy): Eukaryota > Metazoa > Chordata > Chondrichthyes > Orectolobiformes > Rhincodontidae > Rhincodon > Rhincodon typus. The sequence continues at coordinate 68,511,399 of NC_063332.1, forward strand.
TCTTACATAACTTGGTATTAAATTTTATTCAATTACATTCCTTTGAAGTTATTGAGATGTTGACCAAATTAAAGTCATTCTAAAATTTAAGAGGTTATTGTTCTGATGAAAGGTGAACCTTAACTGCTAACTGTTTCTCTTTTTACAGATGTTGTCAGATCTACCCATTATTTCCAGCATTTCTGCACTAATTTCAACTTGTTATTGCTGATTATTAGTTGCCCACAGGCCAGATGTTCCTTATTGGTAATTATTGCTACTTAAGATTTATTAACATTAGCCAATTGAATGTCTGAAAAATGTACAGATATGGTTGTAATATTCAATGATTCAATTGTTCTGCCTTTGATTATGTGGGTCCATAGAAGATCAATTCCACTGTCTTTTACTTTTAGTTAAGCCTGGGTAAGGACTTGAAGAGTAGTGAAAAAGCTAGAGCAGCCAGTGTGGAGCATAGAGATTGTAAATAACTGAATAAAACATGTTACACAGATTTGAGTGTCATCTCTGCATACATCTGATAGAAACATACAACTGTGGTTATTTGAGTTAATCGTAACTTATGTTCATAGAATTGGAATCCTCTGAGATATGAACCAAGGCTATGATGTTTCTGTGAGCACACATTCTGTTCTGAATATATTTTGATGGATGGAACTGGATTTTTGCTTTGGGTGTGGATAGTTTGAGCCCAGGAAATTTTTCAAATTTCTTAGCTCAGCAAGACTGCCTGAGAAAAACGTAGCCCGATTGTTTTCATTCAATCAAGGAACTTTGACAGCATGATTAGGCCTGCATCTGCCACCCATCCCTAATTGCTATTGAGAAGATGGTGCTGAGTTGTCTTCTTAAGTCTGCTGTCCAGGTGCTGGGTACACGCTAGTGCTGTTAAGAAAGGAGTTTCAAGAGTTGGACTCAGCCACAGTGAAGGAACGGCGAAATATTTCCAAGTTAGGATGGTGTGTGGTCCAAAGGAGAACAAGCAAGTTGTGGTGTTCCCATTCACCTGCTGTTGTTGTCTTTCTAGATGGTAGTGGTAAAGGGTTTCAAAGATGCTGCTGAAGGAAAGCACAATTTTTACACAGGGTTGCCAAGAGTGCAAGATAGAGTTACTGGGCTTCAAAGTGCCAGGGCAAGCTATTCAAAAGATTTGTCTTGGTTCTTTGGAGCTTTGTCCCATTTGTTATATTAACAGTTTTGCTCTCTAACCATCATGCTCCATCAATCTTATTCTTTTCCCATAGTCTATCATAACAGTTGGCCCTCCCACCCACTCCACACATACACACACAAAACCTGTGGGCTCTCTTACCCTCCATGTTAGTACATATCTCCCATCCACCTACTCCAGGCCCCCTCATAGCCTCCATGTCAATCTAATGCTAACTCACACCAACTCATGCTTTTCACACACACTACTGTTTGCCCTTTCACCCTGAAATCTATCTCATAACCAAACCTCAGGAGCTATGTTGGGATGAAATAAATTAAAGACCTGCATTGCTATTATGGCTTTAATTATAAGAAACAAACACTCTCATTCATGTAAGCTCATTCAAAATTTTAAAACTTCCACAAGTACATAATCCTTTACCAAAACAGCAGATCTGTATTCAAAACCCTATAACATCCATACCTTATCATTTAATAACTTATTTCAAACATTAATCAAATTTGGGCTGGAGTTGGAAATAATTTGGCTCCTGAGTTTTTCAATTCTTGCTGACATAGACAGGGTTTTTTTTAATTTTAAAGAATTGGGAACTGAAATAATTTAGCTATTCCACAGACCTTCTCCACCCATCATTGGTATTTGGGTGAGTTAATAAATTCATGACTTCCATAGTATGGGCTAAAGCAAAAATAAAATCATAGAACCCCTACAGTGTGGAAAGAGGGCATTTGGCCCATCAAGTCCAGACCACTCCTCCAAAGATCAACCCACGCAGGTGCACCTCCCCACCTTAAACCTTGTAACCATGTATGTCCCATAGCTAGCCCACTCTGGGCAATTTAACATGGTCAATCCACATAACCCGCACATCTTTGGACTGTGGAAGGAAACTGGAGCACCCAGAGGAAGCCCATGCAGACACAAGGAGAAAATGCAAACTCCACACAGATGGACTGGAATTGAACCCTGTCCCTGACACTGTGAGGCAGCAATGCTAACTACTGAACCGTCATACCGCCCTATGGAGTCTGTTTGAACTCAACACTGAGTTCAAATGGCTCTGTTGAGTTTGGGTTTTTTTTTGTGTGAATTATACCTTGCTCCCTTTTCCCTACCAGCAAAAGGCAGAATAATCAGATGGATCCTCATTTAGGCGGGTCATCTGGAGCCAGAACCCTTCCACTGCTTTCATAGGTCCATAATTCCGTGAAATTCTGGCCCAAATGTTTTATACAAATAATTATTGAATGAAAGATAAAACAGAAGGATTAATGTCTAATTAATTCAATACATTGAGCTTGTCCATATCTACAACTCTTCTGCATTGAAATCTGCTTTGAATGTTCAAAGATTGCTTTGGCAATAAGCCCTGAAGTTGCTTAGACACATGAAGAACAGCCTTTTGTTTTCTTTACAGAAAATGTGTATATTTTAAATTACACTAACATCATGACCAAAAAGCAGAAACTAACTATGTCAAAAGCTTTTAAACCATGATTTTTTGATTCCGTAAGTATGATTCTTTTTACTCAGCGAATAGTTAGGGTGCGGAATGAATGTGTGGTGGCGGCAAGTTCTCTTGAAGTATTCAGGAGGACATTGGATAAATAATTGAATGGAAGGATAATACAGGAATTAGGGAATATTCAGGATTTTGGCTCTAAGAACATGCTCGGAGAGCCGAGGCAGACCCAACGGGCTGAATAACTTCCTTCCACCTCATAACAGTTTTGTGACTCTGTGATTCTGAACAATTAGAATTGGTTGAAGTTTAAACTGTTATAGATCTTAAAATAACACACAATGTACAGTGTTTTGTGAATGAGTGTTGTAGGATGGTATGAATTCTAGTAGTGATAGCCAAAATTGAATGTAGTATTTATAACCTGTGTTTGTCACTTTGGAACACCATATAACTTCTGGGTAAAAAATACTGCTCAAGACATCAAAGGGCAGATTGATATAATGTCGCTGTGTTGGTTTGATTGATATCTGGTCAACAATGAAAGATGTGTTACAGTACGTCTGAAACTCTACTCTTCTGGCTGATAAATTGAGACATAACATTCATTAATCTGGAAGACTCGGAGGTGCAGTAGGTTAGAATATTATTGCTTTACCTCTGGGACCTGGTTATGAATGCAACTCAGATTAATGAGATTAAAGTCTACTTCTGGCATGCAGTTACATGGGTGTGAAATGAGTTTGAACAGCCTCAAACCAGTTGGGCATGTATCCAAATCATCTCATCATCTGTAAACTGGACAGTAAATTGGCTGTTCTACTCAAAATTGCTATAGATATATCTGTTGTGGAGGAAGAGAAGTAATGGTAAAGACAATTTATTTTCTGAAATGAATGCTTTGTCACTTCAGGCAAGATTTTGTCTGATTGCAATGCATGGTGGAGACCTTAAACACTTTTAAAGCAATAGGTTTTGAGTTCACAATTATCTTTGGCCTATTTTATCATTGCTCATCATGTTGTGTCATAATAGGGTACTACTGTTGCTGCCATCCTTTGGCTCGGTAGGGATCTCTTGGGACTGCTTGGGCTTACATGTGCAGGTAAACCAACTAGTAGTCTAATGAGAACAGGTTCAGTCTTCAACCAGATGTGATTTATCGCGTGATAGCAACTCTGTACAAGGTACATTTGTACATTGTTACAGAGAGTATGAGGGAGACACAGATGGTAGACCTTTCTTTTTATTCATTCATGGGATGAAGACATCACTGGCTAGGTCAGCATTCATTGCCTATCCCTAAATGGCCAGAGGGCAGTTAAGAATCAACACATATTGCTGTGGGTCTGGAGTCATGTGTAGGCCAGACCAGGTAGGATTGTAGTTTTCTTCCCTAAAGGAAATTTGTGAACCACTTGGCTTTTACCAACAATTGATATTTGATTTGTGGTCATTGTTAGTCTTTTAATTTCCTATATTTGTTGAATTAAACCCAGGGTCCCTGGATTAATAATCCAAGGATAATACAACTAGGTCATCAACTCTTGGGCTTACTCCTTAGAGTTTACATCTTTGATAACTTAGCTGTTTCTCACTAAGCCCATATAAGGTCATTATAGTGGGTGGTGCTTATGGTACTGCGCAGTATTAACCCTGTCTGATTCAAACACCATAATATAACCCATGATATAGAATACAACAGAGAAAATCTTTAAAATTTTTGGCAGGGTGGCTGGACCTTCATCTACAGCAATCTCATGATGCACACATGGCTGGAGATTTTGAAACCAACATACGCTGCAAAAAAATGGGTTTCATTTTAGGAGAGCCATCACTCAAGTTGGGGATAAAATCTACAAGAATAGAACATGCTACATTTGTCTATCAGAAAGCAAGTACTAGAAGACAGGTACATTGAGTGCAAAGCATTTTAATTAGCTGAAACAGAAAATATAAAGCAGAGAGATTAAGGTTTGGACTGGTTATTCTTAAGAATTTCAGTTGCTTTGAAAGTATGATTTGAGAGATTACTATGCTCTCATTTGTTGTTAGAAATTCTTTACATGGCCTCATTAACTTTTTTTTTAATCTTTGTACCTGCAAACATATAAGATGGGCCAGTTTGCTTTTTATCACTACCACCCAAGAGTGTAGTACTTGCTGGCTATATTCTGTCACTTCGCATATAATTCAATATGATCTGGCTGGAACTGATTGCTTCTGTTAAAAAATGTCCTTGGACTGTAAGTTTGTCTTGTGTGTGATCACAATGTGGGCTAGACTCAAGACAACCAGTTAACTCATTTCTTCTTATCAGAATTGTTCATGTTGTGAACATTCCGCTTGAGTTAAGAATTCATCTTGGAAATCAGCAAATGGCTATCAAAATCTTTCAGGAACAGCACTTTTCTTTCATATACTGGTTATCCTTCTAGTGTTTAGGTCTATAATCGCTGATATTTATCTGATTTGTTTTTCTTCCCACGACTCCCTTACCAGCTGCAAGTTCCCCAATGTTAATTTTTTTTTGTCTGTGATAAGAGTAAATTGAGTAATCTTTCCAAACTGTTTGGGAAATTAACTTATCTTTATACTTTCACAAAGTTCAATGTGCACTAAATTGAGTTCTGTTGTAAATTTGTAATCCTTTTCTTCCAAATGCAACAGGACAGCATCAATAAATAAATAAATCTGTTTTCAGTTTAGTATCAATCATGAGTTGAACCTATGCAAAGTCAGATGTTACGGTTTTCTAGGATGGAATAAGGTCTAAAAACTGACTTTGCTATTTTTAACCACATGGTAGCTTGACAGAGAATTAGTGCCTGGTAGTCACATGTTACATTACAAATCTCATGAAAATATATCGAATGAAAAATGCACTGTGAAAGAGAAAATGCCGCAATATATCTTGCATAGTTTAAGGATGAGATCTTAACAAAGAGCTGCAGAACATTTAACAACAGTTATTAACTTTTGTCTTACATTGTAACTGTATTAAGCTGCTGCCTTCCAATTGATCTTCATAAAGTTTGGAGTTGGCAGAATTCAGACTGACTTGAGACTCATTAACACTGACCACGAGCTATTAGAATTTTGTCCTCAAGGAAACTGTCTGCAAAGATCTAGCGGGATCTGTGGCATAGATTTCACCTTTCCCAATGTTAACTTATTTCAGATACAGACCTTTCTTGCTCATCAGTAGTAATACCATCAAGCAGATTGAGCAGTAAAACACATCAAAGAAATTTACAGAGCAAGAGCCATTCTAATTCCACTGAAAGGTCAGCAACCTGAAATGTTAACAGTTTCTCTCTTCACAGACACAGTCTGACCTGTTAAGACTTTTGAGCATTTTCAGCAATTTTCAATTTTCAGCATCTATGGTTACAATAGGTTATGAAAAAATATAAGATCCTGACAGGTCTTCACATAGATGTGGAAGAGATCTTTCTTCTTGTGAGATAATCTAGGAACCACCATTTAAAAATTAAGAATTGCCCACTTAAGACAGAGATCAGAAAATTTTTTTCTCTCACAGAGGGTCATTAGTCTTCTTCAAAGAAAACGAGCCTATAAATAATTTTAAGGACGAGATAGAGAATTTCTTGATTCACAAAGGATGAGCAATCTTACTAACAGAACTGTATAATATGCTTTGTTAAATGCTTTTTCAATCTCTCCTGCCACCTTAAATGACTTTACCACAAACACAACCAGATCTGTTTCCTCCTGAATCCCCTCTAGAGATCATTGAATCATTACAGCATAGGAGAAGGTCATCTATGCTAGCTCTCCTAAAGGGTGATTCATACACTGTCACTCCTCCACTCTCTCCCCACATCCTTGTGCACTGTTTCTTTTCACATTTCTAGAATATTTAGAAAATGGTTTTCACAGAAGGATGGCACTCTACCTATAATGTCTGCACCAACTGGAAAATGAGCCGCTCGGCCTAATCCTGTTTTCCAGCATCTTGTTCACATTTCTGGAGATTACAGGACTTCAGCTGCATCTCCTGACAGCTGGTTTTGTACTTGGGAAATTGTGTCTCAATAACTTGATTGAGTTTTTTGAAGAATTAACAAAGATTGTTGAAGGTAAAACAGTAGACTTTGTCTACATGGACTTCAGCAAGGCTGAAGTTTAATAGGGTTCCACGTGGTAGACTGGTTAGCAAGGTTAGATCACATGGAATACAGGAAGAGATTGCCAACTGGATGGAAAATCAGCTTGAATGTAGAAGACAGAGGGTGGTGGTGGAGGGTTATTTTTTTGGACCGGAGGCTTGTGACCAGCGATGTGCCACAAGGATCAGTGCTAGGTCCACTGCTGTTTGTCATGTATATGAATAATTTGGGTATGAATATAGGCAGTATGGTTATTAAGTTTACAGATGGCACCAGAATCAGAGGTGTAGTGAACAATGAAGAAGGTTATCTCAGAATACAACGGGACCTTGATCAGATGGGCCAATGAGCTGAGGAGTGGCAGATGGAGTTTAATTTAGATAAATGTGAGGTGTTGCATTTTGGTAAGGCAAATCAGGTCAGGACTTATACACTTAATACAGTAGGGTCCTGGGAAGTGTTGCCAAACAAAGAGACCTGGGGTGGAGGTGCATTGTTCCTTGAAAGTGGAGTCGCAGGTAGACAAGGTGATAAAAAAGGCATTTGGCATGCTTGCCTTCATTGGTCAGAACATTCAATATAGGAGTTGGGATGTCATGTTGCATTGGTGAGGCTACTTTTAGAATACTGTGTTATGTTGGTGAAGAGAAAGTGTCCCAAACTGACCCCTGAGGAATTCTATCACCGATCTTTGTTCAACTCACTACTCACTGTTTCCCATTAATCACCAAATCCTTACATTGCCGCATTTACACCTGAGCTATAACTTTGCTCACAGGTCTGTTGTAAGGCATCTTTCGGAAGTTCAAGTACATCAACTGCATTGGCATCATAAACCCTTTCTGTCACCAATTCAAAAATCTCTACCAAGTTAATTAAACTTGATTTTCCTGTATGAAATCCATGCTGGTTTACTTTAATTAATCTGCATTATTTGTTGCTTTATTATTTCACGGGATGTGGGAATCACTAACTGTGCCAGCATTTGTTGCCCATCTCAAGTTGCCTTTGAGAAGCCTTATGGTTGTTGGAGGTGCCTTCTTGAACCATTGCAGTCCATGTGCTGTAGGTAAATTGCCAGTCAATTAAGCAGGCTGCTTTGTTCTGGAAGGTGCCAAGCTTCTTGGGTGTTGTTGGAACTACACTCATCCTGGCAAGTGGGGAATATTCTATCACACTCCTGATTTGTGTCTTATAGATGGTGCACAGGTTTTGGGGCATTAGGAGGTGTGTTACTCACTGCTGTATTTCTAGCCTTTGACCTGCCTTTTTAGCCATTGCAATTATGTGGTACATTCAGTTTTATTTCAGCTCCTTGGTAACCCCCCCAGGATGTTGACAGTGGGGTAACACTATTGAACATCATGGGGCTGTGGTTAGATTGTCGCTTATTGGTGATGGTCATAGCCTGGCATTTTTGTGGCCCAAATGTTACTTGCCACTTTTCAGCCCAAGCCTGGATTTTGTCCAGATCTTGTTGCATTTGATCATGGACTGCTTCATTATCTGAGGAATCACGAATGGTGCTGAACATTGTGCAATCATTGGTGAATATCCCAACTTCTGACCTTATTATGGAGGGATGAAGCAGCTGATGGTTGGGCCTAGGATGCTATTCTGAGGAACTTTTGCAATGATGTCCTGGAGCTGAGATGACTGACCTCCAACAATCATAACCACGTTCCTTTGTGCCAATATGACTCCAACAATTTTAAGTACCATAGAATCCCTACAGCAGAAAAAGAGAGCATTATGCCCACTGAGTCTGCACCAAGCCTCTGAAGAGCATCCCACCAGACTGAGCCCCCCTACCCGACCCTGCATTTCCCATGGCTAATCCACTTAGCCAGCAAATTCCTGAATACCACAGTGCAATTTAGCATGGCCAATCCACCTAACATGCACATCTTTGAACTGTGGAAGGAAACTGGAGCACCCAACAGAAACCCATGCAGACACTGGGAGAATGTGCAAACTCCACACAGGCAGTCACCTGAGGGTGGAATCGAACCCAGGTCTGTGGCGCTGTGCTAACCATTGAAACACTGTGCTGCCTGTACTGCCAACTGACACCAATTGTTCATATCACTATTAAATTTGTTCTGATTTATTGTTTCTAGACATTTCCTCACTGCCAAAGTTAAACTGACTTTCCTGGGGCTGCTTTGCTTATCTTTTCATCCTTTGTTGAAAAAGAGAGTAACATTTTTATTTCTAGTAGTCCTCTGGTGGCTTGCTTGAATCTAAGGAAAATTGAAAAAATATAGCTAATGCCTTGTAATTTCCACTTTCATTTCTCTCAATATCTTTAGATGCATCTCATCTGGTCTGAGTGTCTTGTCCACTTTACATGGAGGTGGCCTATTCTCCTTATCAATTTCAAATCCTACTAGTCATCAGAATGACCTCATTTTTCATCATGACCTTTGCCTCATTATTTTCCTATCTCAACAATGCCTTCTGCCTGTCTGTTGAAATCCCCTTTATTATTCTTAAAAGACCCTACTCCTCTTTTCACTACTTATGTGCCTAAAGAAGATTATGGAATTCTCTTTTGTGTTAGCTGCCAGTTTCTTCTTATAATCCTTCTTTGCTTTCTCATTTCCCCTCTGAACCTTCTTTGCTCAGTGTTATTCTCAATTGCCTTTCCAATCTGACATCTATCTTAAGTTCAACTTTTCAACTTTATCTTCATTTCTGCCTCTTTTGTCATTTAGGGAAATCTGACATTGTTCATCCTACTTTCAAGGAAATATGCATTGACTGTGCCTGAAATACCTCTTTTTTGAAGGTAGACTGATGATTAACTGTTGTTTTTCTTATCAACCTTTGACTACAATATATTCAACCAGAAAAGTTCTTACTCCATTGAAGTTGGCTGTCACTCAGTTAATTATTCTTTGTCCAATCTGATCTTTTCCCTTTTCCATAATCAGCCTAAACTTTATGATATAATGTTCACAGTCCTTTAAATAATCTCCTTCTGCATTTGGTCTATTTGGCCCTCTTCATTCACAAGAACCAGTTCTAACAATGCCTCCTTTTTCATTGGACCGGAAGCATATCCACTATCAAGGATTTTTCTGAATAAAGTTCTTAAGGTACTCTTGTCCCTTGCTGCCCTTTACACTAAACTTCCCAGTCTACATTAAAATAATTAAAGCCACCCATTATTTCCTTGTAGTGCTCTTGCAAATTTCTTCATTTAAATCTTTCCCATTAGACACTACTGAGAATGTAATTACAACAGTTCACAACAATTAGATTCTGCTATTGAGACTTTGGGATAACGTGTTTCTCTAGCACTGCTGTCTTTGTGCTTGTTACTGAGGGAAGAGGGAAGGCGCAGTTACATTTTCCATGATCTTCCCTCTTTCAAGCTAAGCAGCAAGGGTGGGAACTTTTGGTGTTGAGTAACTCACTCAGGAGAAAAGCTGAACTTCTCAGCAAATTGAAGGCCTCAACAGCATTAGCCTTCCTTGCCAGAAGATCCTGTCCAGTGCCAGGGAGTTTGTTTCTTTCTCTTTTGCCTCTCACAGGGTGGGTGATGTAGGGAGAGGTGGTGTCAGAGGAAATCAAAGATAAGGACAGGGACAGCTTTCAGAGACCATCCTCTATTGCCCCATCTTTGCTTCTGATTGGGGCAAATTGAACACCCCTCCCTCACCAACCTGGTATTCAGGCTGTCCTTGTTGTCCAGTCCAGAAAGGAGCCACTTTTCCCTCCTGCTGGGATGACAGTTGTTGGGGATTTAATGAGCAGAGGCTGTAAAGTGGCTCTTAATTGACCACTTAAGGGCTTTAAATGCTGGTATGATGAGAAAGTCTCCCAATCAAGAAAGTCCCCTAGTGGACCTTCTTATCCAGCACTTAATCAGTGAGAAACAATCAACTGTCTCTCCAGAGCCCACTTCCCTCAATTATTTCCCTGTCTCTCCACCTCCAGGGAGAGGAAAATTGCATCCATTGAGTCTCCATCCTTCCTGTACTTGCATTGCAATCTTTCACCTCCAGTGTAGACAACAATCAATAGAAGTGTAAATTGTAACAAATTCATGAACACAAGGAGACATGCATTCTATTCCAAAGGCAGAATGCTGCAGATACTGGAAATCTAAAATAAAAACAGAAAATGGTGGGAATGTTTTGTAGGTCAAGCATGTGGAGAGTTAACATTTCAGGTTGATGACTTTTCATCGGAAATGCATGCATATTAAAGTCAGTTCTGAGCAACATTTCACAATCAGTGATGCTCTTGACACCAGCATTCTCTCATCCAGTTATTGAATTCAGATGCAATACCTTCAAACTGTATTCAGGAAGGAAAATATAATTTTCAGCTTAGTTCAGCAGTCCACATCTTCTGATAATTTCTCTCAATTTGACAATGGAGAAAATTTAGGATATCTAATTTGCTGAAAATATTAGAATTAATAGATCATAAATAGGAAATTTTCATCTTGAATCAGTAATATTGCTACTTATGTACAAGAGAGGTCTTACTTGCTTACATGTTTTCTAAACTTCAATTTACTGCAGGAATTAGTTCTTTCTTAACTGCTGTTTCCTAGATAAAGCCTATCAAATGAATGATTGAAAATTGAACTGAAACTCTGAAAGTCCAGCTATAACTATGGCAGTACATTTAGTTGTTAACACCATTTCTCTAGGGATAACTCTGTGTCAATTTCAAGCAATTTTGTTCATTCTGTCAGCTGTCATAGGTTAACCTACTCACAATGAAAAGTGGCAGGACAAATTACAGGACATGATAATAAGAAAGGGACAAGTAAGGCTAGCTGAAAAATACATTATACATTCAGTCATTTCTAAGTGCAATTTATGTAGAAGATATAAATATATGCTAATTTTTATTTTCTCTTTAATTCATGGGATACAAACAACACTGGTAATGTCAGTATTTGTTACCCATCTCTAATTGCCCTTGTGAAGATGGTAGTGAACCAGCTACTTGAACTGCTATAATCCATCCGGTGCAGGAACATCCAAAGTGCTGTTAGCAAGAGAGTTCCATGATTTTGACCCTGCAACAGTGAAGGAATGGTGACACAATTCACAGTCAGGATTGTGTGTGGTTTGGAGACAGACTAACACGCAGACAGACAAACTGATGAACTGTTGACTGATTGATTGCTGAGAATAAAATGGAGGCTTTTTACACCAAAGCATCACATGTCATGGTGTCATGTGCCTTAAAGAGGTAGCATCTTGGTACCTTAAAGAGGTACCAAAGTACATTGAGATTCACATGAAAACTGAGAAGGAAGGATTTGCTTTGTTTGTCAAGGCTTCATTTTGTGCGAAGAGAAGTAGACCTATGAGGCGCTATTCACCATTTCCCAAACAGTCTGATCCCCAGCTTTAATCCACTCATGTGACTACAGGAGACTATTTTCACAGCATCCCATTGAAGGACTCCTGTCATGTCACCAACTACCAAACAGGTTTGGATGGGGCCATTATGGTGTTAAGGTCCATTAGTTAAAGAGGATACCCTCCCATCTCACCTTAAATTAAAAGAATGGATAATTGAGCAATTTATCATGGATGTAAATGTTTTTGAATGATTAATAGATAATTATTACCTTAAAGTATTTCAAGAGAATTTTTTGTTATGGAGGGATTTTTCTAATTTTTGCTTGGCTTTTATCATATCCCTTTATTAAGATTTGGCCAACATTTTTGGACAATTTGTTAACAAACATACATTAATAATGGGTTAAATGTTGTGGAAGATGATGAATTTTTAATGCCAGGGCTCAAAATAGCAGATGACCCTACTTTGGCAGGATCTGAGACCCCAGCACTATATTTCCAGCAATAGCCAATTGGGAAGTTGCCACGAGGCCTGACATTCAATTTGGAACAATGGCCCAGTGCCGAGGTCTGCCAGTCCAAACAAGGGACTGGCAGTTCAGCATCCTCAGCAACCCCACTGCCAGTGGTGACCATTTTATTGCTGCTTGACCAGGGAAAAGGCACTCAAAAGTTTGAAAACACATACCAACAGATTCAAGAGCAGCTTCTTCCCTGCTGTTATCAAATTTTTGAATAGACCTCTCACATATTAGAGTTGATCTTCCTTTGCACCTTCCCTGTAGCTGTAACATTATATGCTGCATTCTGTTCTATTACCCTGATGTACTTATGTGATGTATAAGTTGTCTGGATAGCATGCAAAACAATACTTTTCACTGTATCTCAGCACATGCGACAATCAAATCAAGTCAAGTCATTAAGAAGCAGTCAGCATGGTTGGCAGGAGCTAGAATCAGGCAGGCAGGATGGGAGATGGGGTTGGAAGAGCTCATGGGGCATGGACAGCACTGCTGCTGTAAGGGCACCCATTACTAGCTGGGAACTCTCTGACGGCCATGGAATGCCTATAAAGGTGTGGCAGCAGACCCTCCGGATGGGCATATGAATAGGAAGGGTTTAGAGGGATATGGGCCAAATGCTGGCAAATGGGACTACATTTATTTGATCAGCATGGACGAGTTGGACCAAAGGATTAATTAACTTTAATCAGTAATTAAGTGGTGGGCACAATGGGTGGCCACCTTGCCAATGTTCCTGCTGCTGGCAATATGGCAGGATGGTAGGAAGATGCCAGATTCCCCTCCCAATGCCTTCCCTCACTACTTTGTCAGCGCTCTTTTCTCTCAGATGGGTTGGGAAAATGCAAGCCCAATGGAGTTCATAATGAACAAAGAAAGTTTTAAATTCCATTAGCATTACGCATACATGTGTCACACAATGTTACGTGATTGCAGAAGGAATGTGGTATTAATATTCAATTCACACAACTGGTAAAATAAAACTTTTACTTTCACCACTGATAGTGACATTGAGTGGTCCTCAAATAGCTGAAATGGACAGTTGGCAAATGAACATTAAAACAAATGATAAAAATCATAATTTTATTAGACTTTTCTAATGTTATTATTTTCATATTATTTTGATATACCCAGATCTCCAGAAATTAAGGTTAAAAAAAAGTTTCTTTACACAAATATGTTTGTATATTATTTTTTAGAACTATTATCACATTTGGATCCTTTTGTTGGAAATCCATTCTCGATGTTACTAGATTTCTAAATTAAAGATTGTGCTTATACATTGCGCATACTTTGTTGCATTATTCCATTGGAGTATCTTTCGCTTTACATACAAAAGCCCAAAAATATTTTTTTAAAGGTTCTTGACATATAGTTCTTACATAAATATATAAATGCAGTTGATATACACTCACATGCATTGTTGAATACAATAAAAATCAACATAATTATTTTTTCTTTGTTGTAAATATAGTTTGCATTTAGGAAAAAGCACGAGAAGCAGGAGGAAGAGTAGATCATTCAGCCTCTGGAGCCTGCTTCACAGTCAATAACATCATGGCTGATCTGATTTTGCTTTAACTTCACTTTGCTGCCTGCATTATTTTGTCAACTAAAAATCTGTCTAATTCAGCCTTGAATATATTCAATGAGCCTGTGCCCACAGCATGCTGGGCAATGGAATTGCAAACACTAACAACACTCGGAGAAAATTCATCTGCTAATTTTTTGCCTGCTCACTGAACATATCTATATCACTTTGCAGACTCTTCATATCATCCTCATGGCTTGCTTATCTTTGTACTGTCAGCAAATTTGTCTACAATACTGTCGGTTCTGTCATTCAAGGCATTAATAGAAATCATAAACAGCAGTGTAATTGTCATCATCTCATGAAAAGGCCACAAAACCCCATATGCTCTTGGCTAGATATGGAAATTGTGGCTGTACAGGACATTATTTAGACCACTATCGGAATACTGCGTGCAATTCTGATTGCCCTGCTATTGGAAGGACGTTGTGAAACTTGAAAGGGTTCAGAAAAGATTTACAAGGATGTTGCCAGGGTCGGAGGGTTTGAGCTTTAGGGAGAGTCTGAATAGGCTGGGGCTGTTTTCCCTGAGGCATCGGAAGCTGAGGGGTAGCCTTATAGACGTTCATAAAATCATGAGTGGCATTGATAGGGTAAATAGACAAGGTAGTTTCCCTGGGGTGGAGGCTCCAAAACTAGAGGTCATAGGTTTAAAGTAAGAAGAGAAAGATTTAAAAGGGTCCTAAGGGGCAACTTTTTCATGCAGAGGATGGTGCGTGTATAGAATAAGCTGCCAGAAAAAATAGTGGAAGCTGGTACAATTACAACATTTAAAAGGCATCCGGATGGGCATATTAATAGGAAGGGTTTAGAGGGATATGGGCCAAATGCTGGCAAATGGGACTACAGTTATTTGGTCAGCATGGACGAGTTGGACCAAAGGGTCTGTTTTGTGCTGTATATCTCTATGGCTCTATTTATTACCTATTTGTACTTATTTTTGTCATGTGATTTCTTACTTTGCGTTATTTTCAACTTTTACTTGGAAACTTGAAAATAAGAAAAGGAAATCAATTATTTGAAAACACAAACAGTAGCATCATAGAAGATAAAAATGAATTATTATTATTATCATTATCATCTTTATTTGGGAAGTTGGGTTCCAAGGCAAAAGCAAATGGTTTTTTGCTTTTTAGTTCTGTGAGTTTTTTTTTTAGTAAGTATTCACTGAGCTGTTATGACATACAGTAAGCAAGGTCAAAGGTCAGAGTTGGTTCAACTAAGAAAAGACCCATATCTGCAAGGACAGTCTCGACGCTCTGGGAGCTGGAAATAAGTTTCTCGCTCTTTCAGATAAAAATCCTAAGCTTTTCTTAACTTAAATGAGAAAATTCAACGAGTTAGCCAACTGTTTCTCAGGTAGAGGTGGAGAAGCTCACATCTGGTGAATGTGCCAAAAATCACCAAAAGGTAACACAATCTCATTAGTTGGGTAAGAAATGAAAGTATAATGATAGGAATGATTGTTCACTGGAGTTGAGTGTCTGTAAATGTATTACTGGGAAAAGGAGTTGCATCCCTTTTATCTTAAAAGTACATTGACAACCCTGTGTATATATTTTCAGTGACTGATCCCCACAATAACCAAATTGCAAAAATAAAATGATGTTACAGTCCTTTCTGCTCTAATATGACAGTTGTGCTCTTGTGCGACCTCACACTATAGAAAATCGCACAATAAAATAACTGGGTTAATGGAAAAAAATAGGGTTAAGGGCAGACCATGCAAAATATTACTCAAAATCAAAACAAATATAGTAATCAGTCTAACACAAAGATAGCGCAGTTTAAATAAATGTTAAATTCATATCAAATAATGAAATAATACTGTAAATTTAACACTTTACCTTGAAAAAAATTGAAGATAACTTGATTGGGGAGGAGGGTGGTTTTGAAGTTGCTGTGTTGTTAAGATGGGGGAGGCAATGGCCTAGTGGTATTATCGTTGGACTGTTAATCCAGAGACCCAGCTGATGCTCTGGGAATTTGGGTTCAAATCCTGCTACGGCAGATGGTGGAATTTGAATTCAATAAATATCCAGAATTAAGAGTCTAATGGTGACCATGAATCCATTGCCAATTGTTGGAAAAACCCATCTGGTTCATTAATGTCCTTTAGGCAAGGAAACTGCATGGATGAAGGGTCTAGGCCCGAAACGTCAGCCTCTCTGCTCCTATGATGCTGCTTGGCCTGCTGTGTTCATCCAGCCCTGCACCTTGTTGTCTCGGATTCTCCAGGATCTGCAGTTCCTACTATCTCTCTAACTGCATATCCTTACCTGGTCTGGCCTACATGTGACTCCAGACCAACAGCAATGTGGTTGACTCTTAACTGTCCTCTGGGCAATTAGGGATGGGCAATAAATGCTGGCCTAGTCAGCGATGCCCTCATCCTGTGAATGAATAAATGAAGACAAGGGCTGAGGGTCAACATCTCTTTCAGGTGTATTTGCGATTGCAGGGTTAGGATGAAAAATAGTTAATCCAGAAGTGGAGGGTTGTTGTTCATTGTCTTCTGACTGTTTCTTGGGGTTTGGCTTAAAAATGACACCCAGTTTTTTGCCCACTTTGCCCTTTTTCTTCTTTAATAAAGGAGCTGTTCATAGGGGGCCAAATAAGATCTTATTCCATGAACTGCTACCTTGCTGCGTTCTGCATTGTATGTTATTTTCTAAGAGCTGCAACTGCTTCTCAACTCCCCTCAGGATAGAAGACAAAAGAGAATTGAAAAGCTTTCGTGGTGCTGCATCCTGGACTTCATCTTCTTCATCTCCAGCTTCCATATCACCCTCAGCAACAAGTCATTGTAGACCAGCTGTAGAGAGGTCTTCACAAGCAGCTGTTCAACATCCTCACTCTCCACTTCCTCAAATCCAACTTATTTTGCAAGTGCAACACAATGTTCTTTGATTCTTGGGAGCTCCTCTGATGGTTTAAAGCCTATAAAACCATGAATAAAATCTGGGAGAACCTTCCACTAAACTGCATGCAAGCAGTCCTTACTGATATCACCCAAGGCCTCCACGATCATGTCAATTGCATTCTTGATGTAAAAGCTCTTCCAAAATTGAAGAATACTGTTCTTATCCCCCTCAGTGGCTGCAATCAGCCTCTTAAATGTGGTCCTTAAATAATAAGCTTCAAGAGTTGCTATTGCAGCTGGTCCATGGATTGCAGGAGAAAGGTTGTGTTTGGGGGTAGAAATAGCACTTTGACATTTTCAGAAAGCTCACCAATGGTGGGAGGATGGCTTGGCGCATTATCCAGCATGAGGAGAATCTTGAAATCCAAAACTTTTTTCTTGCACTAATTTCTAAAAAACATCTTTGAAAATATCAACAGAAAGGTCAGAAAAAATTTGCCCTGTCATCTAACCACATTTGCTTGATCTAAAGTAGACATGTAGAGTAGACTTAAGGTAACCTTTCAAGGCTCGCGGGTTGGCAGCGTGGTACACCACCCCAGGCTTAAGCTTTAAGTCTCCACTGGTATTGGCACCCTGCAGCACAGTCATACAATCCTTTGCCACCTTAAAGCCTGGAGCATGTGCTTCATTCATAGAAATGTGGGTTCTTGATGGCATTCACTTCCAGTATAAATCTGTCTCATCCAAACTGAAAATTTGATCTAAGTTGTAGCCTTCTTCCTCTATCAATTTTTTCACTATGGGAAGAAATGTCAGTTCCTTGTCTGCACTGACAGCTTTGCCACATAACTCTACGTTAGGAAAAGCAGAGCAATCCTTAAAACCAGCAAACCAACTACTATTAGCACTAAACGTGGGCACATCTGCAGGATTTTCAGCTTTTTTCTTTAGGTCTTCATAAATTGATAAGGCTTTCTCTTTTATGGCAAGAAGGGTGGTCTCAGATCGCTTTCTCATTTGATTTTCTATCCACACATTTAGAAGCCGCTCCATCTCCTCAAGTTCCTTTGGCCGTGACCTCATGGATTTGCTAACACTCAGACTTGTTCCAACAAAACAGCTTGCTTTTTTTTTCTGCCTTGTCTCTAATGGTGCATTATGCAGACTCCTTTATTCCTGTTACACGAGCAATGTCACATGTTCTTTCATTACATTCAGAATGCTTTATAACATCTAGCTTCTCTTCAAGTGTTATAGCCTTTCTTTTATGTTCACCACCCGCAATTTTATCACCAGGATGCTTCTGGTAAACATTCTTGTTACTTTGTCCTCCAAAAAATATGGGGAACACAGCAAAATTTGCAAGAAAAAGAATGAAAATTTGGAGCACTTCTCAAAAAAGCATTTCACGAAAAAGTACACGAGTCAACTAAACATGTGATGTCAATGTGGAGACTTTGTTGGCGTAAACATTGTATTCCTCTGTGTACCGCGACACTTAAAGTGTTGGGGATTGACTTGCGTAATAGCCAACACGCATATGCGAAAGTTCGCATTTTACAAACAGCGTTCACCTATTCATCAATCATGTTATAACCAATTCGCGTTCATGAAACATGCATAATAGCAGAAAGGACTGTATGTCAAGACAGGAATCTGACTTGTCCAGCAATACCATCAATTGGGATTAAAACAGCAGCAACTGTTTTATTTTGGGTTTTTTCTGCATGAAAAATTAATAAAAATTTATATCTAAGCCAAAATACTGTTCAAAACATTTAGACAAAATCTTTCTAAAATAATGAAACACCACTTCAATAAATAATACAAATAGCAAGATTGAAAGTGTATTTCATATCCTGATAAATATTTGAATGCCAATGATAGTCAATTTTAGCTTCCTACTACCTGTACTGCACAAAGTGAAGAGATTAATAAACTTGGTGCAATTTTTTCTTGTATTCACAGCAGTAATAAAATGGAAGCATTATTCTCACATGTGACTGGTAAGCGTAGTATTGTGTCAGTAAGGTTTGTGTAGCTGCAATAGCTTCAGAAAGCCTCTTTCCAGGCAGTAAACTTCACCTTGCATGAGGTTTAGTTTAAATGCCACCTTGGCAATGGTCTGAAGACATATATGATGTGCGCACTGATGTTTAAAGGGATTCCTTTATTTTGCCAAAAAATAAGCATGAGTAAGATGGAAAGTGACAGCTGTAAGTATGTGACTGATTCAGGAGCATTAGTGACAGCTGCAGAGCTGTAGTTTTCATAATTATAATTTTGAACCATTGAAAATCATATGATATTTAAAGCTGTTCAAAATCATTCCTGTTATGAAAATGACGATGGAATCCATGACCACTGGGATACTGGATGGTGCCTGAATATTCCATTACTAACAGCTGGCAGTTTCAATCCTGAAAGATATCTGTTGAGACAATAAAGTTGTCGGTCTATTCTGTGCAATTTCACCAATAGATTTGTTTTAAACAGTTGTCTATGCTGCAGGTAGCATATCACAAGTGAAAAAAAATATTAAAAGCTGAGTTTAAATTGTGGTTTTCTAGTATATGCACAGCTGGGAAGGATTATGTGTATATAACTCACTATATACACGATTACTGATTAAACCAACTTGGCTACTGATTATAATAATACTCAGATGTGAATTGGATATGTTAAGGTATTAACCATAACTTTGACAGCAAGTATTCCACCTATTATTTATTTAAGGAAGTGATTCAGTCTTGATTAGTGTATCCATTTTGTAGTTATCCATTATGCTGTGGTGCATACTTTTACGCTGGACAAAGCAAACCAGTGGCAATACTGTAGAGGAGGAACGTGGAGAATGTATGCCGGATAATCTTGTGAATCAATCTATTGCGGAACAAACTAGAGAAAAGGCCATCCTTGACTGGGTATTGTGTAACAAGGAAGGAATCATTGATAATCTAGTTATATTGGGGGAAGAGTGACCATAATAGGATAGAATTGTTCATTAAGATGAAGAGTGAAGTAGTTGTTTCTGAAACAAGGGTCCTGAATTTAAATCCAATCAGGCAGATTAGTCATGCTAAATTGCCCATAGTGCTCAGAGATGTGTAGGTTGGACACACTAGCCGTGGGAAATGCGGGGTTACGGGAATTGGGTGGGAGGATGGGTCTGTGTGAGATGCTCTTCCAAGGGTTGGTATGGACTCGTTGGGCCTGTTTCTACACTGTAGTGATTCTAAGGAAGTAAAGGAAATTATGATCGTATGAGGCACAAGCTACCTAAGATAATTTGGAGATTATTATTTAAAGGGATGTCAGTAGATAATCAATGACAAACATTTAAAAAAACACATGGATGAATTGCAAAAATAACTCTTCCCAGTCTGGCATAATAATAAAATGGGAAATGGTGGTCCGGCCGTGGCTAATAAGGGAAATTATGGGCAGTGTTAGACCTGAGGATTACAAACTATTTTGATTCCAACAAAGGGAAACAAAGAGACTAATTAAGACAGAGAAAATAGATTATGAAAGTAAGGTTATAAGGAACTTGAAACAAAAAGTAAAACCTTTTACAGGTATGTGAAGAGAAACAAGGCTCATAACAGGTCACCTAAAGTCAAAAACAGGAGAATTTATAATGGGGAACATAGAGTTGTTAGACCAATTAAATATGTTCTTTAGTTCTGTCTTCACAAAGGAAGACACAAATAACATCCCAAAAATATAGGAATCACAGGGCCTAATTGAAAGGAGGAATTGAAAGAAAGTAATATTAACAGTGAAATGGTATTGGCGAAACTAATGGGATTAAAGGCAACTGAATCCTTCTGGCCTGATAAATTTCATCCCAGAGCAATTGAAATAGTGGCCCTAGAAATTGTGATGATGCTGTGGCTTTCAGAGGTGTCCTGATTTCTTTTAGAGGGAATGGGGGATAGGTCCCAAGCAGTCTATGAGAAGATAAACAACTTGTGATACCTTGCGCTTGGCTGGCTGTGTTCATCCAGTTCTGTACCTTGTTGTCTGTGATACCTTGCATGTGTTTGTTAAAAGATGGAAAACAGAAGCAATCCGAATGGGTGTGGTCAATCCCCCACCAACAGAAACAGGGATTTTTAGTTTTTTGGTTTTCAGCTGCAGTTACTGTTGGAGTCTTGAAGAAGTAGAAGCTATTTTTCCCTCTCTAGATCGCAAGCAAAAGCTGGTGGTTCACTTCCTAAACTGCTGGATTGCACACGAGACAATTTGTTTTCTGCCAAGGATGTATTTATGGCACATTACAATATTGGAATAGTTTCTGTTTAGTAGTAAGATAATCTATTGTTCTGTTAAGTTTTCCAATAGAGTTAAGTCATTTTGAGTTCCCCTTTCTTTGAGACAATAAGGACTGCAGATGCTGGAAGCCAGAGTCTATAGATGTGAGGCTGGAAAAGCACAGCAGGTCAGACAGCATCCGAGGACCAGGTAAGTCAACGCTTCAGGCCAAAACCCTTCATCAGGACTGGGGAGTGGGAAGGGAGCCCAGAAATAAATAGAGGGAGGGAGTGTGAAGTTGGGGGAAGGGTAGAAGAGATGGTGATAGGTGGATGCAGATTGGGAGTTACTGTCATTGGTCCGTGAGAAGGGTGGAGTGGATAGGTGACTGGGAAGGTGGACAGGTTAGGTCAGGTCAGGAGGGGAAGGGCTGGACATTGAATAAGTCTGGGGGTGAAGGGATTTTGAAGCTGTTGAAGTCAATGTTAAGGCCATTGGGCTACTAGCTCCTAAGGTAAAGTATCAGGCATTGTTCCTCCAGTTTATGTTTGGCCTCACTCTGACAGTGGAGGAGGGGGACGGGAAATTAAAATGGATGGCAACCAGAAGGTTGGATTGGTTGTTGCATGCGGAGCGCAGATGCTCCATGAGCTCATCCCCGAGTCTGCGTTTGGTCTCCCTGATATAGAGGAGACCACATCAGGAGCAATGGATGCAATAATCAGATTGGATGAAGTGCAGGTGGATCTCTGCCGGATCTGGAAAGATTGTTTGGGGCCTTGGACGGAGCATCGATGCTGCCTCGTGCTCCTGCGAGGATCTTGAACAGTTCATCAAATTCACCAACACCTTCCACCCCGTCCTCAAATTCACCTGGACTATTTCTAACACCTCCTTCCCCTTCCTGGACCTCTCCGTCTCCATCTTCAGAAACCAACTCATCACTGACATCCATTTCAAACCCACTGACTCCCACAGCTACCTCGACTACACCTCCTCTTATCCACCCTCCTGCAAAAATTCTCAATTCCTCTGCCTCTGCCATATCTGCTCCCAGGATGAGGCATTTATCTCCAGGACTTTCCAGATATCCTCCTACTTTAGAGTTGGGAATATCCCATCCTCTGTAATTAAGGATGCCCTCAACCGCATCTCCTCCATTTCCCACACTTCTGTCCTTAAACCCCCTCCCCGAACAACAATAAGGATAGAATCCCCTTAGTCTTCATGTACCACCCCACCAACCTCCGAATCCAACGCATCATCCTCCAACATTTCCACCACCTGCAATCAGACCCCACCAACAAAAAGATATTTCCCTCCCTACCCCTGTCCACTTTCCGCAGGAACCATTCATCCACAACTCCCTCATTTGCTCTACACTCCCCACCAACTTCTCCAAAAACGCAGTACCTTTCCCTGCAACCACAAGAGGTGCAACACCTGCCCCTACATCTTCCCTCTTATCTCCGTCCAAGGCCCCAAACAATCCTTCCAGATCCGGCAGAGAGTCACCTGCACTTCATCCAAGCTGATTACTACATCCACTGTTTCCGATGTCAGGGACACCAAACACAGACTTGAGGACTAGTTCACAGAGCATCTGCGCTCTGCACACAATGACCATCCTGATCTTCCAGTTGCCATCCATTTTAATTCCCCCTCCTACTCCCCTGATGACATGTTCATCCTTGACCTTCTCCACTGTCAGAGTGAGGCCAAATGTAAACCAGAGGAACAACACCTGATATTTTGCCTTACAGCTCAATAGCCTTAACATTGACTTCACCAGCTTCAAAATCCCTCCACGCCCAGCCTTATCCCATGTCTAGCCTTCCTCTTCTTGACCTGACCTAACCTGTCCATCTTTCCGCTCATCTATCCACTCCACCCTTCGCACAGACCAATCACAATAATCCCTTCCCTGCATCCACCTATCACCATCTCTCTACCTTTCGCTCAGCCCCACCCTCCTCCCTCTATTTATTTCTGGGCTCCCCTCCCCTGCCCCAGACCTGACAAAGGACCTCAGCCCAAAATGTTGACTTACCAGTTCTTTGCATGTTTGTCTGACCCGCTGTGCTTTCCCAGTCTCACTCCTATAGACTCTTCCTTTTTCTTTTGTCGTATTTTAACTATGGTGTTTTAATAAAATTTGTTTTGCTTAATGTCACAAAGTTTGACCAATCAAATTTCATCTGGAACACAGCACCTTTCAAATAACAAAAGGTTAGGGACTAGGTTACATTCTTGATATATTTTGAGGGGTCTGGTCTAGTCCATAACAAATAATGGGTGTGTCTTCCAAAATTCAATAGACACTGGAATAGTTTCTGCGGATTAGAGTATAGCTGATATAACCACACTATTTAAGAAGTCAGTTAGAAAGAAAATGGCAAATTATAGACCAGTTTGCTTGACATCAATAATGGGAAAAATGCCAGACTCCATTACAGTCATGCTTCACAAAACTGCAGGAATTTATTGAGGATGTAACCAGTAAAGTGGATAAGGGAGAGCCAGTGGATGTGATTTACTTGAATTTTCAGAAGGCTTTTGATAAGAAAATATTAGCATGCAAAATTAGATTTCTTCTGATTAGTGGTTGGCAGACAAGTAACAAGTAAAAATAAATAGGTGACTAGTGGAGTACCACAGAGATCAGTGCTTGGACCCAAGCTATTCACAATAAAATTAGTAATTTAAAAGTAGAAATTATTTCATATCTACATGCTTGCAAATGACACATAGGTCAATGGGAGGCTTTGCTGCAAGGAGGATGCAGAGAAACTTTAGTGTGATTAAGTAAGTGGGTAAATGCATGGCAGATACAGTGTTATGTGAATAAATGTGAGGTTATCCTCATTGATAGCAAAAATGAGAAGGCAAGTTAAACTTGGGAGGATACAGAAAAGATCTACAAGGACTGGAGGCTTTGAGGTAAGGAAGAGGCTGAATATGCTGTGGCATTTTTTTTTCCCTGGAGCATATGAGGCTGAGGGTTGTCCTTATAGAGATGTATAAAATCATGGCTAGGGTGAATACCACAGTCTTTTCCCTGGGTTGGGGAGTTCAAAACTAGATGGAATTGGTTTAAGATGAGAGGGTAAGGATTTAAAAAGGACCAGAGTGGTCATTTTTTCATGCAGAGGGTGGTGCATAAATGGAACGAGCTGCCGGAGGAAGTGGTGGAGGTGGGTACAATTACAACATTTAAAAGGCATCCAGATGGATATATGAATAGGAAGGGTTTAGAGGGATATGGGCCAAATGCTGGCAAATGGAATAAGGTCAGATTGGGATTCTGGTCAGTGCAGACATGTTGGACTGAAGTGTCTGTTTCCATGCTGTATGACTCTATGTCTCTATAAAGAGGGAGCTGCACCAGTTCCTCGTACATCAGTTCCTGAAAGTAAGCATGGAGATGCAGCAAGCAATGTAGAAGGAAATGGTGTGTTGACTTTCATAGTGACAGGATTCCAGTACAGGGCATGAATGTCTTGTTATATCTGTGCAGTGCATGGTGAGATTGCACTTGCAGTATTACATGCATTTTGGACTCCTTATCTGAGGAAGGATATTCTGGCTATGGAGGGATGTGAAGAAGGTTTACAGACTGATTCCTGGGATAGCATGATTGGCATACAGGGTGAAACTGGATGGGTAGGATTATGTTCACGGCAATTCAGAAGAATGAGGGGATCATGTAGAAACCAACAAAATTCTAACAGGATTAGATAGTGTAGACAAAGGGAGGGAATTCTTGATTACTGAAGAGTCCAGAGCCAGGGGTCTGAAGAAAGGGGCTAGGCTTTTCAGGAAAGTGATGGAAAGAAATTTCTTCATTGAAAGAGTGGTGAATTTGTGGAATTCTGTGCTGCAGGAATAGTTGCCTTCGAAATTTTGATGACTTTCAAGAAAGATGTAGATATAGTCATTAAGACTAAAGGAATTGAAGGGAATAGTGTGGAAGTAGGAACAAAGTACTGAGTTGGATGATCAGCTGTGATTATAGTGAATGGCAAAGCAGGCTTGAAGTGCTAACTGGCCTAATGTTGCAATTTTTCTTCCACGTTGCTGTGTTAATTGTGTTCTACTTAGTAGTGCTGATTTACAGTGATTAAACAGGATTTAAAAAGACATTTAAGATTGAAAGGTTGAGATCATTGACAATGTCTACAATTTAGGGAAGATAAAATGCCTGGGAAAATAACAAGAACACTTTTAAGGATTGGTCACTGGACCCAAAATGTTAACTCTGATTTCTCTCCACAGATGCTGCCAGACGTCCTGAGTTTTTCCAGCAATTTCCTATTTTGTTTCTGATTTACAGCATCTGCAGTTCTTTTGGTTTTTAAAAGACATTACTACATTGTTATATAAGTGAATATAAATTCATCAGTAAAGATTAAGTGTCAGAGAACTAACAGATAACTCGTCTGATACCAATATGTTAAAAAGATAATAGAAAACCCCACACCCCTACAGAACAATCAGTTTGATGTCTCTGTTGGACGGGTAGGAAAGCTAATAGAATCCTTATTTATAGGTGGAATTAAATAATAGCTAGAAACTGAAAATCTAACAAAGAGTACATATGGATTCTCATTAAGAAGTTCATGTTTGACCAATCTGTTGAATTTTTGAAGAGAGCTAACAGAAACCACAGATAAAAGTAATGAAGCAAACATAGTGTTACATGGTATTCAAACATATAGATGCATGAAGCTAATAAAACAGGAATCCATTGTTACATTGGAATCAGAGCTTTATGACTATTAATGGAAAAGCTTAACTCTGAGAAACAAACTATTTGAGGAGGATATTCTCAGCAGCACTCCAGATTATCAAGGAAAAGGTCACGACCTAAATTTCTGATCTTTAATTGGCTGTGCAGTCAGGTTCAGTTGGTGAACCTCCTGTTGCTCATTTCCCATGACCTCATTAACTAGGCTACCTTATGTGCCAGACTCAAAGAGAATCCTTCTCTTCTCAGAGCAGCCTTAGACTCTGGGTGCTGTCCAAGTGCTCCTCTTACGTCTCCAGCAGCCATAGTCCCGCTTCAATTCCCCTTCCTGGTTTTCCAGACACTGTCAGAGGCCTTGGGCCATCCGATTGGTGAATTTGATACTTACCTTTGCTGAGACTCAAAACAAAACCAATACAGGCTGAGGTTTGTCCCAACAATGCAAACTAGATGAGTATTTTATCAACTAAGTTTTTACTGCTCCCAGGTCTCTTCTTTCGGAATTGGATGTCAATGAAGTTCCATCTGACTTGTAGTATCTGACATTAAGATACAGATCAGCTAAGAGTCATGATTTTATTGAATTGATCAAGAGACTGAACACCTTACTCCTGCCCATATTACCTATGTCCTAGAATGAGAAATGTACACAGAGACACTAATGTTACCCCTAAGTAAACCAAATTAACTCATGTGAACTAATATTAATTCATATGACTTATTAGTCAGATTTGTATCACTTAATTTAGCTACAATTTGAGGACATACCAGAACAAAGTATCCAAAGCCAGAAATCTCAGATATTCTCAGAAAACTCTATACGTATGTAGACATTACATATACTTCTATCAAAGACATTACATATACTTCTATCAAAGACCATTGAAATCTATAATTTCCATTACAAGGCAGTATAATTGCTGTGATGGTCCTTTACAGATTTTGAAGGGAAACATTATTGGAGGTATTTTCAGCAGAATATGCTCCTCTAATATCTGCTACGAATAAACAGACAACTTCTCCTATACATTAAAGGGAATTTTTTCCCTCACCACACTCTGACAGTGACATGCCACACCACATTTCAAAGGAAGTAGTGATTAATCTGACTCGCTTGTCAGTTCTATTGCAGATCGCTCTCATTGTTACAGCATGGATGGGCAATAGGAACTGCAGTAATGAGTTAGCACTCATTTTTGACTGAATGTTATTCTACAGAGCACACGTTCTCCTTCTAAAGTGCTTCCCTCAATAGCTTGACTGAACCATCTCCCCAGTCCCTGCCTCTCAGTTTATTGGTGAAATTGTTTTGTCATCAATGCTGAATCAAGTCAGCATGTAAAATAGAGACAACAAGGTGCAGGGCTGGATGAACACAGCAGGCCAAGCAGCATCATGGGAGCAGAAAGGCTGACGTTTCGGGCCTAGACTCTTCATCAGAAAAGGGGGAGGGGAAGGGGGTTCTGAAATAAATAGGGAGAGAGTGGGAGGCGGATAGAAGATGGACAGAGAAGAGGATAGGTGGAGAGGAAACAAACAGGTCGAAGAGGTGGGGATGGAGCCAGTAAAGGTGAGTGTAGGTGGGGAGTTAGGGAGGGGATAGGTCAGTCCAGGGAGGACGGACAGGTCAAGGGGGTGGGATGAAGTTAGTGGTAGATGTTGTTGCAGCAGCTAATGCTATTTTTGTCTAAAACATTAAAAGAAGGTATTGACTCTTTATTTTCTGTTGGTTAAATGCTTATTCAATATATTTTCTAACAACACCAACTGGTTGGCCTAAAAAGATTTTAACTAAATTTTTTTTGAAAAGGGTCATTTTTGCAAGGACAATGATTTCTGCATTTATCTGGTGTTTATTTTATAAAATACCAGAGTATGAAAAGATTGGCAGATGTTTGCATCATAAGTTGGAATCATTGCATCAATCACAAAAGGGTGAGGGAAATTAAAAACATTTCATTTAACAGGTGTCAAGGATGCAGTAATGTGTCTGTGTTCATTGCTGATTGGATGTTCTTATTTTATTCCATTCTAAGATGTGGGGGTCACAGACAAGGCCAGCATTTATTACCCAATGGAGGTGAAAATGAATCACCCTTTCAAATCTCTATAGAATATCTAGAGAGGGTGGACCTACGGTGCTGCTAGGAAGAAAATCTAAGGATCTAACTCTGTGTCAACAATCTAGTTCTCAGTCAGAGTGGTGTACGATTTGGCGGGAGCTTTACAGACAGTGGTAGGATTCCCACACACTTACTGCTCTTGTCTATCTAAGTGGTATAGGAAATGGAACTGAATGGTGTTCTTGAAGGAAAATTGGCAACTTGCACCCTTCCTCAGCTTGGATTCGCAGGTTCTGAGCTGGGGTTATATGTCATGTTTTTGGGCTCACCCTACCAGGCAGAATCTACACCGACAGTCATAGAGTCATAGAGATATACAGCACATAAACAAACCCTTTGGTCCAACTTTTCCATGCCAACCATATATCCTAAATTAATCTAGTCCCATTTACCAGCATTTGGCCCATATCTGTCTAAACCCTTCCTATTCATTTACCCATCCAGATGCCTTTTAAATGTTGTAATTGTACCAGCCTCCACCACTTCCTGTGGCAGCTTATTCCATACCCCCATCACCCTTTGTGTCACACAGAAGCCTCAAACATCTGTGGCACCAATGAATGTTGGGGAATGTAGCTCCCTGGGAACTGAGCACTAAACACAATGGATTTAATCATGAATCACAATCAGGTTCTCGGTGCTTTTGACAGATGAGCTCTGTGTAATCTAATGAACATGTGTAAACTATTGACATTATTTAAAGAGACATGGCTCAGCAGGACCCCAGGCAGCCTCAGCTGTCTCTGACAGTTCCTCTCTGTCATCTGCAAGTGGCTAATATTCATACAGGATACTCTATGACACACCAATATTTGTCATCATGCTGGCTCCAGGTCACCTTGAATGCAGGGCAGCCTGAGCATCTGCTGTCAGTTCTTACTGGTCTTTAGGTCGTTGCTGTGCAGGGCTTAAAGCCTTTCTCTCTACAATTCCATTCCACGTGTGCTGAGGCTCTGGGTGAAAACCATCCATGTAATCTTCAGAAGATGAACAATGAACAGAAGCCAGGTAAAGGTATGTCCACCATCATCCACCAGGAGGCCACATGACCATCATTCCAGATCTTGTGCCCTAAAGGGAATCCCTCTACCTTTCTTTCACCATATCCTCGTCTTCTTCCACCACTGCCCCCAATCAACCTTGACCTTCATTCTGTCAGTAACCACCCTCCTCTATCAGATACTGACCTGCCTTGACCACCCTCCACTGAAAGCTTCTTGGCCTAATCTTCCCTCTTGCAGCAAATGTTCCTTATGATAAAACAAAAGTTGTAGAGTTCTTGGAGAGAGTTAAGGACATTTTTGTAGTGCTGGAGAAGAACATGGAGTGGGAAGGGAAAGTTGCAGTAGGTATCAAGGATATAGACAGGACTAAGTAAAGGTTTTGCAAAGCGTTCACGAGTAGCTGGAGCTAATCTAAAAAGCAGAGCCATGTTAGTAATGATTCTGCTAACCCACATTTATCGTATCTAATTTGTTCTGGAAAAGTGGCGTGCTTGCTGAAAGTAATTTTACCATAAGAAAACATGTAGAAAGGTATTCTTGCATGATGTCCTAAAGCCCATTGGCCATCCTTCTTGCTCATTGCAACCAGACATAGCAAATTCCATCTGAAAGAATCCTGAACTGCATCTGAACTAATAAAGCACAAAGTAAGTTGTCAGACATCTTCATTATAAGGGTGTAACACTCTTACCGGAGAGGGAGTTGTTTTCGTGGCAGCGGCTGTCAGACAACCTCTACTCAATCTGGGAAAGTTCGCTTTTTCTGAGACAAGGAACCGACATGATAGTTGGTTGTTTCAGGTCTTGTGTTGAAACATGGTAGTACGCACCAGATTGTGTCTGAGGAGACTCCCTATGTTCTGAGGAAGGGTCACCAGACCCAAAATGTTAACTCTGTTTTTTCCTTCACAGATGCTGCCAGACCTGTTGAGCTTTTCCAGCAACTTTGTTGTTGTACATATACGAGACCGGTCCGACCAGCTCCTTGTCATCAGCACCCACATTTACTTCAATTACTTGGGCTAGCTGCAGCAATTTGAGAATTTGACTATGGGTAAAGGCTGGTGCTCTGAATGGGGAGATACACTGAATCCAGATGAGTGATCAGGAGGTTAGCAGTATTATGTCTCACAGTTAGTGTACATTTATGGATTTAGGCTACAGATCATCCATGATTTCATTAAATGGCAGATTTGAAGGGCTCAATGGTCTACTCCTGTTCCCATGTTCCAAAGAGAAATGTTGATGATATCATCGCTGCATTATAACATGTGATCTGAAGGTATAGAGATCGCTTACTCAATCTTCTTTCAGATCACTTGACTTTCTACTGGATATCTACTCCTTTATTGTCAACTAATTGCTTACTATTAGTCCAGAAACTTATGCATCTAAAGAATGTAATGTTTGTGCAAAATAGTTAGCTTTAATAAATATCTATTGGATTCTTTGATTCGCAATATCCATGCTCAATTTTGTATTTAATGTAAGATAACATTAGCATTTCCGTTTCAGGTAAAATACACTACTGATGGCAAACTCACAAAATACTACACAGGTGACTATCTGTAAATGACTCCAATGTCTTGGTGGCAGATGTTCGAAAAATTAATTGATGTTCCATTGGACAACAGCTTCACACAACAGAGAATTACACAGTAACCATTTCTGAGAGTTTAAAAAAAACTTGTACAGATCTGGAAACAGAAATTATTTATTTTTGATAACTGCATAAGTTCTTTCAAGACAAAGTAATTCTTTAAGACTGCTTAATTTAACAAAGGAAATGTTGTGGTCTGCACGTTTGAGGTGCAACTCAAAGCTAGTGCAGTGCAATGCAGAAACTTTGCAGAAACTAGAAGAGGCAACACAGGCCGTGTGCCAGCTGTCCAGCCAGCAGGTGAGAGCCCCCCGATACTTCAACAATATCCCACCAAGCACGTGCCATTTTCCAAGCGTTGCAGATAAGCAATTAAATGCAGAGCCATACTGACAAAGGAGAAAAGTATGATCAATTAAACACCATCATGCCCTATGGATGTGATAACTTGGGAGACTTGTGTTTCTCAATTCATATTCAGACAGTCCCAAGTTGGAATGGGTTCCATTCTTGAGTCTGTTCACAAGTTGGAGCATAACGTAGAACAGTATAAAGTAACTATTAGTACAGGAAACATTCATATGTCGGATCTTTAAAATTAAACCTCCAAGTAGAATCGCCGTCATACTTAGGAGTGTTAGTAAATCAGACATTCATAAATCAGGAACCCCCTGTAGCACTGATACAGTTGTTATTAAATGTAAGCTGTCTTTTTTTTTAATTAACTACAAGCTAACGGTCATAAGTTAATTGTTTTCAAGGCCAGGTCAGGTTTATTAATTTGGAAATGAATCCAAGTATGGCAGCTTTGTTGCAGGTGCTAATTAAGTTGTGCACAGCCAAGGCATTAACAGATCCTTGGAAACCTTGATAATGAATGATTGATCACGGCTTATCACAGTTCTACCCAACAATTCACACCATCAGGTCCTTCATCATCAGTGATTAATTGCTCTGAGTTCTGTTTAAATGCTGAGACATTCTCACGTGGAAGTTTTAATACATAGGCAAGTGACTTGTTAATAGAAACCAGTATTTTGCCCTCCCTCTTTGGGACAGTACTCTGGGTTTTCCTTTCCTATCTCTTTGTGATCCTAGTGAATACCAGAACCTTGTCCTTACCCTAAAATGCTGCATTTTAAACTGATGTGCAAGTATGGTTTGTTGAGGCAATATGGGTTTAGGAAACTGTTTTAAATCTGCAGTGTGAGACCTGGATGGGTTTGACTTGCAAACCTCATTTAAGTTTCATATTGG
Organism: Rhincodon typus; assembly: GCF_021869965.1. Taxonomy (NCBI): domain Eukaryota; kingdom Metazoa; phylum Chordata; class Chondrichthyes; order Orectolobiformes; family Rhincodontidae; genus Rhincodon; species Rhincodon typus. Next base: position 68,543,469 of record NC_063332.1, read on the forward strand.
TGACTTTTTCCTGAAGGTAGAAGGGGCAATGCAGAGGCTGTTGGACAGATGTGGGAAATCACGTAGTTGTTATGCTGCATAAAGTAGTTCGTACCTGAAAGGGTTAACTGATAGCATGAGATAATCCCCCTATCAAGATATAAAAGACTGTTGTAATTGATGTTTGTTTACTTTGGAATGTCTTTTTTAAGCTTTTGCTCTAGAATTAGCGCTAGAACATAAATGCATTCTTAGTCAAGTTGAGCCTGGTGTCTCACAAGAGAATATCATGTAGCTATTATGGTGGGAACCATTATGTACTACATCATAAACCTTGACTGGTACCAAGATTGGGCTTAACTTCCGCTAAAGATTTTGTGTGGACATCCTTTCCCATTTGGTTAGAATAATACCACAAACAAGGATTGGTGGCAGTGGATTTACCCAAGGAACCTCAAATAGGTCTGTAGGTCACAGCCATATGATAGTTCCTCCTGCAGCGTAGAGAAAGCTTATAAAATCTGAAAAGACAGTATATGGACTTCTCCTTTTTATTTAAGTATTCTTGAAGCACTGCAGTCAGTGTTCTCATAGTGTTCTGTAGAGAGTTCCAGGCTATCAATCCAGCATTTGCAGGAGAATGATAAGATATGTCTAAGTTAGTTTTCATGTGATTTTTGAGGGAAACTTGAGGATAATGCTGCTCTCATACACTCCAGCTTTTGTTCTTCTAGGTGGCAGATTTCATTTATTTGGGAGGTGCTAATGAAAACCTGTCTCCACTCCTGCTTGTTCAAAAATCAAGATCAGATCATAAATCAAATAGAAGATATTTTCTAACCAATATATTCAGTGATGCTGTGACACACCTGGGGATCAGGTGGGCCAGACCTCCTGGCTCAGAGGGAGGAACACTACCACTGTGCCACAAAAGCCCTCACGACTCATGTAACTGGTGTTAAATTAACATTGGAGTCAAAATTACACTGTCAGGTCCCTATATTTAAATGTGGCCGATGTAGCCACTGTCCTGTTTTGGGTGCCCTTGATGCTAGTTAAAACACAGAAGTCAAGATAATTATAGCAGCTTTGGGGTGTGGGGAGAGATCATGTTGGTGGGTAGGACGATGGATGTTGTCGGGAGCAGCAGAATGCTAAGCAGCATCAATAAACACATGTGTCCCATCTTTTTAACCAAACAGCACTCTGTCCTACTGTTCAGGAAGGGTTCAAACCCAAGCTAAACTTTCAGATTTCCAAATAAAGTATCACGGGATTTTTACATTTACTCACATTTGATACCTTAACCTGGTTGTTAGCCAAACATCAAACAAAGATGTTGATTCCTATATATTAAGAAAAAAAATTCTGCCAGCTCCCTAGCATGGTAAAATCGATTAGTACAAGCAGTAGCACAAACAAAAGCAGCAACTTTTGGCATAGTGTAATTTTAGCACTCATCTTTACACTGTACAGACAGCTGCAAACTCACTCTACCACAGGACCAGTTATGGATAATGGCAACCAGTATCACTGCCAACCTCAAATGCTACACCTGTAACTCCTTTCAGGTTGCCACAGCATTTATTTCAGACAATTTGTTGCTCACAGATAGACCAACAATTTGCCTTTGTAAATAACAAAGACAGTCGATTTAGATCAAAATTTACATTATCAAACAATATTGGACATTGAGCCACATAAGTGGGTATTGGGGCAAGTGATCCACTGTTTTATAGAAAAGCTAGACTTTAAGGAAGATCCTAGAGAAGGAGAGATGATAGAGAGGCAGAGGGGTGTTAGGGGAAGACTAAAACTGACTGCACAGGAAAGAAAAAGGCACCCATTGTGGACTGAAATAAATCAAAGACACACAAAGTTTAGAGTTTGAGGAACACAGAGATCTTGTCCATTAAATGCTGGAGTAAAGCTATCAAGGGATTTGAAAACAAAAATAATAAATTTAATAAAAACAAAATACTGTAAAAACTGGAAATCTGAAACAGAAATACGAAGAACAAAGAAAATTACAGCACAGGAACAGGCCCTTCAGCCCTCCAAGCCTGCACCGACATGCTGCCCATCACAACTAAAACCCCCTACCCTTCCAGGGACCATATCCCAAATAGAAAGTTCTTGAAAAACTCAGCAGGTCTGGCAGCATCTGTGGAAAGAGAAAGAGAATTAAAGTTTTGATTCGGCTCTTATAGAGGGTAAATTTAAAATTGAGTACTTGCTTGCATGACCAGGAGACAATGTTGGGCTGTGACAACTGTTATGACATGAGGACAGATGGTCGAAGCAAATCAGCTTTTCTAATTCTGCATTCATTACGCAGTAAAATCAAACACTCCAAAGATCCTCAATATTGACCCTAATGTTTCCTAACCAGACTTTTTGAATAAATAACACCAGAATTTGCAAATAATCAATTTTGCAGCTTTAACAAAACAATATAGCAACTAAAGCAGAACAGCAGTCTGCTGGGAGAAAGAAGCTTCGCAGTTCAGGTTTCCTGTTTCTGGAAAAGAGCTCATACTGTGGGTCCAGAGTGGTCTCTGGAGCCCTGGTGCAGCTGCTTTTACATGAGAAAGCTATGAGTTTATCGATATCGCATGAATGATTCCATTTGCAAAGGTCCCCAGCGGCAAGAGCATGTGGTCAGCGACATCCATCTTGAAGTGCCAGAATGTTAGGTGGCAGCCATCTGAACATTACAATACTTATGCTTTTAACCTTCAAGAACTAAGAGATTTTAGCCAAAAATGAATTCTTTTCTGCAGGGTGGAATGCATTTCTTTCCTTCCATCTGCTAAGTTTGTCTGCATTTTGGGATACCTAGAGGGGTAAACATTATATTTTCATATTACAAACAATACGATAAATATTTTCACAGAATAAGTTCTTTTTATAATAATTCAATAATTTTGGTATATTTTAAAATTTTGATAGAACTTTTTATTCTAAACCAAATATGGTTAAAGCATACATGAGCCATAGGAGGAACATGGTAAAACAATTAAAATTATGTTGTGACCCATGGAATAGAATAACTAGAGAATGACGGTGCACTCCTTATATCTTAATCCTAAAAAAGGAGTTGGTGTTTTTGCAGAAATGGAAGTATGTGGTCATGCTGGCATAGAATATATGTGCTTGCAAGTCTAGTTAAGGGTTGTAATGGATGATGAGCTTATGAAGAATCTGGTCTAGCCTGGGGAGAGGAATATTTGATTGGTTGGAATCAAACTTTGTGGCTGGAACTAATGACAATGGCTTCAGTATTCTTGATAATTAATCATCATTGCAGAGGGTCCTCAAATTAGCGCTCTAAGCCCAAATACCTTGAGCTGCTTCAGTAATGATCTTGCCTCTATCATAAGGTCAGAAATAGAGATGTTTACTGATAGTTGCTGAGTGTTCAATTCAAGTCACAATTCTTTTTATAATGAGGCAGTCTGTGTTTGTATGCAGCAAGACTTAGACAAAATTAAGGGTTGGGCTAATCAGTAACAGCTAATATTCACACAATGCAATTGCAGGCAGTGACCATCTCTAACAAGAGAGAATCCAGCCACTTCCTCTTGATACTCAGTGGTATCACCATTGTTGAATCCCTCACCAACAACATCCTGAAGGGGGGAGGGACTACTTTTGACCATAAGTTTAAATGGACCAGCTGTATGAATGCTGCCACAACATTGCAAACCAAAAAATCAGAATTAACTTTTTGGGTCCAGTGACCCTTCCTCAGAACTGGACCCAAACATTAACTCCGATTTTTTTCTTCACAGATGCTGCCAGACCTGCTGAGCTTTTCCAGCAACTTTGTTTTTGTTCTTGATTTACAGCATCTGCAGTTCTTTCGGTTTTTATTTACTGCAAATCTAAAGCTAAGGATTCTAGAGTAAGTAACAAAAACAGCTCAACTTTCCCTGTTTCCCAGAGGAGTGCAAGGGTAATGAAAAGAAAATTAAAGTCTCACCTCTTTGAACCTACCCTGGACTGAAGTTTAAATACACTAGCTGTATTTAAATATATGATACAGGAATGATACCATGAGCATGTCTCTTAAAGGAATATTGACAATACTGACTGTGAGTCATAACACAAAATCCATCTATTTACAAAGATACAAACTTATCCCAAAACAATATACAGGGTTACACATAGGCATATGTAGTCAATTCAATATTATATAATAGGTAAGATAAACTAACATTGCAAACTGCATTGTGATTCATTAGACAGGGTGGTCAGGCCACACCTCAAATACTAGAAAAGCCACAGCTGCCTCCCTATTGAGGCTGGTGGTTAATATAGCAGTCAGATCCTGATAATATCTAAGTACAGTCAATACATTTAGAAAGAAAGAACCCATTGATTTCTGGCGGGTGTCCTTCTCCACTTGCTCTGAGCCTTATTAAAGCCTTTGGGTAAAAGTGGAATATACCTAGAATTCCTTTCCATTTTGACTCCTGCCTGCTTTATGATGGGCGGCTGGGTCAAAAATCATACAAGCATAAAGTTTCAAAGTCGAACAACCTCTGACAGAAGAAAATATCCGCTCCTCTCTGTCCTATAAGGGAACCCATAATTTTGAAACCAGTGCCACCTAGTTCTGGACTCACAGACAAGAGGAAACATCCTTTCTACACTGATTTTGTTAAGCCTTTTCAAGAGCTTTTAAACTTCCAACATATAACTCCGTGTCATTTTAGACTCGAGTGAGAACAAGCCCAGCCCGTCCAACTATGCCTCAGAAGACAACTTGTTCATTTCAATTATCAACCTAGTAAACTTTCTTTGAACTGCCTCTGATGCACTTATATTTTCTTTAAACAAGGAGACCAACACAACATGTAATATTTGAGGTGTGGCCTGACCACCCTGAACAATGAATCACAATGAAGTTTGAAATGTTAGTTTATGTTATCTATCGTATAATATTGAATTGATTACATATGCCTATGTGTAACCCTGTATATTGTTTTGGGATAAGTTTTTATCTTTGTAAATAGGTGGATTTTGTGTTGTGACTCACAGTCAGTATTGTCAATATTCCTTTGAGAAACATGCTCATGGTATCATCACTGTATCATAGCATGTGACCTGTAAGTATAAAGGTCCCACATATAAGATTGGATCTGATCTTACCTCGGATGACTTGAGGCATGACATTTACTGGATGCACGGTGCCCTGTTGTAACGTGAGAGTTTAATATTAACACAGATAATCCTGTGTCTGAGAAATGTAATGCTTGCACACAATAATAATAAAAGTCTGTTGGATCCTTTAGTACCATGATATGCATGCTCAGTTTCTTATGTTATAGGAGATAACATAAACATTGCTGCATCAGGCAAAATACCCCATTTGAAAGGTAAGCTGACACCATTTGTAGCTTGAATGGGGGTCTTGTTGGTCATGGCAACGCATGGTGTGCAATGAAAGAATCTTATGGCTGCCTGTCATTCCACATCCCTGCAGCTTCCTGAAGGTGCTTTTTGCTGTTTCCATTCTTTCCCAACCTCCATGCTACTGGCCGTCAAAAAGTTAACATCAAGCTCTTTGCAAAATAAAAGATCTATTGTGCTTACTCACAAGAGAATTGAAATGGGTTTTGACCTTTACTTTGTATGAAAAATTTGAAATATTTAAGTGGGAAGGTGAATTGTAGCCATTCTTCTTTATCACTGATGTAGAAAATGGTAGAATTCGGGGTGTCAATGAAATTAAAAATCACATTAATGTATTAATTGGCTTATAAAATATAAATCATTATTCATTCAGTATTCCGATATTAACATTCAGTATTTGTGTTGCATTGCATTAAAGTTTATACTGAAAATATCTTTTAAATTCACTCTTAATATTTCAGCCTTAGTAAGTATAATGTGATAGTAACCATTCTACTTTTCCAGAGCGCCCTCAGCAGTAGATGGTGCCTTATATTTAATTAAACACTTTGGTTGTAGCCTTGGCATTTACTGTGTTCAAGAGCTACACATTGTCTAAAGTAATAATGACAAGTTGAAGTTATGGTCAACGTAGGAAGTTATGTTAGATTGAACGTGGCCATGCTTAGAATTTTAAATGGCCAGCTAAAATTCACAAATCTATTCAGAAATGTGAAATGCTACTGACAATCAGTGACTATTGGCTAATCAATCAGATCCAGATTGTGGTAATCTGTACAAGCAAGTCTTAAAGAATTTTTGAATTTATGGAATGAGTGCTATGCAGTCCTAATGGACCTTTTGCTGTTGTCATTGTCCATGATTGATTGGTTAAATCTCTAAACAGTTCCTCATCCAGCACTGAATTGTACATCACAGCTTCATATGGAATTATTAAAAAAAACTGTGCAAGTCAAAACTTAATTTTACAGTCCGAGATCTTCATACTTAAGATACAGCTTATGCAGTTGCCCTTTAAATAAAACATTTCATTATTATCAATGAAATGGAGAATTTGATGCCAATTTTCATTATAATTAAATAAATAATTTCAGGCAGTTTTGCTGAAAATGCATTGCTAATTTAGTTGTCATAAATCAAAATTTGTGTTTTCCATTTTAATACACAAATAATCATGTTTAACCATGATAGAAACAGGAAGGAAGCAATCATAGTTTAAATGTAATTATCTTTATTGATGATGCATGAATATTGAATTAGAGGAAGTAATTTGAATATCTGCAAAGTATATGTCTTCAAAGATTCAGATGTTGATATGTGATCCTTAATTTTAACTTTCAATGGTTTGTTTAGGTCTTTTTCCCTCCGAAAGCAAACTGATTCATTTTGAAACCAATCTTTTGGATAAGGAAGAGATAATTGATTGATCACTAGACAGGCATGGATAGATTAAAATTGTTACTGTCGAGAGGTCATACAGATAAGAGTCATGCAAGATAACAAAACATTTGATTTGAACTAATTTGGTTTGATGTGGTCAACTAAGAGGCCATTTTTGATCTTAAAATCAGGAACAGCTCAAGAAGCTGTCAAATAACATTTACAGTTGTAAACAGATTCATACAGGTTTTATTATTTTGTCTGATTACAATACTGCAGTGAATTACAATACTGCAATTTCAATACTGTGGTACATCTTTAAAATTATTGGCAGTGAACCTACATTTGGAAGAAATCAGAATGCTTTCTGATTTCCTGAGGTGATTGTATAATTCATCTATGTTGTATCAGAATGAAATTTAAGGAGGACATGCCATACCACACTGGAGGACTGCATTTAATTTTGTATCTTAGATGGAAATCAAGTTCAGATTTCTATGTATACATTAGGTTAAAGGGTAATATTGTTGTTCAATGATCTTTCAAATGATGGGATAGAATGTAACTCATTGTAAAATAAGATGAACTTTTCTTTTAATTTTTATAGTTATATTTCAGGATTTATTTTCAGCAATTCTGAAATGCAGCTTGTGAAGGCTAACATTATCGTGGTAATGATCATGTTAAATTCCAGTTACTATTAATAAATACTCGTGCACAAGCAACTACTCCCTCCTTGACATTTATTCTCAAAGACATTTAATCAGGTCCATGGTGTACCGTATGTAATTACAGAGAAATTCTTACAGAGCTGTTAGCATAATCCCTCATCAATACTTAATCTTTTGTTTGAAAATTGTACACTTGTCATCAGCAATATTACCATGGAGTTACATAGTTTTCAAACTAATAGTCATATTTGATTTCAGTTTTCAATGCAAAAGTGCATTTAGAATAATACAGACTATAGCCAAAGGAAATACACTTAAATTTACATAAGAAGATTAAACAGAATGTTTCACCCATCTAGAACATTATTATTTTCATGGAATATCCAGTAAACATAAATGTATAAAATTACCTTTTCTGGAAAATAGTTACTAATTGGAGACAAAATAATGCAAGTGAAGGCGATAGCTTTGCATGACTTTGGTTTTATAGATATGACCTTTCAGTAGCTTTTAAAATCGTCTTGTTTTACATTTATATATTACACTCTTGTCTTGTATTCAAATAGTAAAGGAATGATAGAATTAAGGAGAAAAGGTCCCAGTAAGATACAGAACAAATAGACCACAAGCCAGCTCAATCCTCTACATTATAAAACTCATAAATTGTATGTAATTGAGAATTTGATGAACTCAGCCTGAGTATAATCCTCAACCTTCATATAATCCATGGACTTTAGTTCAAAATGCAGAGCGCTATAAACATTTCTTTTTCATTCATTAAATGAAGAAGAGTAACGTTTTGCAACATATTATAATTATTTGTATGCTGGAATATTCCTAGTTATGCAATCATTTTATTATTGCATAACTTCGGCTTATTTTAATGATTGTCTATAATTATGACAAATAATTTCTTGTTCCATTTGTACATTGACCACAATTCAGCAGGTGCTGATGATTTTTTCAATAAACCGATTTTCTGTCTCATTATCAACTGCCTTTCTCACTTTTAGCAAAATTTAGAATTCTGAAGTATATATTATCAACCCACTTTCATACCCCATCTTCAATATTTATAACATAGTTACACCATAAATTGAATGCTACAAAAGCTACAATAGGTATGAATGAGAGTGTGAAGGTAAAATGCATTCATTTATCTGTTGTGTTAAAATTATGAGGTGCAATATGCCTGCCTTGACTTGCAAACAATCACCATTATTTTATAATGACCCGAAATAAGGTAAGAACAAGAAGTTTATAACGTTAAACAGAGCAACTTATATTCATAAAGTGACTAACACTGGTAAGTATTTCAAAAGACCCCACAAGTAAATAATTAACAATATTTGATATGGAGCAACAAAATGAAATATTTGGGCAAATAAACAATGGGCTGGTCATATAGAAACATTTTCAGGGGCATTATATTGGAGAATGGTGACCAGATTAGAGACAGAAATTTAGGAAAGGAATTTCAGTGTTCAGACCCTTGGCAGCAGAAAAATAGTTTGCCAACGTGTGGGAGCATTAGGGGAAGAGTGGGGTGGTGGAGTAGTGGAGAGTTGGGGGGACATAATTAAATTGTGCTTAGGAGGTCAGAATTGGAGTCACACAGATGTCTTGTGATGCAGGTCTGGAGAATATTACAGAGATAGGGAGGGATGAGGCCATGGAATGGCTTGTAAACAAGGATTAGAGACTTAAAGTGGAAATTTAAAGAATTTTAAAGCTCTTCAATCGGGACCCAGTGCAGGCAAGTGAGCATAGGAGGAATGAAAAAATAGGATGTGGTGTGAGTTAGGACATGGGCAGATGAGCTTTGGATGACCTTCACTTTACAGAAGATAGTCAGACTGACTGCTCTGAGTGCACAGACTACTCCAGCTTTTGCCAAACTAATGCTATGTAGAGCTCCACCATAATATCCTTGTTCTTTCATTCAATGCCTTCACTAATAAAGGCAAATATCCCATATGTCTTCTTAATCACCTTACCCACATGTCTTACTACTTTCAAGAATCTATGGACGTGCACACCAAGGTCTTTTTTATATTCCCTTCCCTTGTTAGTCCTCCTAAGATACATCACCTTATACTTTTCAGGATTGAATTCCATTTGCCACTGTTTTGCTCGTGACCAGCCCGTCTGTATTACCTCGTGGTGTAAGAGTTCTTCTCCACACTGTTTACCATACCAACAATTTTTATATCATCTGTGAACTTGCTGATAATACCTCCTACATTCATATCAAGATCATTAATGTACACAACAAACAACAAGGGGCAGAGAACTGAAGTCTGTAGTATGCCATTGGACACAGGCTTCCAGTCACAAAAAGACAGCCTTGGATCATCACTAAATAAAAACTGAAAGAACTGCAGTTGCTGTAAATTAGGAACAAAAACAGACATTTTTGGAAAAGCTCAGCAGGTCTGGCAGCACCTGTGAAGAAAAAAGTCAGAATTAACATTTCAGGTTCGGTGAACCTTCCTCAGACGTTAACAGTGTTCAGGCTCTAAAACTATTGAACTTGATATTGATTCCTGAAGCTGCACGTTACCCAAGCAGAAAATGAGGTGCTGTTCTTCCAACTTGTGCTGACCCTCACTGGATTGCTGCAGCAGGCCCGAAACAGAGATGTTGGCCAGGGAACACATTGGTGTCTTGAAGTGACAGGCAACTAGAAGTTCAGGGTCTTTTTTGTGAGCAGAACATAGGTGTTTCACAAAATAGTCACTCAGTCAGTGTTTCATATTCTCAACCACAAGACCACATTGTGACCACTTGAAGAGTTTATTGACAAATTTGTTGCAAGATTCCACAGGAAAGTCCATGAGTGTGATTTCTCTAAAGACAGACTCTTACAGAGGCTAATCAAATTAGTAACCCCAAGGCATTAACTAAAGCCTTCAGGAAGGATCTTATGGGTAAGCGAAAGGGCCATAACATTATGCATGGCTTGAAGATGGGTGACAACATGAAGCCACAGTGGCAGGCAAACCAACCAGATCTGTAATAGATTCTTTTTCTTCAATCTACCCAAATGCTGTCCAGTTTTTCTTGATGTCTGTGAAGCATGAGGCTCCTAAGGAGCATTGGGCACACATGTAGGAAATCAATTTCCAGAGATCCAGCCAGACCCCAGAACAAAGCACAGGTGACCAACAATATGGGACAACAGCACCAGACCGGCAGTCTGGTCATACAAACACAAATGTGTTGATGAAGTGAACCCCTCAGCTGAGGGATAGGCAAATTATGGAAGATAACCAAACATTCAAGATTGTTAACCTCACAGTCTATTTCAATGCTATAAGGCATTCAGAAGCTTTTACAGCTATGAACAACATATGGCCTGAAAAGGCAGGATGACACATTTTAAAAGCTACAAATGACAAAGGAGCTAGTACCAAAATATTACAACTACACATCCTAAAAGAAATGTATCCCAGCAAGTGGTGCTCCATGGTAGAGTCTACCTCACAGCATTTCAATTCCCTGCATTGGTATAACCACTCTGCAATATGCATGCTCATTTTGACTTCCTGAAACTTCTAACAAGTAGATACGAATGGTCCACAGTGGCTGGACTATCTGTATACCCAGATTTAAGCATAGCCACAACTGGTGAGATTCAAACCACACCCATTATGTTAGAACAGACCAAATGTAACACTATTAAATCGATCAAAGTTTAACATGTTCTTCAGGTAGATGTATCACACTTTGGCCAAAGCCAGTCAGAATAGTAACAAAATCAGATACTTCCAAATGTTAGTAACTATAAGCAACTATGAGCAACTATCACTAGTCAAGGATGGTCTGACAGAATTAAAGAAGTTCTTGAGAATGTTTATTCATTTTGACGATACCAAAAGATGAACTTGGTATATTACAACAGGTTTTTTTTCAAGGGTAAACAAGTCCTAATGCCAAAAGCTTTACAAGGGGATATTATGACCATATAACACCAGGCTACACAAGTATAGAATATACAAGAAGGCCAACACATAAATTTGTGTACGGGCCTGGGATTAGTCAGGATAATCAATGGCTAGTGAAAGAATGGGAACATGCTAAACATACCAGCCCCAGTAGTAAAGGGAGCCTCTTCGGATACATAATTTTTCAGTCACAACTTGGACAAAAATAGGAACAGATTAGTTCATGGTGCTTGGAGATATTTACATCCTCGTGAACAATTACTTCTCCAAATTTTCCCATTGTTCAAAGTCTTGGTAACACAGTGATGACAATACAGTGTGGAGTTGGAGGAACACAGCAGGTCTGGCAGTATCAGAAGAGCAGGAAAGTCGATGTTTCGGGTCGGGACCCTTCATCAGGACTTCGTCGGTCCTGATAAAGGGTCCTGACCCGAAACGTCAACTATCCTGTTCTTATGATGCTAACCGTACTGCTGTATTCCTCCAGCTCTACACTGTATTGATTCTGACTCCAGCATCTGTAGTTCTTACTATCTCACAGTGACGGCAATCATCATTGAAACAATGGCTGCTATTTTTAGTTTATTTAATATGCTAGAATGGACAGTGTCTTGACAACAGCCTCCAGTTCACTGGCAAATCATTTCAAAAGGAATGTGTACTGAGTGGGGAGTGACCCATATCATATTAACCTTGCCTCAATGGTCTAACAGAATGTATTCTAGATACGATCAAATGAATGACAGAACAAAATTTTCACTTGCAGTGTCGCAATATTGAAGACAAGATTACCATCCTCAGCACAATTTATGCTCTGGGAGTGAGTGCAAACATCCCTGCCCAAAAACCAATTATTGAACCATATTGAAACATCGGGTATTCTTCTTCAAAGACAAAGGAGAATGAAAGATACACATGGTCAGCAACTAGGTTAAAAAAAAACTACCGCAACTTCATGGTCAGAAATCCAAGTCCAAATATAGCAAAGATTTCAAACATATGGAACCACCAAATGTTTGTGATCATGGTTGTACATTATAAAGGGACAGAAGGCAACTCACGCCAATGTACAACATGCCAATCTGGCATGAAGAATGAGAGTGGTAATTGTGCAGAGATGTTGAGGGACAGCAAACAGTAGCAAGACGATCAGATTTTTAACCAAGAGCAACCAAGCACAACATGTAGATGGTTATATGATCACCAGATCAAGACAAATTGTCAAACATCCAAAACGTTATGTAAACTCTGTTTCTACCTGTTTGCATAATTAACAAATTCAAAACATCTGCCGATGTGTAATCATGTTTAATTGTTTGGAATTTCTTGTCCTCTTTGGAAAAAAGATGGCTGTTTTGTTATGTCTAACAGCTAGTTTGTAGTACACCTTGAAGAGATATGCTAATGATGTCACCATATCATATCATTTGACCTGAGGCCATAAAGGGCCACATGTGGCAAAAGCTTGTGAAAACAAAAACCACTGCGAGTGCTGGAAATCAGTAACAAAAATGGATCCAGTGAACCATCTTCTGTTTTGACCTGAAACGTTCACTGTATTTTGTCTCGACAGATGTTGCCAGATCTGCTAAGTTTTTCCAGCATTTTTTTTCTTTGTTTATGGCAAAAGCTTGCTCCTGTTTATAACTAAATGGCTTAGTATTAACCCAGCTATGAATTGCCTATAACTAATATGTATATAAATGTCTATTGAGCCTTTCAGTAATATATCAGCCATGTTCGAGTGTAATGCTATATGAGCTAGTGAAGGTTTAGCTCATCAGGTACAAGTCCCCTGCTGGAACCAAAAGCCCATGTCACATTGGTGGATCAGGAGGCTGGGTGGAGAGGGTAAACACAATACATCTCCAATTAAGAGTGGCCACCACTAACAATACTGACCCTCGTTGGAGCATCGACTCAATCAGGAGTACAACCAACTTTGCAAGCACCATGGGATTCTGTGAGGTTCCTTGTAATTGTTGCTATTTATGTTATTTCAGCACATCATAGAACAGAATCATTGAGTGACTGCAGCAGGGAAGAAAATTTTTCGGCCCTTTCTGTCCGTGCAAGCCATTTTCAAGAGCAAAGCTGTTCTTTTCACTCTCCCACCATTTCCATAGGCCTGCAATTTCTCACTCAATATATAATGATGAAGAAAAATAAGCAAGCCTGTAGTGCAACAGCTTCTCTACCAGTCAGCAATCTGCCCACAATGAGGGCAAGTCATCATGCACACTTGACAATAAACAACACTTCGATTAGATTTATTTCTCAGCTGGATACATGTGTTGGAATGGTTTATAGCTGAATGCAGCCTTCTAACCTGATATGGGGAAAAGAATTCATAGAACCTGTTAGAGAAATAAACTCAAAAGGGGTTGAGGCCAGAATTATACTGAGCAAAGCTGTTGTAAGCAGATATACTTTTAGCAGCCACTGTCAATGATAGACACATTAAGAACAGGATATTTATTTTACCTATCTGCTTCTAAAATGATAGGAACTTTGACATGAATGTACATTCTTGTGAATATAGACCTTGGTCTTTGCTGATTACTTACTGTTATCCAGTTCTCTGGAATGCAAAACTCTGATTTCGTAATGCTTGAAAAATGTGCTCTGCCTCATTGCAGCTCCTAATCACTACAAGTGTACCCTTGTCCTAAAACTCACATCAGTATATTAGGGGTCACCTAGTGAATACTTGCTGCATGAAAGTCAATTACATTTCATCTTGTAGATAACAATAATTGGCTCTAAGATAACAAAATGAGTGCAGACAAAATAAACACAGCAACTGCATTCCCAGACAAGCAATTTCTGTAGAAAGCATGGAGCTGCTTGAAAATTCTGGTGTTGGTAAATGAAATGTGCCAAGCAATTACATTCATATAAATGTAGAATAAAAAACTCTTAGTAAATATGATAATGTTTACCTATAAATAACACACACTCAAATTATCTGAAGAAATCAACTTTGTTATGGAAGAATGATGTGGAATTATGAATCATACGGAATGACAATCATGCTAATGAAGTCAAATCAAAATCTAGTTATAAGAAAAAGCAAGAATGAGAAAAGGTCTTTCTTCAGATTGAATCTCAAAATACAATTTAATACATTATGTGTAAATAAATAACTGCATTTTGAACAGTCTCAATATTCTTGTTCCTACAGCTCAGCCAAGTACATTATTCCAAAAAGTGGTGATTGTGTATGAATTTCGAATCAGTATTTTGAATGGTTTGTGTGCCAGGGCTGCTATTTGAGGAACAAAACAGTGTGCCGTGCATGTACACGTGTCCTTTATATGTTTTGAACCATGCCAGATGCCAGCTTGGTAAAATTCAATCTTAACATTTTACCCATTTATGAAACAGATATTAATTGATTCATATTCGAAAATAAGATACTGGGCACCTGCTTTTGGTCCATGATTTAATTAGCACTCCACAAGTCCCAACACTTCCATCAATATCCCACGTTGAATATTCATCTTACTCAATCTCCAAGTGTGATATTATCATGAATTCTTAGGCTCAAACTTTACTTTTCCAGATTTCTGGAATCCAAGCCAATCATATCCCTGGAAATTGGAGTATACTTTGTTCAGCCTGTTACCATACTGCCGTCTGAATTATGATGAAATCTGGGATGCAAAATTATGGTGTTATAGACCAGACCAGACCCCCACCCCCCACCAAAATATTTTAAGAAGTTAGCCTAGGTCTGAACTTTTTTTTTTATTTTAAAGGCAAACGTAACGTGCTGTGTTCCAGATGCAATGTGACTGGTCAAACATTAAGCAAAACACAATTTATTTAAACACTATATTTAAAATACAAAAAAGAAAGAGGAATTTAGAATAATGCAACTCTATTGGAAAACCTATCACAATAATAGATACAGTAACTATTAACTGTTCCAACATGGTAACATCCGAGAAGCACACACTTTGTCAAAAAGACAAATTCAGAAAAACAGATTTTGTCTTACTTGCAATCTAGCAGCCCAGGAAGAGAACCCCCCATTTTTTTTGCTGTATCCGAAAAAAGGAAAAATAGCTTCCACTTTTTCAAGCCGCCAACAACAACTGCTGAATCTCATAGCTAAAAGACTAAAAACTAGAAATTCTGGTCTGTGGGTGCTGGTCATACACATCCAGGCTGCTTTTATTGCTCCAACTTAAAATAAAACCCTTTGGCCTCTCAAGCTGATTAGTCAAGTGGTTTTGGGAGATTGCTCAGTGCCTCTGCCTTACAACCTCTCTTCAAAAAAAAGTCCAGGACAAACCTCTTAAAGCCACAGCATCATCACTCTTCCCCTTCCTTTCAAAAAAAATGAATCATCAATAAATGAAGATAGTTTCATTTTTAAAACCCCAAGTCTTACTCTATTAGTACACTACAATACATATACATTAAATTGACTCAAGCATACAAGCATTCACTACTACTGTCTATTTTAGTCCATTTACTCCCGCCACTGAACGCCTGTTTTTCTTCATCAAAGTCGCAACATCATATCAGCAATTACGTTCTCTTGACTTGCCGCTTGTATAATTTTCAAATTGAATGACTACAATAATAAGATCTATCTGAACTTTCTGGAATTTTTGTCCTTAAATTTCTCCAAAAACTTTAATGGATTATGATCAGTATACACGATTATCTCAGACACATTACTGGCAATATAAATGTTGAAATATTGCAAGGCAATAACGAAATATTGTAATCAAACTCAAGCTTTCCTTCTCAATTGTGGAATATTTCCATTGACAATCATTCAATTTTCTGGAAAGATACTCATTAGGTCTTTCTACCTTCTCATCATCTTCCTGTAAGAGTACAGCACCAACACCCACAACACTCACATCAATAGCCACCTTGAATGGCTTTGTCTAATTAGGTGTGCCAACGCTGGGGGCAGTGGTTAACACAGCTTTTAGGCTGTCAAAAGCCTTCTGACAGTCCTCAGTACACTGAAATTTTCTGCACTTCTTCAATAAGTCAGTCAATAGAGCAACCACACTGCTAAAATTCGGTATGAGTTTCCAATAAAAACCATTCAATCCCAGGAATCGCAGTACTGCCCTCTTCATTTACGGTATGGGAAACTCCCCAATAACCTTTTTTTTCATATTCCATGTCCAATAACATGGCTCAGGATTGACACTTGGACTTTTGCAAACTCACTCTTAGCCAGGTTTATCACCAAACCTGCCTCCTGAAGTTGAACACATTCAATAGTTGCTGCAAATATTCTTTCCACGTCTGACTAAAAATCTCTAAGGCATCAATGTACACCTCACAATTGGGTAATCCAGAAATGACTTTATTGGTTAGTTTTTGAAATATGGCTGGTGCATTTTTGACACCAAATGGCATGACATTAAAATAGGTATAGTCCATTTGGTGTCGCGAAAACCAAAATTATCTTCACTCTTTCAGATAAAGGTAACTGCCAGTATCCTCTGAGTAAGTCCAACTTAGAAATATAAGTTACTTGTCCTACCTTCTCAAAACAGTCTTCCAAACATGAAATAGGATATGAATCAGACTTTGTAACTGCATGGACTTTGTGATCATTCATACATAATCATTGGGTACTATCTGATTTTGGTACCATTACTATGGGTGAGTTTCAGTCATTGCAACTCACTTCAATTATGTTGTCTTTGAGTATCTGTTCAATCTCTTTTTGAACCTGTGCCAACTTTAGGGGGTTAAGTCTGTAAGGATGTTGCTTAATTGGAACAGTAGTTCCTATATCTATATCATGCATAATTAGATTAGTACTTCCAGCTTATTCCCACATATTTCCCCATGTGATTGTAATAACTCTTTCAGGTCATTTTGATTTTCCTCTGGAAGGTAACTCAATAATTTATCCCAATTTTTAAGAACTTCCTCATTGTCCAATTTAATTTGAGGAATGTCCAATTCAGATTCATCTGAACTTGGTAATATATTCTCATTTTGCTTTCCTTCCCTATCAAAATACCATTTGAACATATTCACATGACACAATCTGTGAAATTTCTTTCTATCTGGAGTGCTTATCAAATAATTCACCTCACTCAATCTCCTTTCAATTTGAACCTTGCATTTAAAGGTTCACCTACCACTGGAAGTAAAACTAACACTTTATCTCCACTAGCAAAATTGTGAGTTTTTCATTTCTTGTCTGCTTCTTGTTTCATCATGAGCTGTGCTACTTTTGAATGCTGTCTAGCTGACACACCTGTTTTATTTAAACTTTCCCAAAGATTTGATACATAGTCCAAATATGTGGTCTCTGAACTCTGACTCAGCAACTTCTCCTTAATTAATTTCAGTGTTCCCCTCACCTCATGTCCAAAAACTAATTTAAATGGACTGAATTTGGTCGATTCATTTGGTGCAATTCTAATTGCAGAAAGTACGAATGGAGTTCCTTTATCCCAATCCTCTGAATAGTCTTGACTAAGAGCCATCAGTATGGTCCTAAAAGTTTGATGCCACAGTTCTAATGCTCCCTGTGATTCTTGACAGTAAGCAGTGGATTTGAATTGTTTTATTTCTAAGCTGCCCATAACTTCCCTGGATAATTCTGGCGTAAAATTTGACCATTCATCCGATTGTATCTCTGTGAGTAGTCTGTATCTAGTAAAATATTTGAGTAACTCTTCTACTATCCTTTTAGCCGGGATACTCTGTAATGGAATGTCCTCTGCAAATCGAATAGACATATCAATTATAGTCAACAAATACTGATTCCCACATTTTGTTTTAGGTACAGGCCCTATGCAATAAGTTAAGACATTTGTTAAAAGGTTCCTCAAATGCAGGAATGGATATTAAAGGTGCTGGTTTTATCACTGCCTGAGGTTTTCTAATCACCTGACATGTATGACATGTCCGGCAAAACTCAATCAAGATCCTCATGCAGTCCAGGCCAATAAAAATGTTTTTGTATTTTGGCTTGAGATTTCCTTACTCTCCAATGACCTTCTACTGGTAATTCTTGTGCTACCTGCAATACCTCCTTTCTGCAACCCACCCAGTAATAGAACTTGATGAACTTCTGCCCATTTCTCATCCACCTGAATAAATGATAGTCTCCATTTCGTCATCAAGATGTCATTTTTTTAAGATAGTAACATTCTGGGATACACTCAGATTTAAGGAGGCGGGGATGAAGCTAGCAAAGGTGAGTGTAGCTAGGTGGTGGTAGGGATTGGTCAGTGAGGTGGGAGAAGCAGATAGGTGGGAGAGAAGATGGACAGGTCAAGGAGGCGGGGTGAGAGGGGGTGCTGGTCTTGGGATGAGGTCGGGGTGGGGAGATTTTGAAGCTGGTAAAGTCCACATTGAGACCATTGGTGCGTAGGCTTCCAAGGCGGAACATGAGGTTCAGTTCCTCCAGTTTCCGGGTGGCATCGTTGTGACACTGGAGGAGGCCCAGGATGGACATGTCATCCAGGGAGTGGGAGCGGGAGTTGAAGTGGTTCACGACTGGGAGGTGTTGTCATTTGTCACGAACCAAGCGTAGGTGCTCTACAAAGCGGTCTCCGAGTCTCTGCTTGGTCTCACCGATGTAGAGGAGTCCACATCGGGAACAGCGGATACAATTGACCACACTAGCAGATGTGCAGGTGAATGTCTGTTTAATGTGGAAGGTTTTCTTGGGGCCTGGGATGGAGGTGAGGGGGGAGGTGTAGGGGCAGGTGTAGCACCTCCTGCGGTTGCAGGGAAAAGTGCCAGGGATGGTGGGGCTAGTGGAGAGTGTGGAGCAGACGAGGGAGTTGCAGAGAGAGCGGTCCCTACGGAAGGCAGATAAGGGTGGAAAGGGAAATATATCCTTCGTAGTGGGGTCAGATTGCAGATGGCGGAAGTGGTGGAAAATGATGCGTTGAATCCGGAAGTTAGTGGGGTGATACGTGAGGACAAGAGGAATTCTGTCTTTGTTTTTGTTGTGGGGAGTGGGTGTGAGGGCTGAGGTGCGGGAAATGCAGGAGATGCGGTCGAGGGCATTTTCGACCACTGAAGGGGGAAAGTTGAGGTCCTTGAAAAACGAGGACATCTGGGATGTTCGGGAGTGGAATACCCCATCTTGGGAGCAGATGTGGCAGAGGCGGAGGAATTGTGTTTTGGGGATCACATTCTTGCAGGAAGGTGGGTGAGAGGAAGTGTAGTCCAGGTAGATGTGGGCGTCGGTGGGCTTGAAATAGATATCAGTTTCAAGGTGGAAACTTGCTCCTCCCATCTCACTGACCAATCCCCACCACTGCCTACTGACACTCACCTTTACTAGCTTCATCCCCGCCTCCTTGACCTATCAGTCTTCTCTCCCACCTATCCACTCCACTATCTACCTGCTATCACCGCAGCCCCCCCTCTATTTATTTCAGTGCCCCCTTCCCCTCTTCCATTTCTGAAGAAGGGTCCCAACCCAAAATGTCAGCTTTCCTGCTCCTCTGATGCTGCCTGGCCTGCTGTGTTCATCCAGCTCCACACTGCGTTATCTCAGACTCCAACATCGGCAGTTCTTACTATCTCTGAGCTTTTTTTGCTTCTCTTTCCCCCTCATTGGTTTCCTCTTATAACCTGTGGTCGATTATCTTTATTATCTTCAATGAAATCTCCTTTTCCCTTACCACCTAAGGGTTTATTTTTTCCCTCTATCTATCTGTACTCTAATAGCAATATAATCCAGTTGTTACCAGATATGTGGAAGGAGCTTGGAAATAAGATTGGAGTAAATAGCTCCTACAGAATGCTGGTACTAACTCTTTAATTTTACTGCCAAATTTCTGGACATTAAAAGTGACAGGTCGATTAATGCTGACAGATTTCTCTCTACATCTACATAGGTTCATTGACTAGGACTCCATTTACATCCTTTTTTAGCCAAAGTGCATTACTTTATAAGACGAATTTTTCATTTCTGTACTGTTGGTGGGGAGTCTTGACATTAGAAGCAATTGTTGGAAATTCAGTTGAGAATTGCCAATGATTTATGAACAATTAAAATTAAATATAACTTTGTATATTTAGTTTAGTTTTAGAATGTTCCACAAATTTAATACATTTCATATGTTCAGTGTTTTCCTGTGGCAACTGTGCCCTCAGGTCTCAGTTCTGATGTCACTGATGATGCACTCTAGCTACTAGCAAGGCAGGCTTTACCCTTTTCACTACACCTTCCCCTGAGGCTCTCGTTCTACCTATAAACTATACATTTTAATCCCACTTCTACACCTACCACCACCCCCAACTCAAGCCTACCCTGAAACCACTATCGGGCTGTTTAATTCAGAGGGAATAGTGATGCATTAACTTGTCTACTCTGCCTGACCATGTGATCTTTTCTCTCAGGACCAATAGAAAGAACATGCACATCCTGTGAAGGAGGATATCCATTGAAGTGGTTAGGCTATCATCCCTTTCATCTCCTGAGGCAATCCAGGCCTAGAAAGACACCTTTCTGGTACACATCAACGTCAATCTATTGTGTTAGAGGACACCCTGACCGATGTGGATTCCTATTCCAGGAGGCAGCCACACCCTACCTTTAGAGTCTTCTGATTTGGTCAGGGACAGGAGGGTGTGACTGCAAATGAGGCAGGTAAGGGGATGGAGGGAGAAAAGGTATAGGAGTCTCAGCCTTTGCAATCATTTATCAGATCTGATGTTTTTTTCAGCTCAGTTGGAAAAGAATGAGAACTGCACAATGGGATGGATAGATTGAAAGTCAGAACAGATTCAAGAAGCCAAAGGTCTGGAATGTTCTCCCACACAGGTATTCAATATTATTGTTGGAATGTTGCCAGGACCACATTCTTTGCAATATCCAGTGCCTTCAGCCATTTCTTGATATCACGTGGACTGAAACAAATTGGTTGAAGATGATATCTTTGATGCTGGGACCTTAGGAGGAGGTTGAGATAGATCGTTCACATGATATAAATGTTTCAGTCTTGTTCTTTGCACTGGCTTTCTGAATACTCCCATCATTGAAGATGGGGAGATTTTTGGAGTCTCCACCCCAGTAAGTTATTTAATTGTCACTATTATTTATGGATTGGGCGTGGCATGACCGCAGAGTTTAGATCTGATTTGCTGAGTGCGAGATTGCTGAGCTCTGTATGGCATGTTACTTACACTGTTTGGCATACAAGTGGTCCTGTGTAGTACATTCAACAGGTTGACACCTCATTTGTAGATATGTCTAGTGCTGGTTCTGGCATGCCATCTCACCCTCTTCATTATGTTTTAAATTATACCTTTATCATATATTCTCAGTGCATATCCCAGTGCCAAGCTGGCCTTGTTCACTGATCTGCACCAGGTTAGCTAAGAATATGTACAACTAGGTAGCCATTCCCATAAAATACTGAAGTTTGTTGACTTTGCAGGGCAGTGGAAATTTCTTGATGGCCAATTTTGTTTTTGGGTTTCCAACTTGACAACAGATGTGTCAACAATGTAGCCCATAGCTACCTTGACTACACCTCCTCTCACCCACCCTCCTGCAAGAATGTGATCCCATACTCCCAATTCCTCCGCCTCCACTACATCTGCTCCCAAGACGGAGCGTTCCACTCCCAGATGTCCCAGATGTCTTCCCACTTCAATCTCCCCCTTCCAGTGATTCATAATGCTCTCAACTGCATCTCTTGCATTTCCTGCACTTCTGCCCTCAAACCCCCTCCCCCCAACAAAAATAAGGACAGAATCCCCCTGGTCCTCACATACCACCTCACCAACCTCTGCATCCAGCGCATCATCCTCCACCACTTCTACCACCTGCAATCCAACTCAACGACCAAAGAGATATTTCCCTCCTCACCCCTATCAGCCTTTCGTAGGGACTACTCATTCTGCGACTCCCTCATCAGCTCCACACTCCCCAACAACTCCACCACACCCGGCACCTTTCCCTGCTACACCTGCCCCTACACCTCCCCTCTCACCTCCGTCCAAGGCCCCAAACATTTTTTCCAAATCCGACAGGGATTCACCTGTACATCCTCTAACCTGGTCTACTGTATCCGTTGCTCCCCATGTGGCCTCCTCCACATCGGTGAGACCAAGCAAAGACTCAGAGACCGATTTGCAGAGCGTCTGCACTCTGTTCAGTATAATCAACAACACCTTCCGGTTGCTAACCATTTCAACTCCCCTTCCCACTCCCTTGATGACATGTCCATCCTGGGTCTCCTCCAGTGTCACAATGATGCCACACGTAAACTGGAGAAACAATACCTCATGTTCCATCTTGGGAGCTTAGAGCCCAATGGCCTCAACATAGAATTCACCAGTTTCAAAATCTCCCCACCCCCGGCCTCATCCCATGTTCAACCCTGTCTCTCAACCCGCCTCCTTGACCTGACACAACCTGTCCATCTTCTCTCCCACCTATCCGCTTCACCCTTCCCATGACTTATCTCCACAACCTGCATCCACCAATCACCATCCCACCTCCCTTCCTCCTGCCCTATCGTCCTCCCACTATTGATTTCCGAACTCCCTTTTCCCTCCCCAGTCCTGAAGAAGGGTGTAAACTTGAAACATCGACATTCCTGCTCCGCTGATGCAGACTGACCTGCTGCGTTCCTCCAGCTCCACACTGTATTAGCCTAAGAAGTTGATAGTAGACTTGGATAACACACATGTGGTTGAGTGTAAACATTGCAGCACCATCCATACTGTGGTGTCTTGCACCATGATGGATCAATGAGTGAGATTATCATCCAGCTGCCATATGACTCCCTATAGGATGTCTTTCATTGTGTGTTGGTACTTTTAGGAACTGAGGCAATTCCAAGAATTAGGCATATCTCCCAAAGGTCTAATAAGCATCACTAAGTTTTTGAACTTAACACCTAACAGGAACTGCCAAAAGCCTCTATTTGCAATCAGTTTGGTATGGATAGACCTCCTTGCAAACTTTGCCAAGCGCTTGTCAATGGATGTCATGTAGTGAGTTTCTTATTCTATGACCTTGTTGAGATGTATGAGGTTGAGACAAATGAGTAAAGAATCATTAGGTTTAGGGACAAACATCATGTTAGAGTATCAAAAAGTGAGCTGGGTCACTCATCATATGCTGTAGCATGGCTTCAAACTCCTTTCTGATCATACATAGAAAAGCCAAGGAACCTTCTTGGGTTTAATAGACACATCAGTTCAGCGATTAGTTTTAAAGTGATAAGGTACACTTTTGTTGATTTCACAATTCTGTGAATAGTTTTAGAAGCTCCCTCTTGTACTTATCTGGTCTGGCTTGATTGTTCAGCCCATCTTGCTGACAGATAAGGCATATTTTTATGCAGACTCTGCAGGTCAGAGAGGAGGTCTCCTGATTGTGGGTGGCATAAAGAACTTGAGCATTTTTTCTCCCTTAGTATTGTACAGTGACGAATATCTGGCAATGTACTTCGAGTGGTGTGTCTTCTGGATCATGGCATCAAAAGGACGACGGCTGAAGAAATTGGTAAGGGAAGTGGTGAGAGACATGTGACTGTTGGGAATGGGGTAGGGACATAGGTAAAGACCTGCAATGACAAATGGGGTAAGGGATGAGGGGGTGGGAGAACTGTCACAGTAGAGGGTAGGGTTGGGGGTACAAGGTGCAGTGTGAGAGATCTATGAAAGTTATGGATTTGGGGGAGGGGGCCTGTTTAATTCAGAGAGTCCCTAAGTATTTAGCACCTATGTTTCCACTGGCTTGCTGAGGACACAATTCAGGCCACAATAATCAGACAATCAGTCCATGCCTATTATTGAATAAAAATGTTATATTTAAAGAGGACTGTCATCTGTTAGAGCTCACTCAGATCTCCGCGTGAGCCATTGTTACCACAGATAATTGCCACCCCAAAACATGCTGAATGAGCTCGACATCAAGAATTCTTGACATGGAAGTCACAGTGGGTGCCTGGCAAGGGTGGTACTCTTGTTATCTGGCAGACCAAGCTCTACATTGTGCAGGCTGAGTACCAACTCTCGGACACCTTCTCGTATCTCCCCACGGACCATGACCTTACCATTGAACACCAGGCTATTGTGTTCACTATGGTCACTCATTTCATCCAGTGATCTCCCCACCCCACCCCGTCCTTTTTGCTTAGCGACTCTGCAGGCTTCAGAATTCAATGCTGAATTCAATAATTTGGAGTTTGAGCTCTTTCTCCCATGTCCTACTCCAACACCCCCACACCAGGCCTTGTCATCACATGCTACCACAAACTACCCAATGTCAGTTGCTAATGTTCCCCATTAGCAGCTATTCATTCTCCCAGGCTGGTCTTTACCCATTCCTTTGTCTGCCCAAATGTGTCTTGCTCTCTCTGGGCTCCATCTCCACCTGTTAGTTACTCCTTCCCCACCCCCAACTCCATCTTCATGGTATGCAGCAATCTTTTCCTTGCTACTATCAGTTCTGAAGAAAGGTCACTAGACCTGAAACATTAACTCTGCTTTCTATCCACAGATGCTGCCAAACCTGATGTGTTTTACCAATAATTTCTGTTTTTGCTGGCAACTTCAGTTCACCACTTGTCCCATATGACCTCCATGTTGGACACCAGGCACCAGCATCTCAAGGCATATTCCATGTGCACCAATTACACACAACTCACATCCAACATGTAAGACCCCTCCTGACACTTCTCCAATCCGCTTACAGTAAGCTTCTACACTTCAGTGGTGCACTTCCAGACTGTTCACTTCCTGTTGCAACTCTTACTCTGGATGCTAACAGCATTTCCATTTTGCATTGCCTTACCTTGCTCTTTTGTGCTTTGATTCCATCAGCCAGAGATAGCAAGCTCCCAGCACTGCTGTATTGCTGTGCCATTAGCACAGACAAAATGTCAGGCAGCTTGTCATGAAGTGGTAGGATATGACCCTTTGTAGAAGGTGAGTACAGTAGCAGAGATAGGAGTGAGTGAGAGGTATCAGAGAGAAGATGAAGGCATGTATGCTGAGAGAAGAGAAGGTCATTGACATTCTTTTTATGTGATTGTGCATTCCTTCACATTGCTGAGACTGCATTTAGCTGAGTGACAACCTCAGACCAGACCCTTCTTCAGAAAAGGGTCTGAAGAAGGTTCTAGGCCCGAAACGTCAGCCTTTCTGCTCCTCTGATGCTGCTTGGCCTGCTGTGTTCATCCAGCTCTACACCTTGTTATCTCTGGTATTGTCTGGTGTTGTGACCTCTACTGCTGATCCTGGGGAGAAAAGGACATCCTGCCTGTGCACCACCCTATCCAGTCAGACACCCAGGTCCCTGTCCATGTTGACCATGCCAAGGGCAAATGGCAGAAACTGTGGAGGACAGCTCTTCATTGTCAGTATTAGTCTGGATGCACAACTGGTTTTTAAAAATGGCTGACCCTTCAGTGAGTGGTGATTTGTTCTAGGAACAGTGTGGTAAGATAGGTACATCATGAGTTGTAAGGAACAACAGAGGAGTGGGCTAGGTAGTAAATGAGGTGAGTTTGGTAAGACATGGCAAGAAATCTCCCTGTGCTTCATGGCGAGAAACCCTCTAAAAAAATCTGACACAACTTACATTCAGCCAAAATAATATAAGATTCAACTCTGTGTTTATAAAGAACCTGGTGATATCTGCCTGTGTTTGGTGACACCCATCTACATGTGACAAAATATCAGGCTGACAGCCATTTCAACATCTCAACCCTTATCCTCCTTGTTTTCGAAAATTAAGACTTGCTGTAAATGTTTTTTTTAATCCCCAAAGTGTATCTCTGTAGAGATAAATCTGTCTTTGTCCTTTTATTTGGAGTGTGTGTTTTGAATTATTTAGAAAAGTTAACATTTATTTTTTAATTATATAGAAAGTACATGTTAATCAATTTTGTATCTCAATGAATGTTTTTTGTTTTACAAGAATTCAATAATTTCATGTATATTAGAGAAGCCTGGTTGATGGATTTTTTTTTTATTTTCAGTCTAGTATGAAGAATACAACTGGCCATATTGGGAACCAGAGTAAAACAATTAGTTTTATGTTGCAATCTGCAGAACTAAAGAAAAGCCATGCACTTGACTATCTTGGTCATTATAAGACCCCAAATCTACTATTTCCGTACATTATTTTCAACAAGATTCAGTGTGAGAGTTCTCCCTTCCAACTTGAATGACATTAATCTGATGAGTTGTCTGTGAGACAAAATGAATTGGAAATCTCTTTCAAATATGCAGTAGGGAGAGAATCAAATGTTAAGGTAAACAGTGTGCAGGTTGCAAATGATATGAGTTCTATTGACAATTCTTGGATGAGATACAAAATTATTTGGAATAAAATGAAGGCTAACTAATGTACAAATAAAGCAGGTAATATATTTGAAGGTGGAAAGTGTAAATATGTTTCATCTTATCATAACATTAACTTCTAAATCATAATAAAACACCTGCAACTTTCACAAATATATTTATTTTGTTTTGCAACCTCTTTCACAAACTACTGAATCCATGATCAAAACATTTAATTATAATCAAAAGCTGATAAATAGCTTCCCAAAGTCACATTGTAATTCTGTCGGAACTAATCTAACATAATTCCTCCTATGATCTTGAAAACAAACAAATGCACAGTGGGAGGTCTATGCGGATGTCTACTGAAAGCAGTTCCAAATCATTGCATAGCACAGTGGGAGATGATACAGTTAAGAACAACGATCTTGTCACATTTCAGCTGACTGAGTTAATTTAGTATCTAGCAGTGTATTCACATTTTACTAATGCGGAACACTAGCATTTTGTGACAAGTTTAACATAAGACACAATCCTCAATGAAGCAAGAAAACAAATAAATCTCCATTGTGAACAAATTTGAATGATGTACAAAGTGTTGATTTTATTGCCATTTACACGAATTCCATCTGAAGATGTACACAGAGCAGTATTTGTGGTGTTTGCTTGTTGAACCAGTTTTTTTAAACTTGATGAGAACACACCTTATTTGGCATGATATTTTATGCTTTTCAGTATGGGAACATAGTTTCCTCCTAAAATAGTTTATCTTAGTTTGCTGGTATGCAATTTGTTGCCAAATGTTCTATTGAGAATTTAGTGGATAAAAATAACTACATTACTTTGCAATTCACTCAAGGACTCTGGAAGGATTTTCCTGTATACTAGTTGAACTGGGGAGGGTGTTTGGTGAGAGGTTTGTAAGATGTGGTTTGATCAGTTGACTGGATGACTAGCATGTCACTGAAAAGTAGCAACAGTGTGGGTTTGGTTGCCATTCCACAAACCATCTCCTCAGCCTTTCCCTGAGAGTTGGAAGCAACAGCAAACAACCTCTGACAAGAGAAGTGACAAGAAAATATTTCAGAGTAAAGCATCTTCAGCAGTCAGTGAGTCAAGAACCTGCCTTCAGGCAGAGCATACATGCATGAATAAAATAATTTAATCAGAGATGTTATTGAACAAGAATTTCAATGATTTGCCTGAGTTTGTTTAGTTCACCAAAGCTTTTGTCCATGTTTCCTTAACACAGTCATCCAACATTCTTTTTCTTCTTCTGGGTTGGCAATTTCACTAACCTAGCTAAGAGAGGGATTTGAAATGAATGTGCTGTGTGTTTTAATACACTAACATAACGTCATTTCTGCGTCTTTATGTGAAATCCCAATAACATGCTTTTAAGAAAGCGTACAAGGAACAGATTTTTTTGTAATACATTGTTTAACTTTGGAAGATCAATTCCATGAAATTTCTTACTGTCAAGGTGAACAGCACAGGTTGAGAAACAGCATTTGGGTTAAACGTTATTCAGCCACTTAGGAATAGAGTTCTGCTCAGGACAAAATGTTACAAAGGTCAGAAGTTAATTTCTGCAAATTAGCCATATACTCATTTAATTCCTATACCTGTTGATGCCAGAATTATGTTGGGTCACTTCATCAATTGTTGTAGTTGCAGGAAATTGTTTTAACTGAGGAATACAGCCATTATCCACAGAAGCATCTAGATTGTAAAATGGATGAACAATAGAGCACATAGGTGGTACTTTCTATTTGATAGGCCATAAAATGAGGAATACAAAATTGGCTAATCGTTACGTATCTCCTTTAAATTTCCTTTGCATTGAACTATAATGGACAGATGCCCCTGCTGAAGTTGAAAGATTCAGGATGTATTTTTAATCTGTGATGTCTTTCTAGTTTATCACTAACTGAATGTACAGCTAAATGTTACATAGTGTCCTTTAGATTTGCATGGAGCTCATTGTGTACCAATTTCTAAGACAATGAAGAAACCAAAGGGTGAGGACTCTTTTGGCAGATCTGCACCCCATGGGAACCATGTTCATAATTCTGATCATGGACTATGTGAGATCTGAAGCAGGACTATGAACAAGAAAATTTAACAAGCAATGTAATTAGCCTCGTGCATTGGTTTCCTCAAATCCCACTGGATATGGATCATATAAACTGGGCTCTTGGTTTCTTTACACTTTAAATCAAAATCTGACAAATTCAAAGAGCAAGGCAGCAACTAGAGAAAAGAAGGAGAAACTCATGTTTGTTCACCAAGGCATTTCAAACCATAAATGTTGCTTTTGCAGTGTGACTGCATTGTAGGTCGAAACTGGTATTTTTACTGTTATAACCTAGACAACCAGCAAAGTGAGCCATTCATTTGACATTCATTTATTCCTTCACCAGTTGAAAGATGAGGAGGAAAAGAAAGAAGTGTATTTGCACAAATTAAACAGAATGCTGCGGTTGCTGGAAATCTGAAACAAATACAGAGAATAGTGGAGAAACTCAGCAGGTCTGGCAGCATCTGTGGTGTGAGAAACAGAGTTAATGGTTCAAATCCTGTATGACGCTTCATTAGAACTGAGCTCAGATCCAAAGAAGAATCATGCCAGGCTTAAAACCTTGGTTCTGTTTCTCATTCCATAGATGTTGCAGACCCACAATGTTCTCCAGCACTCTCTGTTTTTGAAGCAAGCTTGCATGTTGGGTAGTCAATTATCATCAGTTAGATTGGTAGGAGGTTCCTCTATACTGTTGCATTCCCATCCTCATGTACCAAACCCAGTTATTTTATCAACTGAACACAGGACTGATTCTTTCATAGGCAGCATCAGGATGCTGTGATTTCTTATTACAAATGCTGATGGCTGAAAGCAGAATCCATGGCAGTTGTACAAACCAAAATGATGAAAATGCCTTAAACACTTTGGCCTTAGCTCTTTCCCGGAGCATTAGTGAAAGCAAGAAGGCATAATTTGTGTTGGAATTGTGCAGCAGGCCGTCAGCACATGACAATGTACTTCACAGAGTTCCTTTGAAGGTCAGGCTTTACTGTAATGTGGGAAAACACAGCAAGCAATCAACAACCTGCAAGACCTCACAAACAAGCTATGTGAGAAGTCATAAGAAATTCTTTTATAGTTGGAAATCTTTGGCTCTTTGGCTCAGCCTTCCCGCCATTCTCCTCATACCCAGCACACGGAAAGCTGGTTGTGAATGGCTGATGTTAGTCATCTCAGCTCCAGGACATCTCTGCAGGAGTTCTTCAGTGCAGTGTCTTAGGCCCAACCATCTTCAGCTGCTTTATCAAGGACCTTCCTTCCATCATAAGGTCAGCAGTGGGGATGTTTGCTGATGATTGCACGATGTTCAAATGCAACAAGGTTTGGACAATATCTTGGGCTGACAAGTGGCAAGTAACATTCAGGCCAAACAAATGCCCAGCAATGAGCTTCTCCAATAAGAAACAATCTAACCTCCGCTTCTTGACATTTAATGGCATTACTATTACTGAATTCCCCGCTGTCAACATCCTGGGGTTAACATTGACCAGAAATTGAGCTACACTCGCCATATAAATTGAGTGGCTACAAGAGCAGGTCAGACGCTAGGAATAACTGCAGCAAGTAACTCACCTCCTGATTCCCCAAAGCCTGTCCGTTATATATAAGGCTCAAGTGAAGATTGCGATAAAATACTCCTCACTTGCCTGGATGAGTGCAGCTCCAACGGTATTCAAGAAGCTTAACACTATCCAGAACAAAGCAGCCTGCTTGATGGGTTTCACATCCATAAAAATCTACTCTCCCCATCACTGATGCTCAGTAGCAGCATGTGTACTATCTACAAGATGCACTGCAGAAATCCACCAAAGATCCTTAGACAGCACCTTCCAAATGCACAATCACTCCCATCTAGAAGGACAAGGGCAATAGTTACATAGGAAGACCACAACCTTCAAGTTCCCCTCCCAGGCACTGACCGTCTTGGCGTGGAAATATATCACCATTCCTGTCGCTGGAACAAAATCCTGGAATTGCCTGTCCAATAGCATTGTGGGTATGCCTACACATATGGACTGCATCAGTTCTGGAAGGCAACTCACCACCATCTTCTCATCGACAACTAGGGATGGGCAGTAAATTCAAACCTATTGTATGCAAACCTGGACATTAAGATCGGTTGTATTTTACTTTTATCCTCAATGCTACGTATACTGTCTGCTTAAACCCATGTGCATTGATTTCATTACAAGTTAAAACATCCTCTGATTTAACTTTTCACTTGTTACAGGGTCCTTGGATGTATCCCATCCAGGGTAATTACTCTAAATCTAACTGTTGTATATTTGGCCATTTGTTTGATGCTGATATTGAGTGCTTGAAATGACATCTGTGCCATTCCTCAGCACTAAACCTACCTTGATCTTTGTACAATTGATTAAAAAAAAAATTTTCAAAACCTACCTGTTACTTATAAGCTGAAAATGGAAAAGCTTTCAAGGTAGCATAAATTTATAAGTTTGAATAGAGCAGGAGCAGGACTTACTTTGACTGACAACATAATAACTTGAAAAAGCAACATAAATTAGATCTTGTTTTTTTATTTTAATGCATCTTTGCTGGGATGTGAAATCTTTGACAGCTGCTTCAAAGGATCCTTTTGCAAAATATGGTTTAAATGCATTTTAATATGTACATAAAACTAATGACCACTTCTGACAAAACCTTATTGCAATCCACTACTATCTGTCAAAGAGGTAATTAAAATTAGATGTGTCAATACAGCATGTGTATTAACAATTCTGAACCTTGAACTAGTCAACTTTAAACTGTAAGTTCAGGAAAATTAAGCTTGTTAACAATTAGTTTTATAACCCTGATCAACAATGCTAATGTATTGTACATGATACCACAGCTGCTTGCCAACCTCAGGAATATGAACATTCCATTCTTACTGGATCCCTAGTGTTGTACATATTGAAACTTACGTTCACGTATGTATTTAGGCTGTTCCTCAACAGCCCTTGCAAACCCACCAACTTCTGCAGATAAATTAGCTACACTCTCTCACACTCTGATTCCTACAAGAACTCCATTCCATTCTCCCAGTTTCTCCATCTCCACTCCCACTCTTCCAATGATGTCATCTTCCACAGGGTGCTTTTGACATGTTCTCCTTTTTCCTCAACCAAGGACTTTTCCCCACCAGGGTTCTCAGCTATGTCCAACTCATTTCCTACACTTCTGACCTCACCACTTTCCTAAACAATGTGTTCTTCATGTCCTCACTTCCCACCACATCAGTCTCCATATTCAACAGATCATTCTCTGACAATTCCACTGCCTCTAGTAGGATGTCACACCAAACGCATCTTACCTCCATCACTTGTCAGCATTCCTCAAGGACCATTTTTTCCGAGACACTCTGGTCCACTATTATGATCTCCTAACACTTTGTTACCTCCCTGAAATCGGATCTTCCCATGTAATTGTAGAAGAGTAACAATGGCCTTTCACCTCCTCCGTGTTCACCATACAAGGCTCAAAATACACCTTCAAGGAGAAGTAGAGTTGTACTTGGACTTTTTTCAATCTAGTCAACTGCATTTACCACTCACAATGTGGTGTCCTGTACACTGGTGAGCCTAAATGCAGACTAGGTGACTGGTCTACAAAATACCCTCAGTCTATCCATGAGAAACTGTCCATGTTTCCAGTTTCTTGCCATTTTATCACACTATATTGTGCTCATGTGAACATTTCTATGTTGAGCCTGTGGCAGTGCTCAACCAAAGCCCAATGAAAACTGAAGGAAGAGCACTTCACTTTCCACTTAGGCACTTTACAGGCTTCAGGACTGAACATTGAGTTCAACAATTTCAGGCATGAACACTGTTCTGCATTTTGATTACACAATCTCTGCTTAATAGTGTCTTGATGGCGTAGGTTTGCTCACATCAGAGGTGGCCTATTTTCTGCTATTCTATCATCCTATCATTAACAACATCTATTTCAGTTGTTTTCAGCTGCTTTCAGTTGTTTCAGCGGCGGGAGTCCGGGAGGAAGCGTGAGGGCAGCCTGGGAAGGTAAGCTTTTCAATTATAAAAGTCTTACCTCGCGTGACTGCGGCCTTTCAGCTGTTTCAGCAGCGGGAGTCCGGGAGAAAGCGTGAGGGCAGCCTGGGAAGGTAAGCTTCCACCCAATAAATTTGGGAGTTAACTAATACCCGAGACACTACACGCATAGTGTCTCCCACCCTTCCACCTCCTCTAACCTAATAATAATGACTAAGTGTGGTGAGCAGGTAAACTATTTGCATTTTTCTTTTCCTCATTGCTTTGTTATCTTTCAGGGTGGTCACCTAGATGCCAAATCCTTTGGGAGTGGGTCAGAAGGCAAAGCTGGAGTCTGTTTGAGTATATAACAGAGTAAACTTACTGGTGCAGAGAACACTGCGAAACTTAAAAAAAACTAATTAATTTTAAATAATTAACTAAGTAGAGATGGCAGGCCAGGTGATGTGTTGCAGCTGTATGATGTGGGAGCTGACTGATCCCATTGAGAACGGCAGTGACCACATCCGCAGCAAGTGTTGGCTGCTTGAGGAGCTCCGGCTCAAAATTGATGAGCTGGAATCCGAAATCCAAACACTGTGGCACATCCGGGAGGGGAAAAAGTACCTGGATGCTGTGTTCCAGGAGGCAGTCACACCTGGTAGATTAGCTGATATTAATTCGATCGGCAGGCAGGGACAGCAGTGTGTGACTGCGAGTGAGGCAGGTAGAGGGACCCTGCAGACAGGAACACAGGAGCCGCAGCCCTTGACAGTGTCCCATAGGTATGAGGCACTTGCTCCCTGCGTGGATGAGGAACAGAGCTTCAGGAAGGATGAGTCAGCTGACCATGGCACCATGGTCCAGGAGGCCATTCAAGAGGGTGGAGCAAAAAGACAGATTGTAGTCGTAGGGAATTCCATCATCAGGGGGATAGACAGTATCCTTTGCGAGCAGGATAGAGAATCCCGCATGGTGTGTTGTCTGCCTAGTGCCAGGGTGCGAGACATCTCTGACCGGCTTGAGAGGATACTAGAGAGGGAGGGGGAGGATCCAGTTGTTGTGGTCCACGTAGGTACCAACAACATAGGCAGGACGAGGAAAAAAGACCTGTTTCGGGATTATGAAAAGCTAGGAACAAAATTAAAAAACAGGTCTTCAAGGGTCATAATCTCTGGATTGCTGCCTGAGCCACGTGCAAATTGGCATAGGGAGGCGAGGATCAGGGAAGTAAACACATGGCTAAAAGAGTGGTGTGGGAAAGAGGGTTTCCTTTTCATGGGGCACTGGCATCAGTTCTAGGACAGGAGGGATCTATATCATTAGGATGGACTCCACCTGAACAGGGCCGGGTCCAGTGTTCTGGTAAAAAGGGTAAATAGGGTGGTTAATAGGACTTTAAACTAGTAAGTAGGGGGTAAGGGAGAAGTGAGCGTAGAGGGAGAATAACAATTAATGTAAGGCAAAGCAGCAGGTTAGCAGGTGACGAGGAAGCTTCAACTCCATTGAAAATTAGGAAAAAAGTTAAAGGGAAGGAGAACTCAAGAGCTGTTAGCAATGGAGGAAATAGGACCCAAAAAGAAGGTGTAAAAACTGGCATAAGGGCACTTTATCTGAATGCTCGGAGCATTCGAAACAAGGTGGATGAGTTGACAGTGCAAATCATGGCAAATGGGTATGATTTAGTGGCTATTACAGAGACATAGTTACAGGATGGTCATGACTGGGAGTTAAATGTCCAGGGGTATCAAACTGTTCGGAAGGACAGACAGGAAGGTAAGGGAGGTGGTGTTGCTCTGATTTTTAAGGATGATATCAAGGCGGTAGTGAGAGATGATATAGGTTCTACTGAACAAAACGTTGAATCCGTTTGGGTGGAAATTAGGAATAGCAGGGAGAAGAAGTCACTGATAGGTGTGGTCTATAGGCCACTAAATAACGACAGCGTGGTGGGGTGGGCAATAAACATAGAAATAGCTAATGCATGTAAAAATGGTACAGCAATTATCATGGGGGATTTTAATCTACGTATCGATTGGTCAATCCAGGTCGGTCATGGCAGCCTTGAGGAGGGGTTTATAGAATGCATCCGCGATAATTTCCTTGAACAATATGTAATGGAACCTACGAGGGAGCAAGCTATCCTAGATCTAGTCCTGTGTAATGAGATAGGAATAATTAATGATCTCACAGTTAGGGATCCTCTCGGAAGGAGCGATCACAGTATGGTCGAATTTAAAATACAGATGGAGCATGAGAAAGTTAAATTCAGTACCTATGTCCCGTGCTTAAACAAAGGATACTATGAAGGAATGAGGGAGGAGTTAGCTAAGGTAGAATGGGAGCAAAACCTTTATGGTGGGTCAATTGAGGAACAGTGGAAGACTTTCAAAACAATTTTTCACAGTAGAGATAACACGGTATAGAGCTGAATGAACACAGCAGGCCAAGCAACATCAGAGGAGCAGGAAGCCTGATGTTTCAGGCCTAGAACCTTCTTCAGGCCCGATCTAGGCCCGGAAAGTCAGCTTTCTGCTCCTCTGATGCTGCTTGGCCTGCTGTGTTCATCCAGCTCTACACCTTGTTATCTCAGATTCTCCAGCATCTGCAGTTCCTACTATCACTGAAACGATTTTTCACAGTGCTCAGCAGAAGTATATTCCAGTGATAAGGAAGAACTGTAGGAAAAGAAAGAGCCAGCCATGGATGTCTAAGAAAATAAAGGAAAGTATCAGATTGAAAAAAAACACACACAAAAAAGCAAAGGGTAGTGGGAAACTAGTAGACTGGGAAATCTTTAAAGGCCAACAGAAAGCCACAAAAAAAGTTATAAAGAAAAGTAAGATAGATTATGAGAGTAAACTAGCTCAGAATATAAAAACAGGCAGCAAAAGTTTCTATAAATATGTAAATTGTAAAAGAGTGGCGAAGGTAAACATTGGTCCTTTAGAGGATGAGAAGGCCAATTTAATAACTGGGAATGTGGAAATAGCCGAGACATTAAACAATTATTTCGTGTCGGTCTTCTCTGTGGAAGACACAAATAACATGGGATGAGGGCGTCGCTGGCTAGGCGGCATTTATTCCCATTCCTAATTGCCCAGAGGGCAGTTCAGAGCCAGTGTCTGGAGCACATGTAGGCCAGACCAGGTAAGGATGGCAATTTCCTTCCCTGAAGGACATTAGTGAACCAGATGGATTTTCCTGACAATCGACAATGGATTCATGGTCATCATTAGATTCTTAATTCCAGATATTTTATTGAATTCAAATTCCACTATCTGCCATAGTGGGATTCGAACTCAGGTCCCCAGAACGTTATCTGGGTCTCTGGATTAACAGTCCAGCAATAAAACCAATAGGCCATCATCTCCCTTATTATAGCTATAACAAATAAGAATACACGATCTTTCAACAGATCCTTAATTTATTAATTTGAAGTTTAAATTATTCAATTTTACACATTCTGTAATCAAGTTTACATTTGAATCCCATCCTCTTTGCCATCTTATGGATGTTTGAGACAATTGTTGCAATAGGAATAATCACTGCCTATCAAACAAAGTGCAGACGAATCAGTACAGCTTTTTCATTCTAATAGGAACTGTTACATATTCAATAGCAGTTTATTTTGATTCATTGTACAAGAGAATCATTATAAATTGTAGCTCATTTCTGATACTCCTACTTTGTAACACTTCATTTAGGCATATCTATTCTGTTCGTTTTGAGAACAATCATATGTTTTGCCTGGATGTTTGGACTGTTTGATTATGGGACAGGTTGTAACATATCTTGGATGATAATGATAACTGGAACCATCAACTAACCTCCTGGAAATACATTCTAAGCTTTGCACTGTCACCATACTGACCTGAATAACGACAGTTTGGAAGAATGGAGATCGTAATAAAATACTATTAAACCTTTGGAAGATTATAAGGTGACACAAGCATGGTTTTAAAAACAAAGTTGAATAGAACCACTTGATTGCACCTAAGGAGCCAATGTTTTGACTATGTTTTTAATTTTTCTTACAGGAAAAATAGTGGACTAGATAACAATAAATATCTAGAAGAAGGATGATTTGGAAAACAACATAGAAACATTTTGAAAGTCATTGATTAATGACAAAAACTGTTGTAGAAAAGAAGAATCACACAGGGATAAGGTTCCATGAAAATCAGAGTTAAGTATGAAATCACGATGGCTCCAGGAATATTTGTACTAATGTGGAGTACACTCAGGCTGACAACACAAACTCTGGCTGTAACAAAGAGCAGACAACTACTGTTATATTTTGCTACAGTTAAGCATCAATGAAAGCAATTCTATATGAATTAGGTCGTTACTTGTCCACAAATCCATTGGAGTGCAACAATTTAGAGCCAGTGGAGAACATCAACTCTTGCTGACTGATGCCAGATACAATTGACTCAGTTTAATTTCACTGCTCAATACTGTGTTTAGTAATTGCTAACCAGAAACCAGGGTGAATAATATGGCCCAAGGTAAGGTAAGAGTCAAAAATAAAAGCTTGAAATGTAGTTGGATGGGTGGTGTCTTAGAGGAATATGCTCAATGGGCCAAGGAACTTCAAGGGGTTCTGAAATTGTTACAACTCTCACTGGTCATTTGTCAGAACATTCCCACAGGCTTTTTCATTGGCAGTGCACTTTAACAGAGCATTAGCATTAATTGCCACATTGAGAAATTATAGGTATTTAAGGGAGTTTTGGAATCTGCTGTCGTCCTGCACTGTGCATACGATGCACTAATCCTGCTCAAATGAAATGGGAATTAAAGCTCAGCCAGGCTGTCAAGTTTTGGAATCTGGACGCGTATTGAGAGCTATGTTTACCATTTCCTTTTGTCAGCAGGTGGTTCACAGGGAAAGCAATTCCTTTCGTTGCTTGTTAATAGTTGATTCACTGGAGGGAAATGAGCAAGAACAAGAAGGGTAATCTGTACATTCAAGGAAAGACATACTGTTCAAACCCAGTACCCTGCCATCAACTGTGTTTACTGGTCCAGGTATGCCAATCTGGCAGACTGAGGAGGAATATTTGCAGAGGGTCAGGCTGTGCAAGGAAGCTCTCTTCTATCACGGTCAAGAAAGCATATAATCATTTCATCAACTGTGAAGACCGCATTGGCTCTCAATATTTAGTGCCTTGAGCTGCTTTCAGGGTAATGCTGGAATCATCAGCTTTAACAGACGAGTTGATGTCAATAAAAAGAAATGTTCAATGTTCTACCTCGCACGCTTAAAACCCATGTTTCCGTTCTCATTGATCAGTAATTCTACACGATTGCATAATTACACTGCACTGCTGTACATTATTTTACCACGTGTCAAATAGGTAAATGTTCCTGTTATAGAGTCATAGAATCATACAGCATGGAAACAGTCCCACACCCGATTAGTCCATACCAAACATAATCTCAAACTAAATTAGTCCTGTTTGGCCCATATTCCTCGAAATATTTCTTATTCATGAACTTACCTAAATGTCTCTTAAACATTGTAACTGTACCTGCATCCATCACTTCCTCTGGCAGTTCATTCCACACACATTCCACTGTGTAAAAAAAGTTACCTCTCATGTCTTTTCTAAATCTTTCTCCTGTTAGCTGAAAAATATGCCCGCTAGTCTTGAAGTCCCCCACTCAAGGGAAAAGACACCTGCCATTCATATTATTCATACCCCACATGATTTTGTAAACCCCTATAAGGTCACCCCTCAACCTCCTATGCTCCAATGAAAAAAGTCCATGTCTATCTAACCTCTCCTTATAACTCAAACCCTCCATTCCCAGCAACATCCTGGTAAATTTCTTTTGAATCTTCTCCAGTTTAATAATATTGTTCCCACAACAGGGCAACCAGAATTGCACACAGTTCTCCAGAAGAGCCCTCACCAACATGATGTTCCAACTCTTGTACTCAAAGGTCTGAGCAATGAATGCAAGTGCTAAAGGTCTTCTTAATCACCCTATCAATATGTGATGCAAACTTCAAAGAATTGTGTACTTGAACTCTAGATCGCTATGTTCTACAACACTATCCAAGGCCCTGCTTTTAATTGTATAAGTGCTGCCCTTGTTTGTTTTATCAAATTAAAATCCATCTGCCACTCTTCAGCTCATTGACCTCATTGATTAAGATCAATGTTGAAATGGCAACGTAAATAATGTGAAACAAATTTGCTGAAATGCATCTGCCAATTGTAATTCTAGACTTTGGAGTGTTGGTAAGAGCCTGCTTAGAATACTGTGGACATTGAACCTTCAATGTTCTTATGGGACTTTTCTGGAAATTCAATCTGGAAATTTGAGATTAATCATGAAAAAGAAATTGTGGCACAGAAAGAGACCACTTAGATCATCATATCTGCACTGACTAAATAAATTAGCCATCGTTTCTTATTCAACTTACTAGCACTTGGCCTATAACCTTGAAGGTAAGAGCACTTCAGGTGCAGATCCGGATTCCTTTTCAATGAGTCAAGGCTTTCCACCTCATCTATCAAACTGTTTGATTCATTCCAGTTACCCACTACGCTCTGGGTAAAATGGCTTTTCCTCATGTCTCATCTAAATCTTTTACCTTATACCTTGAATCTGTGCCCCTTGGTAATTAACCTGTCTGGTAGGAAAAGTGGGTCTCTCCTGTTGGCCCTATCCAAACCTCTCATTATTTTAAATGCCTCAAATATGTCACCCCTCAGCCTTTTTCTTAATTCATTCATGGGATATGGCAACACTGCCCAGGTCAGCATTTATGGCTTATTGCTATTTGTCCTTGAGAAGGTGCTGGTGAGCTGCCTTCTTGAAACGCTGCAATCCATTTGGTAAGTAAACCTGCATTGTCATCAGTGAGGAAGTTCTAGTATTTTGACCCAGAGTCAGGGAAGGAATGGTGATATATTTCTAAGTCAGGATGATAAATGTTTGTGTGGGGGACACTTGCTCCCATGCATCTGCTGCCCTTGTCCTTCTGGAAATTAGAGGCCATGGGTTTGGAAAGTGCTATTGGAGAAGCCTTGGTGAATTTCAGCAATGCATCTTGTGAATGCACACATTGCTGCTACTGAGTGTTTATGATGAGGATAGTGAATGTTTGTGGATGTGGTGTCAATGAAATGGGCTGTTTTGTCCCGGATGGTGTCAAGCATCTTCAGTGCTGGTACAGCTGTGTTCATTCTCCTT
This sequence comes from Rhincodon typus, assembly GCF_021869965.1. Lineage (NCBI taxonomy): Eukaryota > Metazoa > Chordata > Chondrichthyes > Orectolobiformes > Rhincodontidae > Rhincodon > Rhincodon typus. The sequence continues at coordinate 68,583,424 of NC_063332.1, forward strand.
TGTCACAGAAGCAGAGGAACAGGAGAAGGCCATTCAGTTCATTGAGTCTGTTCCTGTACTACTGAGTACAACCATGGCTGATCGAGCATTTCAATGCGTTTTACATACACTATCCCCATGACACTTTACATCTACTCTACTTTAAATGTATTCAAAGACTAAGCTTCCGTAGCCCTCTGGGGTACAGTATTCTAAATTCCCTCTGCTTAAATATAAGATTTTTATCTAAAACCTAAATGACATTCCCCATAATTTAAAATTATGCCCCCAGTTCTAGAATCCCCAACCAGCGGAAACATCTTACATCCATCTAACCTGTCTATCCCATTAAGTATTTTGTGCTTTTCATTGTGTTCTCCTCTCATTCTTCAAATCTCTAGGCAGTAAAGTTTGCCCAATTGATCTTCATGTGAGAGTTCCACCACCCTGGGAACAAATCTTATGATCCTTTGTTGTACTCCATCTGTGGCAATAATACTTTTAAGATGAAAAGATAAAATCTACACATAGTTCTCCAGGTCAATTCGAACCAAGGTCCTGTATGATTTAAGCAAGACTTCACTATTCCTGTGCTCAAATCCTCTTGTGATAAAGGTGAACATTCCATTAATTTTTCCAATAGCTTGCTGCACCTCTATGTTACCCTCCAGTGACTCATCGACAAGAATACATCGGTCCTTTTGTACATCTACACTTTCCAACCTCTTTCCATTGAAGAAGTACTCTGCATATTTATTTCTCCTACCAAAGTGGATGATCTCACATTTTCCACATTATGCTCCATTATGGTCTCAGCCAATTACTATGCTTGTCCAAATCCCTCTGAAGCAGCTTTATGTCTCCCTCACAACAGACATGCCCGCTTAACTTTGTATCATCCAAAAACATGGAATTATTGCATTTGATCCTGATCTCCAAATCATTGATACATATTGCAAATAGCTGGGACTCTTCTAGTACCCCAGTAGTCACAGCCTGCCAAAACTAGAATTACCCATTATTTATACTTTCTGTTTTCTGTCTGTTAGCCATACCATCTGTTGGCCATCGATGTTGGTTCATTACCGCATACACCATGTGCTTTAATTTTGCTAACTAAAATCCCGTGGGGAGGGGGGAACTTTATTGAAAGCCTTCTGACAATCTAAGTATACTATTTCCACTAAATACACAATCAATTTTGTTAGTAACATCCTCAAAAAACTCATCACGTGCGACGGTGCATTCACAAATCCATACTGATTATACCCAATCAGATTATTTTTATCCAAATGTTTATATATCATATGCTTTATGATAAATGCTAGCATTCTCCATATTATTGATGTAAGGCTGAATGATTGTTTTCTCCTTTGCTTCTTTCTTAAATAGTGTGGTAATATTTGCTAGATTCTAATCTGCAGGAATCATTCCAGCATCTGCAGGAATTTAGAAGGTGATACATTAACTATCTCTACAGCCATTTCCTTCAATACTCTGGGATGTAGATCGTCAGAGCCTGGTGACTTAGTACTTTTCATCTCTGTTAATTCCTCCTTCTGACTAATTTCCTTAAACTCCTCATTCTCTACTTTGTTCTCTACTTTGGGAGATGTCTGGCAACTTCCGCAGTGAAAACAGAACAAAGTAATAATTTAGCTTTCAGTTCCATTAATTTCTCCACTACTGTCTTTTTACTGATGCTAATTTCCTTCAAATGCTCATTTTCCCCAGCCACTTGGATCTCTAATCCTGGGAGATTTCTTCCTCGTTTGTTTCAGCACTGATGATTTATCAACTTCCAGTCCCTCCAGTACTTCCCTTTTGATCATGTTCATTTTATCTAATATTTCACACTCTTCCTCTTTAGCTGGAATGGTTGTACCATTTCTCTTCTTTGTGAATACAGAGACAAATAATCATTTAGAATCCTGCCCATATTTTCTGCATCCACGCACTTAGAGTCATAGAGTCATACAGCATAGAAACAGACCCTTTGATCCATGCCAAACATAATTCCAAACCAGACTAGTCCCACCTGCCTGCACTTGGCCCATATCCCTCCAAATTATTGCTATTCATGAAATTATCCAACCGTCTTTTAAACGTTGTAATTGTACCCACATCCACCAGTTCCTCAGGAAGCTCATTCCATACGTGAACCACTCTCTGTGTAAAAAAATTTCCCCTCATGTCTTTTTTAAATCTCTCTCCACTCACCTTAAAATGTGCTCAAAAATCTTGAAATCTCCCATCCTAGGGAAAAGAACAATTACCATTAACTCTATCTATGCCTCTCATTATTTTATAAACTTCTGAAAGGTCACCTCTCAACCTCCTACGCTCCAGTGAAAAATGTCCCAGCTTTTCCTTTTAACTCACACCTTTCATACATCTCACATTTCTGATTGGCCAAACACTTTCCTTAATCATCTTCTTGCTCTTAATGTGTTATAAAACATGTTTTGATTTTCCTTAATTTTACTTGTCATTTTTTTTTATTCTTTCTCGCAGTCTTTTTTTTTTCATTTCATCCCTCTATTTTCTCCACTCCTCTAAGTTTCCTATTCTTTATTTTGTGATTGCCACAAGCTCTATTTTTCTGCTTTAACTTCCTCTTTATTCTCCTGGATGACCAGGGAGCTCTTAGATTTGGCAGTGTCACCCTTTTCCTTTGTGGAGGCACATCTACACTGTGCTTGCAGAATTTTGACTTTAAAGTCTCTCATTGATTTGTCACTGACTTTCCTTCAAGTAGCTGTAACCAGCCCATAAGTAACTAAGAAAATATCACAAAAATAATTCAGTTCCAAATTACGTTGTTTCAATTCACCTCAGTGGAAAATAACAGAATCCTCATCAGTTAGGCCATTTGCTTATTGGGGAACCTAAATGGTTGTTCAAATCAGAGGACTGACACACTCTGAGCAACCAAGTGGAAAAACAAATGAATAATTTAACAAATCTGAAGTCCTTACTTTTGAGAATTAGTTGACATTTGATGTGACTGTCAGGTTAACAACATTCAAGACTACTTTTAGCAGATACTTCTAGCATCTTGGATAAAATGCAATCACCAATTGTGACCTTATCAAATCGAAAGTGCATCATCTTTTCAGTATAATGCTAATAGCAAGAGTTAGAGTTGGAAGATACATGAAACGATGGTTAACCAGGAAACTAGAGCATTTGTTGCATTGAATTAAACAAAAAATATACAGAAAGAGTGTGCCATATTTCAATTTAGATGCTAACAAAACTAAAATTACAGAAAAATACATAAGTCAAATTGAGACATTTGCCTGTGCTGTAAACAAAAGAATTGCTTCATCACAGAGAATTTCAGGTTTAGAGCCCTGCCTCTTTTAAAAATAAGAAGTAGCAAGGAAGGGACACTTTTAACTAAGCTGACCTACTGAGGACATGATGGGGAGCTGCTGGCATTGGGCTGGGGTGGACAAGGTCAGAAATCACACGTCATAGTCCAACAGGTATACTTGATAACACAAGCTTTTGGAGCCTCGCTCCTTCTTCAGGTGTTAGTAGAGAGGTGGCATCAGACACAGAATTTATAAGTAAAAGGTCAAAGGCTCACACCAATGATGACAATATACTAAACAAACCTAAGATGCTGTTAAATCTTTATCAGTTAGAAGGTTTTGATTGAGTAATATGTATATGTAAATCCCTGAATTCCTTTGAAGTCACTGCCATGAGAGAACTAAAGGTATAATCAATGTAAAGGAGAGGTGACATTTTAGGTCAGTCAATTTTTTTATTAGGTGTGAGGCTCTGTTTAGAATCTGTTTGTGTTTTGGTTTGGAATCAGACTGGTTTTATTTCTAAAGCAGGAATTTATAAAGTATTACATTGACTGTATATAAGCTGTGTGCTTTTTAATTAAAATAGAACATATCTGCAAATACAAATTCACCCCATAGATTTACTTGTGTGTGTGTGTGTGTGTGTGTCTGAGAGAGAGGGGGCGGCCTTCACTATGGGGTAAATTTGTATTTACAGATACATTCTATTTTGTTCAAAAAGCACACAATTAATAAACAGTCAATGTGACGTTATATAAATTCCTACTTTAGAAATAAAACCCAGTCTGACTCCAAACCAAAACACAAACAGATTCTAAACCAGACCTCACACCTAACGTGCATTGTCTGACCTAAAATGCTACCCCTTCTTTACATTGATAAAATCTATAGTTGTCTCAGGGCAGTGACTTGAAAGAAATTCGGGGATTTACAGATACGTATTATTCAACTAAAACCTTCTAACTGATAAAGATTTAACAGCATCTTAGGTTTGTTTAATACATCCTCATCAATTGTGTGACCCTTTGATCTTTTATTTATAAATTCTGTGTCTGATGCCACCTCTCTCACTAACACCTGAAGGAGGAGCAAGGCTCTGAAAGCTTGTGTTTTCAAAGAAACCTCCTGAGGACGGGAGTGCTAGTAGATAACGGGCAATCCAAAACACGGAGCTCCCTAGCTGCAAGATGGAGCCTTTCAGCAGATTTTCCATCAGTTACTGCTCAGTTGAGCAGCAGATCCGAAAAGGCCACAGAGACACAGATCCAAGGTTGGTAAAGGTAGGAGTAAAGGCCTGCATGCATATTTGGATGCTCGGTATGAGATATACTGTGGCATTTAAAGACTTTTCAGAGTAAGGGAGGGCTTAGACTGAGGTAGGGCAATTTTGGTAAAAATAAACATTTAGAGAGTCAGATGTCTTTTTGTAGATAAAGGTTGTTGGAAGAATGAATGGACAAGGGAAGGGAAATAGAAGGCTGTCAAAATGAGCAAGTTCCAGGGATATGTCAGAGTAATGTCAAGGGTGGAGCAAAACCCTTGCTTGTGAAAACTGAAAGAACTGCGGATGATGTAAATCAGAAACAAAAACAGAAGTTGCTGGAAAAGATCAGCAGGTCTGGCAGCATCTGTGAAAAGAAATCAGAGTTAATGTGTTGGGTCTGGTGACCCTTCCTCAGGACCTTCTGAGGAAGGGTCACCGGACCCGAAACATTAACTCTGATTTCTCTTCACAGATGCTGCCAGACCTGCAGGGCTTTTCCGGCAACTTCTGTTTTTGACCCTTGCTTGTGAGTTGTTGGTGGTCTGGGTGGGGGGAGGGGGTGTGATTGGAAAAATCTATGAGTGGATTGGAAGTTGAGGCAGGAGTAAGTTGGAGACCTCGAAGGAAAATTGAAACAATTGAGAAAGAGAGCATGCTATCCCACTACAGGGAGTCATGTCAGTAATTCCAGAATTTAAACTGGAAAGGCACACTGTACTTGATGTAATAATCTCTCTCCTGGGTTTGACTGCAAGATTTCAAGATCTACCACTTGAAGGAAGTTGTTCCTGTCATTGTGAAAGTTTCAATTTGCAAATGCCTGGATTTGATTTCAGAGGGATCTGAGTTTTATTTTCTCCAAACATGAAACCCACTTCTTTGCAAGTGTTCCTCCACAGTCTATTCCCATGTGTCTTCTCGAACACTGCAATGCCATTTGGTGGAATATGAAATGAAGTATGTCTCACTTGCAGTGAGTATGATTTTCCCTGTATACATAACAGCAGATTAAATGCCAATTTCGCTACTGAGATCATCACAGCCTAGCAACAGGGTTTTCTAGCTACTGGCACTATCCATACATTTTTTTAAAAACACATTGAAATGATTTCTATGCACTGATCATTTGTTAATAAATTTACTACCATGCCTTGGATGTAAATGATCCCAGGGCATTTTTGCTAAGAGAAGCAAGGCAGTTCCCTCTGGTCAATGTTTATCCCTCCATCAATGTCACAAAAGCAGATTTTCTGATGATTAGCATGTTGTTTTTTGTGGGACTTTGATGTACATAAAATGGCTTCAGTGCTTCCTTCACTACAGCAGAATTTTATTTTCCAAAGTAGATTGGTTAAAAATGCTTTGCGATATCCAACATCATTAAAGGCTTATGTAATTGCAAGTCTGTATTTCTTGACTACTATTCATAATAGTGCCAGATAGATTTTCTTTTCTCACATAATGCCAGCTGTTGGGCAAGAAACAGCACTAACCCCTAAATCAGTGACAAATGGCAAATGTCCCTCAAGCAGCTGTGTTTTCAGCAACACTGCATTGACATAGCAATGATATAAAATAGATTTACAATTATGTGGTGCCTTTCACAACCACCTGATGTTGCAAAGAACTTTACAGGCAATGAAGTAATTTTCAAAGTGTAGTGTAATGTCAGACGTTCGAAAAACAAATTTGCATCCTGCAAGGCTTCACAGATACTCGTGGTCAGAAATCAGATGACACCAGGTTATAGCCCAACACGTTTATTTGAAATCACAAGCTTTCGATGCGTTCCCTTTCATTAGGTGAAGTGAGAGAGAAGCACACAGAACACAGAATTTATAGGCAGAGAGATCAAGGGCAGAGAGATCAAAACATCATGCAAATGGAATGAGTGGAGTATCGAATAATAAGTCCCTGCAGGTGATCTGAAGTGTTAGATGGTGTGAGTAAAGTGTCAACCGCTGAATAACACGCAAAGGGAAGACCTATAATCCGCTTAAATGGGGCAGAGAGATAATTACAAAAAAAATTAAAAATAAGGTGGTGCTGGAGACAAACCAAATGATTGGAATAACATGATAGGTATGAGAGTTGCATGCTGAGGGCCTAACCAAAGTGATAAGTAATCTAGAACTGCACAAACTAACCAAGGTGGAGAGATAATAACAATTTATCAAGGTGATGGTGTCAAAACAGGACAGCAAGGAAGATTTTACAGATACAGAACAGTGTAATGGGGTCACATGTAGCACAACATGTGAACCCAAGATCACAATTGAGGCTGTTTTCATGGTGTCCATTACGAAGACAGCCTCACCTGCTGTTGTCTGACTTCTGACCTTGTTCACTCCTGTCCAACACCGGCACCTCCACATCACAGATACTTATCTGATAATGGCCGAGTAATCTGCCATGATGTCAATGAAAGGATAAATATTGACTAGCATACCAGGATAATTCTGCTGGCTGCTAAGTAGCGCCTTGGGATCTTTTGTATCCACTTAAGAGGTTAGGCAGGGCTGTCATTTCAAAGTCTCATTCAAAAGATGGATCTTTCAACAATCTGGCTTTCCATTGGTAAAGGGTTGTACATTCCTGAGCCTGAACTGTTGTGTTCAAACCCTGGAGTGGAACTTGAATGCACAACCTTCACGTTCAGAGTTGAGTAGCACTGCTGACTGCTGCCAGTTAGAGCAAGCTAAGCAACTGCAGTAAGAAGGCAGTATCAGCTAATTCTACACCAATTTGCCGTCTCATTGGATATTACTATTGACAAAAAGGCAAGCCCATGAGCTAAGTGACCTTCTGCCTGGTCTCAGAAGAAGACATTCAATTTCTGTGACAGACAGTCACTTCTACAGAAGCACCAGCCATACAAGCTTAAAGCAAGTAAAATCAGTCCTGGATTTCACATGCCCTGACGAGATACACTGTGGGGAAGGTCCATTGGAAGACTGGCAGACATCAATCCCAATGTGAATTGTAAGCATGTGTTCCATGTGCAATTATACAATGGGGAAGACGGGAAGATTCTGTGCTCACCTTCAATTGACTCAATTCAAGGTCAGGATAATTTTTAAAACATCCATATCTGAAAGCGTTCAGATTCTGCAGGGTGGGAGAACTGGTGCCAATAGGGAAAAGTGACCATTCACCTGCAAGGATATCTTAAAAATCTTTACGTAATTTCTGGACTCTATCTCCCCTTGAAAACCCCCATCTGTTACTCATTTCTGCTGCATGATGATCTTCTCGTGTGCACCTATCTCTCAGCACCCACCCCTTCCTCTCCCAAATTCAAAAAGATGCCATTTCATAAACAAAGACCAACCGTACAGATTAACATTGACTCCCTGCAGGTGTTCCTCCTGGCTGTCTGGGGAAAATGGAATATTCTTTTCTCCAGAGATAAGAGTAGGAGGCACTCCCACTTTATCAAGGTGGCCTGAATGGAGATCATGAATGCCAGTGCGATCCAGTGCCGCAAGTAGATGAACTGACGTGCTCAAAGCATTCAGTGTAACTGGCAATGTGGCATTGCACCAGAGGGTCCTTCCTGAGGATATTAAGCCAAGGACATTTGCAAACAAGGAAAAAGTCCAGACTGGATGCTCATTTTCACTATCATATGGCAAATGATGATAATATGATAAGGTAATGGGATACCATTATATGGTGAGTATAAAGCATGGGTATGCAAGTGGACAAGGGGTGTAGGAATGTCTTGATATGTTAATAACACACTAATTTGTCAAGCAGGATAAGGAGAGGGTCAATGTCAGGGACAGGGCCAAGGCTGGTGGAAGAGTGGCTGAGCTGAGTTTTCAGACAATAGTAAGGCTGGACTAGTCAGGCAGAAGAGTGAGACATTAGCATGTTTAAGACACATAGCTTTCTGGTAGGTTGATTTGCTCATTAATGTCTTTCCTGTTGTTCTGCAATATTAATCATTCCCCCAGACTGAGAAGACTAAAGTGGATAGGGCTGTAAGATGATTCCAGCTCTGATAAAGATGAAGGACATCCAGAACGTACACAAACATCTGCTTCTCCCTCAATCTCCAACAGTGTTGTTACAGTCCAAGGGCTTTCAAAGGATTTGGAATTAGAACTGGGGGCCCATGCTTATGATCATTTCACAAGCACACTGCTTTTGGGGTTCAAGTCCATGCTGGGTCTCCGGTCTCAGCCGCAATAAGCTTACTACAGATAGAGGGACAGACTGGGTAACATCTAGCAGAGGTGCCAGGTTGTTTTTGAAATGTTGAGGGGATGACGGAGGAGTCTATCTTTGATTTCTGCCCATGGTTCGGACATATGAGCACATGGCATTTTTGATGAGGGAGCCAAGTCGATCATATGATCCAAATGTACGAACATTTGTTCTCTATCAATCTGGCCACTGGCTTGGCATAACAGTGGCTAGGCAAGAGGGAAACAAGATTCTTAGACACTCTGCAGATGCCCCTTTGCTTCGTCGGAGGAAGGAAGGCTGTATCAACCAGCTGCCCTGTGTGTATCCTGTCAGGGTATGCCCAGGATGAATAGCTGCTTCCCACCCCCTCAGCCAGTGACCCTAGCACTTCCAGAAGGTGATACCTGGACATGTGCAAGAGACCTTTACACGGCTAGACCCCTCAAGGCCTTGGGCTACCAGCAGACATGTGATAAGGCTACCTCATGTAGTACATCAGAAAACAAAATTGTTCCTTTGGCAATTTTGTGTTTCAGGTGCATGTTTTGGGACATCCTCTTTATCTGCACTGATTTCACTGTCATATGTCATATTTGGCAGTTTTTGATGATTGAAGGGGATTGAGGAACATTTCACCTGTGTAGGCAAAAATATGGTGCTGTGTTAGAGGGTAGCCTTGCTTCAATGGTAATGTGATTTGTATTCTCAAGGCTCTAGGACATGGCAGAACATGCAGTGTCTGCTAGTCTCTTCAGGACTCTAACCTAACACTTTTGGTCTGGAATTTTCAAACTGAAACATTTACACTATTCTCTAATATTTCTGAACTAAATCCTTTGTCTAGGAGATCCTGTTTCATACATGTAACTTCAACCAGGATATGTGAACTGAAAACGAAAAGCTTTTCAAGCTAACAGGTTTTCTTTTTTTGTCTCCTCAGCAAAAATAAATCAATTCCTAATTCTTTTAACTTGAAACAAACAAATATCCTTTTTCAATGTTTATTCTGTTTGTTCATGAAATTTTCCCAATGCAAACAAATTCCCATTACTATTCCAGGAAGCCTCTCTCACTTAAAATAGTCCACTCCTTCACAAATACTGACAAGTTTACCATTAAACCTTTCATGTACAAATTCCAAAACCCATTGGCCACTGTTTAAAGATTCAACTTCCAAAATAAATGATTAAAATATATATAAATCACCCACCTTACACAACAGTTGCCAATCAAGTTCACAGTGTGGCGTACTTGTGTATACTAGTGTATACTTGTGTATACATGTATGAACAAACAAGGCCCAGTTCTTTGTGTACACAAAGAACATGTATGTGTATTTCTGAAGAAGGGTCCCAGCCGGAAATGTCAGCATTCCAGTTCTTCTGATGCTGCCTGGCCTGCTGTGTTCCTCTAGCTCCACACTGTGTTATCTATGTATATGTACCATACCTCTTTCAACTTAACAAAATATGTAACAGCCATTTTCTGGTTTATTTCTCAGGGCAATGCTTTGATTAAGCAGTGTAATTCCGCCTGGTTTAAATTTTGAACAAAGCCTGGTACTTAACTATAAATAATAATTAACTCAGATTCACCATGGAAATACCCTTTACAATTAGAGGTCAATTGCTATCCAATCAGCACTCTTTTTTCATGCAATTCCTGTAAATTACCATGTTGAGTGCATGTGAACATGTGAAGAAAGGACAAGAGTAGGTCGCTTGGCCCTTCGAGTAAGCTTTGGCATTCAATAAGTTTATGGCTGACCTGATTTTAATCTCAACTTTACATTCCTGCATATCCCAATAATCTTTCATTCCCTTGGCAATCAATCATCTATTTCTGTCTGTTTTAAAAATACGTAAAGATTCTGCATCCACTGTCTTTTGAGAGATGAAATTCCAAAGACCAACAACTTCCCGGGAGAAAATTACCTTCCTCATTATGTTTTAAATGGGTGCTCCCTTATTTTTAAGGAAGAGGAAACATTCTTTCAGCATGTATCTGGTCAAGTCCCCTCAGAATCTTATACAATTCAATTTAATCACCTCTGACTCTTCTAATCTCCAGAGGATATGGCCTAGCCTGTCTAGCGTCTCCTCATAAGGCAATTCACTCATTCCAGAATTTAGTCTAGTAAATTTTCAAGATGAAAATCATTGACAAAATGTTTCAGGAACGTTCATTAATTCCTTGTGCAGGATTAATAGTATTGGAATGCAAATACAATCAATCAGTCAGGACATCACAGATATTTCACATTGTAGATGCTGCTAATTGCAGGAGTATCAGTATTCTGTGACCTGGCATTTGTCCCAATCCATGAAATCAGTCTAGTGCCAGAGAGAAAAAAAACTGAAGCAGACCATTCAAGTAACACTCGCGGAACTGAATATGAAGGAAAAACAGAACACTTCACTTGCATCTGAATTAGTGAAACTAAAATATTAGCTGGAAAAATTTGAATCATTCAAAACGTGGGATTGGATAGTAGCTAATCTGATACAACATGTGACTGTGCAAAATCTGGAACATCACCTGCAGTCCATGAAAGAAAAACCTGACAATACAAGCAGGAACAACCTTTGTTTTGAAACGAGGAGTGTCTGTATGCGTAGATTGTATTTCAGAGGTTTTTCCCTCTAAGGTCTTCATATGTGCAGGGGTGTATACAATGTTGTGACTTTTCCAAGCAGTTAGACTGTTGTGAGTTTGCAAGCTCCACACACACAAACTAATTTTTGCTGTAATGTCTACTTGACATCTGAAAGTGTGTTTTATTGTTTTAAATGAATCAATCTATGGAGTTCATCAATCCCTGATGAGTGATTGATTATTAAACTATTATCATTAACTTACCACCTGCCCCCATTGTTCTCATGCAATAAACTAAATCTTCTTGTTAAGACAGGAACACTCTCTCAATAAAATTCAATAGTAATTTTTCCTCTACCACTGCTATTTAGTTAATCCCTTAGATGTTGTATAGGAATGAGGATTGTGACAGCTATTCACTCCAGCCACAATATACTGATGGTTGGCACTGTAAGTTATGGCAGCAAAGATCACGTAGAGTTTGGAAGCTACCGCGGATGTCAAACGGATAACTGCAGAATTCTGTTGCCTTTTCACATTGATGCTTCTGGACAGGGATAAAGACATTTACTTTCCTGAAACCTCTTGGCCCATCAGCAGCAATTATACTGATGACATAGCTGGGATGCAGCCTGAGGCAATAAAAATTGAGGGCAGTAGTCAAACTGGCAGTGACTGGCATCACTGCCCTAACAATTATGATTGCCTGCTGATTTAGTCGAATAACTACCTCCCTGATGAATCTCAGATTCCAGAGGCAATATCCGACATTGTAAGGGACCATTCCCTGAGCTATTAATGTGGAAATTTTTGACGTTCTTGGCATCCTTTTTTGCCACTGCCCTGAACGTTCTGTCTGCACAAACTGATTGCTGCAATTGCTTTCTAATTCTGAGCTGATGAGAACTGAACACTGATGCTCATTTCCCATGAATAGCATTAATGTATTACAGGTGTAATGTATGAAGGTGACCATTAGTTGGGCTTGTCAACTCACAAGCAATGACCTCTGACTTTTTTTTAATGTGGAACAAGTCTAACATAGCAGCTACATTTTGTATTGCATCACACACTGAAGAATGCAAACATAATTTAATGGCACATATTCAACAACCAGAAATTGTAAGAGCCAGTGAATCCCTGAGATCACAGTTCTGTATTACTCAATTGCTACACAAAGGAGATGAATTTCAACCTTGGTGAATGGACATAAGGTCCTTCCAATTAGAACGAAATCAAGGTTTACTGCTCGTTTTAGGTCCCAATTGTAGTTGAATTTAATCCCATATGATGCTTTGGGGTAATATCTTGGCTGAGCTGTTCAAGCTTTGCAGTATTCACACACTGAATTGCATGAAAAGAGAGTACCCACATAATTTAGAAAAACATGATGCAATGATTTAAGCTTTGAGTCAGAAAAATATATTAAAAGACCGATTTAAATGTCAGAATTGTAAAAGTCTGCTGTTAGATTGGAGGCTTAACTTAAAGTATATATCATTAAATGCATCAGCAGCTCACATAAATGTCAGTGATGTCGGGAAGCTTTGACAAGGAAGTGGCAGGTTGGTGTTAATGTAGAAGGACGTGACAGAACACCATAGGATAAGACTCCTGCAGACATATACATTATTATAAGTGTTGACTTAAATGTGTAAATTGCAGTTCTTTTTTATTTTCCTCTGATGAAAAGGTAATGCTTTGGACAGTCACTGTAGTTGTCTGTCAGAAAAATTAAGTAGCATCTTTCAAGAAGGATCTATATGCTGGCACACAGCACTGATCAAGTTTATTGCTTTCAGACAACAACTTGTGCTATTGCAATGTGCAGCAAGATGAGCTCCCAGATATACTGCTCATTCCATTAACCAATTGAATACTATTTTTGACATTTTTTTCTGTCAAAATTTAAGATTTCATTGTTTTGAATTCAATAACAAGCTTGCTTTGAAGAAGCCAAATATTGAAATCTTATATTTTGACAGAAATAATGTTGGAAGATTCAAAGGAGTATCAGCATCTTGCAGGTGTTCTATCATGTTTGCGAGCCCAAAAGGGTGCAGTCAAATGGACATTATCAGGAATTATTGTGCTCATGGAGCCCATCAAGTGTCAATGTATTTAAGAGGGGGCAAGATTAGACGGCAGTGTAAAAATGTAATTGGTACATTATTGCTTTGCTTCAAATGTCAACATGCATAGCCAACATGCAACACCACAACTATATTTCACTGAAATAGCAAGAACTGCAGATGTTGGAGTCAGAGACAACACATTGTGGGAGCTGGAGGAACATTTGTGTGGGGACTGTTCTTCAGAAATGTGGAGGGGAAGGGGAGCTCAGAAATAAATAGAGAGAGGAGGGGTGGGGCTGGGGAAGGTAGGTAGGATGGTGACAGGTGAGTGCAGGTAGAGACTGGTGGGGATTGGTCAGTGAGGTGGGAGGAGGTGGGGAGATTTTGAAACTGGTCTCGCCCCAAGTCCCAGCCTCCCTCTCATCCCTGCCTCCTTGACCTGCCACAACCTGTCCATCTTCTCTTCAACCTTTCCGCCACTCCCACCTCAATGGCCAATCCTGACCACTGCCTGCGTGCACTCACCTGCCTTCGCCAACCCCACCCCTCCTCTCTCTATTTATTTCTGAGCTCCTCTCCTCCTCCCCTATTTCTGAAGAAGGATCCCGATCCGAAAGGTCAACTTTCCTGCTCCTCGGATGCTGCCTGGCCTGCTGTGTTCTTCCAGCTCTACACTTTGCTATGTATATTTCACTGATTTTTTTTATCTTCCTATGTAACTTGGAGACTATGTCTTTACCAAAATTTGTAATTTCTTCTTTGTCATGTCTCGGAAATAACAGAAAATCTTTATGAGACTTAAAAATTTTAATGATTAAGTAGGATCAGAATGTCTAATAATTCCTCAGCAATCACACAGCAAAGGTTTACCAGCCTTGAATGTGTTGGGTTTTCATGGGTGTTTTGCAATTTTTATATATTTGCCTACATTATCTTTCTTATTGACACATTTGATCCAATTTTTTTCCGAGATATACCGTCGTTTCCACATAATATTATTATAATCAAAGTGACAAATATTTCTTTCCCTCTGCCATAGCAGGTCAAATACTGATCATTAGCATTTACAGTGTTCGGAATTATGTGGTTATGTTTGCTTGTCATGCATGGGACCTCAGTACAGAATAACATTACGGTCTGTATAAAACATGAGTGTCACTTGTGGCAGTGAAATTGGTCTCAGGCACTATCATGAAACCTGTGGTAATGAGTTGGTGACCTGATATCAGTTTGCAATAAGGAAACAAATCCCATTCGAGAGACCACCACATGTACCTCCTGGGCACGTGCAAAACACTCACCGAAAACAGATATTAAAACCCCTTCCGTATGCTAACAGAGATGTGAGAAAAACATGCATTTATATAATGGCAGTGATCTAATATAACATCAAAGGGAAGAACCAGTTAAACTTGAAAATGATTGGCATTGGTCCAAACTGATCTTGTGTACCTTAAAAATGTACTCCAGTCCCAATCATTTTCAATGTTTGCTGTTTCTTTTTAATTTTCTTTCACAAGAACAAGGAGATATTATTGTATGATTGAGATAAGGGTCCTAAACATTTCTGCAGCTTTTCCATCTTTTCTCCTCCTCTAAGATATTCCTTAAAAACTATTTGCATCTAGAGTCTGGGCTTCTTACACAAGGCTTTCTTATGAGGAAAGGTTGAGCAGGTTGGGATTGTACTCACTGGAGTTTGGAGGAATGAGGTGACCTTATTGCAACATACAAGATCCTGAGAGGAATTGACAGGGTGGATTCTGAGAGGATGTTTGCTCTTATGGGGAGTTTAGAGCAGGGAAACACAATTTAAAAGTTTGGCTTCTTCCTAATGACTGAGTCGAGGAAAATACTTTTCTTTCAGTTAGTTTGTGGAATGTTCTTCCGCAAAGAATAGCAAAGGTTTATTCACTAAATATGTTTAAAGTCAAGTCAGATAATTCTTTGATCCAATTTCCTCCCACTGTCTAAAGATGTGCAGGTTAGATGGACTGGCCATGCTAAATTGCCCCACCGTGTCCAGGGATGTGCAGGCTAGGTGGATTAGCCATGGGATATGCAGGGTTACAGGAATAGGGTAGGGGGGTGAATATGAATGGGATGCTGTTCGGAGGGTTGGTGTGCACTTGATAGGCTAAGTGGCTTACTTCCACACTGTAGGGATTCTATGATAGATTCTATGATTCATTGAAAGGAGTCAAGGGTTACAGAAGCCAGATAGGAAAGTGGAGTTAAGGTCACAATCAGGTTAGTCTTAATCTTATTGAAGGTTTGAGGGGCTAAATGGTCTCTTCCTGCTCCTAATTCTTATATTCTTTTCTCTTTGGCCAGACATTTGGAGGTTGATTTCTCCTTACATTCCAGGCTTGATCTTAAAACATTGCTGGAGAAACTGGCAGTTTCTGTGGAGAGAGAAACAGAGTTAATGTCTCAGGTCCAGTGACCCTTCTTCAGAAATAACATCTAGGAAAGAGTAATATTTATATACCTCATTTCAACACACCGCTGTGTTCCTATATCAACATCTCTGTCTCAGGCCTGCTGCAGTGCTCCATCAAGGCTCAGCAAAGCTGGAGGAACAGCACCTAATTTTCCACTTGGGGGCCTTGAAGCCTTCAGGACTCAATTTTGAATTCAATAATATTTGAGCCTGAAAACCTCCTTCCAAGTCCTTTACCACTCCCACACCCCAGGCCCTGCCATAACTTAGTTTGCTTTCAGCACAACCATCCCATTTTCACCCATTCATAGCCCCCATTATCACTTATCTAGCTTATCCTTATCCCCGGCTTACTATCAACAATTCCTTTGTCTCCCTAACACCCCCTTCCCCCACTCTGGGCTTCGTCCCCACATATCTGCTCACTCCTTTTTGCTCCCATCCCTAGCATCAAGATAAATGCCACTTTTTTTCTGAGATACCATTAGTTCTGAAGAAGGTTCACTGGACCTGAAATGTTAACTCTGTTTTTCTCTCCACAGATGCTGCTAGAGCTGCTGAGCATTTCCAGCAATTTCTGTTTCAGTTTCAGATTTCCGGCATCCGCAGTTCTTCGTTTTACTTTGGTATAAGTGTTGTTTGATCATTTTCCTAAGAATGAAAGCTATTGTTTCTTCTGGTTGATGACAGCTGTCCATGAGGCAGATTGACCAGTAATCAGTTTCAAGAAACACTTGGACAGCGACAGCCTTTCAGGCAACTTAGGAAGCTTATGGAAATGTGACGCAATTTCAAGCAGGCCTTTGACGCCCCAGTTAGAGCAATTGCTGTTCATTAAGTGTTGATTCTGTTTTTTTTTTTTCTTTCTTTTACTCAGAATGTTATCGCACAAAACTGAACGGCTTTCCCACCACCAAATCATTGTGACTTTTTTTTGTACCGTTAACTGCCACCAGTAAATCACCCATACAGCCAATTAGAAATTGACATGCAAAGTCCAATATAGGCAATACAGATCATCAAAAGTGAGGGATGATTTTGTTTTCAAAAACTGACCCATATGAATTTCTCCTGTCTGTGATTAACTGTGGGCTGTCCCTTGACTAATTGATGTAGAACCAAAATATCCTGATGTTGGCCATTGGTGAATTGAAATGAGAATTGCCATCGGTCAGGGAAGTTTGTAAATGATACGCACCAATCAGAAGTCAGTGTTAATCCTATTCCTGTGTTTGTCATTTCTTCTTCCAGTTAAGGAAACATTTTCATGTTTGGAAACTTTTCACATGTTGAAGGGTACTAAATTTCAATTAGATACAAGAATGTTAGAACTTTCAACTTATCTGATCACACCTCTGCAGCATTTTATATCAAAGGTACTAAACAAACACAACTTGTACTTTTAGATATTATTCAATTATTTCTAACAAAGGCTAGAACGAAATAGATAGTAATGTATCCAATTGGTGAATCAAATGTGTACATAGAAATAACCTGACTGGGGAGAAAAAAGATAATTGCTGTCCTTCAGTTCCTACAGCCTGTATATAATTTGGAGCCTGAGAGCTGTACTATGCGCTTCTTACAGATGCCATCTGAGATCATAGTAAAAATGTGGTAAGCACTCTTTACTAGTTATATTAAACATTTAACAACATGATTTAAGCACAGTGTTGCGGTTCATGCTTTAATTAGTATGAACCATGTTAAACATTCATCTTAACTGTACAATACAATAATTATATATTACGTGTCAATTAAATGACGATGAGACTAAAATCAAGTACCTTTTCCAATCTTCTCAATTACATCTTATGAAACAACATAGGTCTCTGTGCGCCATTTAGGGATTAATATAGTGGTAGCATAGTCAATTAAGAACTCATTAATTTTTGCACTTATGCTTAGCATTAACTTGGGCACTTATTCCTCAAATTAATCCTGTGAGTGAAATAGAATAATGGCCAATAACACTAAAGTTCAGCATTGATGTGACACAGCAATTAAAGGGGACATTGCTGATATCTATCTGAATTCCTGAATTCTCATGATGTGGTAAAGACTGCAAGATAAAAGCTTATTTTCATCCCTTCATTATTGCAGTTCAATCCACAAAGACCAGCAATTACTGAGAGAGAAAAACATGTTATTTCCAACAATTGAAGATTTATTTCGTAAAGCGAGTTCATACTGGCTTTGCAAGGAATGAGTAGTAGAAATACAATCATGAATTGGTATATGATCCTCAAAACATTGAGTGGATCAAATTCTCAGTTTTGACAGCTGGCCTCTTATCCATTACTTTGTTATCGTTACCGTTATAAAAGCAAAATACAGTGGATGTTGGAAATCCAAATTTTAAAAAATCAGAAAGTGCTCGGAAATCCCAAATGTCTGACAGCAAATGTGGAGAGAGATAAAAAGTTGACATTTTGAGTCCGATATGACTCTTTGTCAGAACTGAATTGTGTAACTGTAAACAGGAGTTCCGGATTCAGGTCCTTACATTTTTATACATCTCAGGAATCTTTATTCCATGAATAGTAAAAAAAAGGCAATGGATTACTAGGCAGGGATGTTGTGATGTTGCAAGATGTAGCTTAGAGATGTAAACTGGCCCAGTCTATGAGCTGAGTGCATATCCTTAAACACATAGCCCAAGGTGAAGTATTGAAGTGCAGAATGTCCTGTAAGTGGATCTGAGATGTATATGTTGGAGCTCAATGTCTACGAATATGGGATGCATGTGATCAGTGCCCTGAGATTTTGAAGCCCTTAGTTCAATATAGAGATCCTTTGTAGCACATGGCAAGCTGAACTTGCCAGGTACTCCTTTTGACCTCCATTTCAAGAATTCTCGACATCCAGCTTCGTTGGTGCATTTGGCAAGATTGGAAGCTGAATATTAATGAGGCGAGTTAGGCCATTAATACAACATTTAACAAGCAATAACTCCCTTAATTGACAAGTCACTGCCGCTGAGTGAGAAACGTACCTTGCCACTTGCCAAATAGATGAAACAGGCAGCAAGATTCTCCCAGCTTAGAGAGCAGCCTTGCTGTACTTCCTGCTCAATCCTGCCACAAATTTCATGATCATTCTGCCCCTATAAGATTCCGTACATCATTACTCCACAAAAACATCTCATCATCTTCAAGCCTCAATTAAGTCACACATAACCTTCTCTGGTTCTAGACATTAATACAAATTTTCTCTCCTCATACGTGAAGTTTGTCATCCATATAACATCCTGGTCAACCTCTTTTGTACTCCTTTCAAGGCCTTAATACCTTTTCCCCCATGGTACCTAGAATTTTCTGCAGTACCCTAGCTGAGGCATAGCTATTGTTTTCTAAATTTCAAGCATGATTTTTTTTGTTTTTGTATTTATGCTGTTATCTATAATTTCTGATAATCGATATGCTTGTTCATCACCATAACAATTTTCCCTTCTCCCCTCGAGGATTTATCTGTATGCAAACACATGTATTCAGCCCCACATTGGGCATTCAGTTCATTGGGCAACACGGTGGCTCAGTGGTTAGTAGTGCTGCCTCACAGTGCCAGGGACCTGGGTTCGAATCCACCCTCAAGCGACTGTGTGTGTGGAGTTTGTATATTCTCCCCGTGTCTACACGGGTTTCCTCCCACAGTCCAAAGATGTGCTGGCTAGGTGGATTGGCCATGTTAAATTGCTTGTGGTATTCAGGGATGTGTACATTATGTGGGTTATAGGGGGATGGGTCTGGGTTGGATGTTCTGAGGGTCAGTGTGGACTTGTTGGGCCAAAGGGTCTGTTTCTACACTGTAGAGATTCTATATCCAGGAACATCATGGTCTATCAACACTCTGAAATTTTGTATACTGACCTTCCAGGTTATGTCTCTCAAAGTGCATATCATTCACTGCATTATCTTGATCATCTTTCTCGTGTTAACATATCAAAGAATGTAAGAGAATTTACTTTTAATAAATCTATGGTGGCTCACCTTCATTAATCGTGCCTTTTCAAATTTAAGCTTCCTCGACCTTACTAATGATTTCTCAACTTTCCCACCATTGATTTCTGGCTGACTTGACTCTTTTTTTTGGTTTATCCCTCTGTATGCCTGCCGCAGGGCACCAGTGAAGAACATAGAACATAGAACATAAAACAGTACAGCACAGTACAGACCCTTCGGCCCATGATGTTGTGCCCACCTATTATCCTACTAAGATCAATCTACCCTGCATACCCTACATTTTACTATCCTCCATGTGCCTATCCAAGAGTCGCTTAAAAGTCTCTAAAGTATCTGAATCCACTACCACTGCCGGCAGTGCATTCCACATGCCCACCACTCTCTGTGTGAAGAACCTACTTCTGACATCTCCCCTATACCTTCCTCCAATCGCCTTAAAATTAGGCCCCCCCATAATAGTCATTTCTGCCCTGGGAAAAAGTCTCTGACTATCCACTCTATCTATGCCTCTCATCATCTTGTACACCTCTATCAAGTCACCTCTAATCCTTCTTTGCTCCAATGAGAAAAGCCCTAGCTCCCTCAACCTTTCCTCATAAGACCTGCCCTCCAGTCCAGGCAGCATCCTGGTAAATCTCCTCTGCACCCTCTCTAAAGCTTCCACATCTTTCCTGTAATGAGGTGACCAGAACTGAAAACAATATTCCAAGCGTGGTCTAACCAGAGTTTTATAGAGCTGTGGCATAACCTCACGGCTCTTAAACTCAATTTCCCTGCCAATGAAAGCCAACACACCATATTCCTTCTTTACAACCCTATTAACTTAGGTCGCAACTTTGACTGATCAATGGACGTGGACCCCAAGATCCCTCTGTTCCTCCACACTGCCGAGAATCCTGCCATTAACCCTGTATTCTGCGTTCAAATTCGACCTTCCAAAATGAAGGTCAACACAACCGGAGGAGCAACACCGCATAGAGACATAGAGTCATAGAGCACAGAAACGGACCCTTTGGTCCAAAGAGTCCATGCCGACCATAATCCCAAACTAAACTTGTTCCACCTGTCTGCGCTTGGCCCTTATCTGTTTGTTCGTTACCTTCCCCTAAATCCCTAGGTCCTGTGTGTCTGTGTTGCTCCCAGCGCAGCTAGCAAATTTTCAAGTGTTCACAATTCCCATTAGCACTTCTTCAGTATGATCTCTATCTCCTGGCATGTCATCAGCAATTCCTTTGCCTGTTTCTCTTTTTCTCTCTCTCTCTGGGCATCTCTATTTATTTGACTCACTCCTCACCCCCCAACTCCACCCCCCTTTCATCATCAGCATAAATACCACCATTTTCCAGCTGCTTTCTGTTCTGACAAAGAGCCATTCGACTCAACAAAAATAATTGCAAATTCATACAATAAGATCATAACAAATAGGAACAGAAGCAGGCTGATTGGCCCCTCGAGCCTGTTCTGCTATTCGTTTGGATCATTGCTGATCCAACATTCCTCACGTCCACTTTCCTGCATTTTCTCTGTAAACCTTGATTCCCCAACTGATCAAGAATCTATTTATCTCTTAAATATTAACAAGGACTCTGTCTCCACTGCGCTCTGTGACAAGGAGTTCCAATGACTCACAACCCTCTGAGAGAAAACATTCCTCCTCATCTCAGTGTTTAATTGGTGTCCCTGGTCTTTTTTCTGAGATTATGCCCTCTGGTTCTAGATTCTCCCACAAGGGAAAACATCCCTCTAAGAAGCCTTTATGTTTCAATGAGCACAACTCTCATTCTTCTAAACTCCAGTGAGTACTGTTTAGCCTTTGCTCACAAGGCAACACCTCCATACCAGTAGTCATTGCAGTGAACCTTCTCTGAACTATCTCCAATGAAATGATATCTTCTGTTAAATAAGGGGATTAACACAGCTCGCAGTACTCCAGATGTGGTCACACCAGCACCTTAGAGTTGCAACATAAATTCCTTATTCCAATTCCCTTGAACTAAAGGCCAACATTTCATTCGTCATCCTGATTACCTGCTGCACATATGTGCTAGCTTTCTGTGTTTTATATGCAGCTCACAAGGAAAAGCAAGGTAGAGTGTTTCTTTTACTTCTCCCCAAGAAGCGGGAGAGAGCGAGAGGAACACTTTCTGTCCACAGACTGGATATTCTGCTGTATTCGTCGTACACAAAGCTGTAGATGCCTTCCCCGGCATTGATCAAGCGTTTGTTACTATGCTGATCCCTCCTGAGCGCACAACAAATGGTGCTGATTACCAAGCAAATCAAAAGACAGTCTCTGGTAAAACTGACCTGAAAGTAGACAGAGGTGCTATTTTATCTGGAGTTCTCCTTCTTACTGCCCCAATTCGGTAACATTGATACGTCTCATAATTTGTTCTCGTTGCTTGATTTTAAAGCTGCAAACATGCTTTTATACAGTTTCCTTTGTTCAAAGCAGTATCTTTTCCCATTTTAGTCCACAGTCCAAAATAAAAATAAAATAGTATTTACGTTATTCTACCCATGACTTCCTTTGAAGTGACTGTTGCATCATCTGTTTACCTTCTGAAGACAGATGTAAATAATTCACTTAATGCTTTAATCACGTCCATTGCATCCATATGGAAATTCCTCTTTTAATCTTTAATAGGCCTAATGTCTTCTTGAGCTAACCACTCATGTTCAAACATATGCTCATAAAATATTTTAGGGCTCAATTTAATGTGGCTATTCTATTCTCATATATTTTCACACATAATGACACTTTCAACTCCCTCTTGTACATTTAATAGACTTCCTTGCTTTCAACTCATTCTGGTTTCCTCTGCAGTGGTAAAGAATTTGAATTAAATTTATTGTTGTCACATGTACCAAGATACAGTGAAAAGTATTGTTTTTCATGCTACACAGGCAGATTATGCCATGCAAAATGCATTAGGGTAGCAAAACAGAGGGCAGAATACAGTGTTACAGCCACAGAGAAGGTGCAGAGAGAGATCACCATTAACATTGGAGAGGTCCATTCAAAAGTCTGATAATAGCGAGGAAGAAGCTGTTCTTGAATCTATTTGTGTGTGTATTCAAGCTTTTATATCTCCTATCCAATGGAAGAGGTTGGAAGAGAGTATGACCGGGGTGAGAAGGGCCTTTGATAATGTTAGCTGCTTTCCCGAGGCAACGGGAAGTACAGATGGAGTCAATAGATGGAAGGCTGGTTTGCGATGGCCTGGGCTGTGTTCATGACTCTCTGCAGTTTCTTTTACCTTGGGAAGAGCAGCGGCCATACCACACTGTGATGCATCCAGATAGGATGTTTTCTATGGTGCATATATAAAAATTAGTAAGAGTCATTGTAGACATCGTAGCCTCCTCAGGAAGTAGAGCTGTTGTTGTACTTTCTAGATTGTCATGTCAACATGGGTGGACCAGGACAGATTGTTGGTGATCACCACTCCCAGGTACTTGACGCTGTCGACCATCTCCACCTCAGCACAGTCCAGTAATCCAGAGGTCCAGACTAATGCTCTGGGGACAGGGACTTGAATCCCATCAGGGAAGATTATGAAATTCAAATCCAATAGCTACAAACTGATATTGAAAGCGTGACACTAATTGTAAAAGCCCATTCAGTTCACTATGTCCTTTAAGAAGACACGCTGCCATTCTCACCTGGTCTGGTCTATCTGTGAATCCAATCACACAATTTGGTGGATTTTTAACTGATCTTTGAAATGACTGTATTATGTGTTGCATTATCACCTTTGGAGCGATGACCTTTAAGATAACTGAATGCAAATCCTAATGTTACGTTGCCTTAGGCTGTCTGTTCTGTAGCATTGTAGACACAGGCTGTGTCTTGAGTTCACTACTCTGAACTGGATGAGGGCGTAGAAGGATGGGTTAGTAAATTTGCAGATGACACCAAAGTTGGTGGAGTTATGGATAGTGCGGAAGGATGTTGCAGGTTACAGAGGGACATAGATAAGCTGCAGAGCTGGGCTGAGAGGTGGCAAATGGAGTTTAATGCGGAAAAGTGTGAGGTGATTCACTTTGGAAGGAGTAACAGGAATACAGAGTACTGGGCTAATGGTAAGATTCTTGGTAGTGTGGATGAGCAGAAAGATCTCGGTGTCCATGTGCATAGATCACTGAAAGTTGCCACCCAGGTTGATAGCGTTGTTAAGAAGGCGTACAGTATGTTAGGTTTTATTGGTAGAGGGATTGAGTTTCGGAGCCATGAGGTCATGTTGAAGCTGTACAAAACTCTGGTGCGGCCGCACTTGGAGTATTGTGTACAGTTCTGGTCACCGCATTATAGGAAGGATGTGGAAGCATTGGAAAGGGTGCAGAGGAGATTTACCAGGATGTTGCCTGGTATGGAGGGAAGGTCTTATGAGGAAAGGCTGAGGGTCTTGAGGCTGTTTTCGTTAGAGAGAAGAAGATTAAGAGGTGACTTAATGGAGACATACAAGATGATCAGAGGATTAGATAGGGTGGACAGTGGGAGCCTTTTTCCTCGGATGGTGATGGCTAGCACGAGGGGACATAGCTTTAAATTGAGGGGTGATAGATATAGGACAGATGTCAGAGGTAGGTTCCTTACTCAGAGAGTAGTAAGGGCGTGGAATGCCCTGCCTGCAAAAATAGTAGACTCGCCGACTTTAAGGGCATTTAAATGGTCATTGGATAAACATATGGATGATAATGGAATAGTTTAGGTTAGATGGGCTTCAGATTGGTTTCACAGGTCAGCGCAAAATCGAGGGCCGAAGGGCCTGTACTGCGCTGTAATGTTCTGTGTTCTATGTTCTATGTTCTATGAACTGTATGTATTAATTTAGCTGTAAAAATAAACCACGTGCTGTAGTTATGTTATGTTTAGATAACATAATAATATTATTCCAACATGTTACAAATGTGGGCCTAGCTGATGACCGCCATATCCCAGGAAAGAATAAATTTAAAAATGGTCTAAAACTTCTTGATGTGTTTTGATCACATTTGTAACCTGAAATCCTGCTTTTTCCAATAGTTTCTAAGTCAGTCTCCCCAACTCGGCCTATAATATCATGTGTATCAAATGTATATCAAAACTCTCCTCCTTATTGTTTTATCAGTTAATGCAATCCCTCTCTGCCATTTCCATGAACTGATATGAAGTCTACTGAGTGCCAGCAGATCTGCACACCATCTTCTGCTGTAATGTAATTGTATTTTTACTTTCTTATGGAATGAATTATTTTTAAAATACTCCTTGCTGGAGTAATAGGGGTCTGATTACCTTTTAATTGACTCCACTGCCATCTGTATTCATTTTCAACAAGAATCTTGTATTTATGGATTTTCTGTTTGTATGGTTAGAGTTCTACATGAACTTGGAATGTCTCCTCTGTGATCACTTTCTCTACTCATACAATCATACACCGCAAACTCAGACTCATGCTTTTAATCAACACCAATCAGTCTTTATCTTGCCAATTACCATCAGGTTCCCATATCCAACCATTCTGATGTTAAAATCTGCAGTCCTTTTTCAAATTCTTCCACAAACTTCATTCTCTACTCCTGAAACTTTTTCAAGGCCTGTGACCAAGAATACACTCTCTACCCATTTGGCAGCTGTCTTTTTTAAAAAATCTCTTCACTTTGTTCTAAAGTGTTTCAACAGTTCAAGAGAGCAGATCACCACCACTACCTGCCCTAGAGCGATTATGATGGGCAATAAATGCTGGAGTAGCCAGCTTACATCTCAGGCATGAGTAAAAGAAAACTGAAACCCACAGCTCTGTCCTTTGAAATGTTGCTGCTAAATCCATCCACCTTGCCATCTTCTTCATCACTTTCAAATGTGCTTTCAACCATCCCTTGTGACTTCTCTCCTACTTCTTTCTTGGCACCTTCTGATCTTGCGTGAAGTGCTTTGACATGTTTGGTATACTGCAAGGTAATACACAGTGAAAATTACTGCTTTTTGGGGTAATTTTCAAACACTACTGCCTGGACAATCACTTGATGGAATGGATTACCCAGCCAGTGTATAAAATGTTTCATTTTCATTCCATTGCTGTCAATTCAAGAAAACTAAAGCATATATTATGGCCCTGCCTGTCAGGTTATCACACACGAAACAAAACTGAACAATTTTCCCCTTCAGTTTGACTGCTGTTTCTTCAAATGTATCCATTTTTTAATACTTTACACATTGTGTTCTGTACTTCATCTGCAATTCTGTTGAAGCAGTAAGTTATCACCAAGTGTGAAGTGGTAATGTTCCTGGTGTGATTCTGTGTACTGAACTTTACCCATGGGGACAGGAAATAGGAGCTGCATTTGTTATCCGGGGGAAATTGATTAAAGCTAATATTTTCATACGGTTAAGGCTTTAATTGGTAAGGAGATGGATGTCCTGTCCATTTCAAGCTGTTGGAGATGGGAATGGAGGTGGGGCAGGTGAATTATGAAGCAATTTCTCCTCCCCACAGCCACTGCCAATCAGGCTGCAGGCTGTCCCAAGGGAAAAATCAGTGGTTTGTGCCATGTCTGCCACAGAACAAGGAACTAATTGCCCTTGAAGAGTCGGATACCTGGCGTATAGAGTAGTTCAGACCCTTGCTCTGTTAATGACAACTTGCATTTATAGCTGGAGGCCATCATAAAGTGTTAAGAGCTACCTTTTTACATGCATGCGTACATATATCTGTTATATCACTTCCTGAAACCCATGTCCTCCCCTTTAAAGTTCCACATTCCACCTCTAGCAAACTTTAATAAGCTTTTTATAAGGTTTTAAAATAATTTAGTTGGCCTAAAACTAAATGGCAAAGAATCCCTGACCCACCCTAACCCCCATAATTCCTCAAAACCCCTCTTCCTGACATCAGAGCGACCTAAAAATGAATATGTTTTTATCCAGCTCTGAGGTTTCCCTCTGTGGGGATCAGTAATGCTGCATGTTACTTGACAGCAGTTTGCAAAGCTGTAAGTTCCCACTGAGGCCCGAATCAGAATCCGTGTTTCTGACCCAGATCAGATAAAAAGCTGCCTACTTACATTGCCAGGACTTTTCAGACTAGCCCTCTGGTACAAAATATATTACAGCAGAGACACTACAACAAACCATGCAGCCAGTAACAAAGTCGACCCTGCGAGAAACCTTTTTCCTGCCATTACTGTTATATTCCAGTGGATAAGTACAAAACCTCTCTGACCACTACTGAGGGGACATAATGCATATGGTATGGGAGTGGGAAGGTAACATGGGAAGTGGGTAGATGATTGGGGTAGGGTGCCGGGTGGTTGGGGTCTATGCTGCCCAGTGAGTGCGGTGTATAGGGTGGTAGGTGCATGGAGTAGCAGGAGAAAATGGGTAAAGTGGCAGATGTTGCAAAGTGGGTAGAGTACTTGTGGCTTGGAGGAGAGGACATTGGAACTTGGTGTTTTTAACATGTTGGCATTTGTAAAATGCTATGGGGTAAACAGTGCATGGTCCCTTTAAAAGACGATGTGCTTTTTTTCTATTCTTAGATATTCAAAAATGATGTCTGTGGGTTTGCAGGTGCACAGGTACCTGAATTCAAATATTTTTATCATAAGGCTGTATGTTTGCAAGCAAAGCGACATTTTTACTTAGACAACAGGTTTTTAAATTGAGCCAATTAATTTAAATCAGGACCTTAGAGTCCAAAACAAATTTTAAATCTGATAGTTTTGACAACAAAGGGCCAATCCTATTGGAAGAAATTGATATATCATTAAGGGTATAAAAGATGAAGGCATTTGAAAAATCGGGGGAGAGCCAATTGTCATCCGCCAAGACAACAGCTCTCAGCTCTAAAAGAAAGAATCACTGGCTCTCACAGAATTCTCTAAGCCTTAGAGTAAGCTCCATCTAAATTAAAAGTAACTACTGCACAAATAGTCAATGTTCCTGACAAAAGAATTCAATAAAGAAGGTGTTCCTGACAGAAGGATTCACTGAGAATTCTTCCCTGACAGAAGAATTTGGTGGATACAGAATTTTCTGGAAGACTTAATCTGGCTGTAATTTCAAGAGACGAAATTCTGTTTTTTTAAATTTTATTTTATAAAAGTGGGACTTGTATTTATTGGAACAGCATACCATTATAATCTTGTTGTGTTCGGAAATAGTTAGTAGTGAGAAGGGGTATTCAGTTGGTTGATAGTTTTAGTTAGTTTGTTCACTGTTAGAGTTAGATAAATAAATTTTCACTTGTTGATTATAAAGGGAGTGTCAGGGTTTATTTTATTTAACCATTCCTTTATACCAGGTTGGGGTCTTTTAGCAGAGAATAGGGCGAGGTGCGCCTCTCTGGGTGTTTCAGTTTTAGTTATCTGAGGGGGTCATCCTTCGCTTTATAACATAGACGTAAGAAGGGTAAAAATTTATATTTTCTTCTTTCAAGTTGTTCAAGTTACTTAGCCTAACATCTTTGCCAAATAAGTTCTTTCACAATAAACAAATAATTCAGATGTTTATTGAAGAAACTTTGTTGATCA
The DNA here is from genome assembly GCF_021869965.1 of Rhincodon typus. Lineage (NCBI taxonomy): Eukaryota > Metazoa > Chordata > Chondrichthyes > Orectolobiformes > Rhincodontidae > Rhincodon > Rhincodon typus. The sequence goes on from NC_063332.1 coordinate 68,611,773, forward strand.
ATCTTTTTATTCCAACCTTAGTATAGATAATGTATATTTGGTCATATTTGTAACTGAATTTTAGTCGCAACTGGCGGAGCAGTAAAACCAGAGAGAGACAGTACAGTCCTCCAACCTCAGAGATAAGAGTACATCCAGTCTCTGAAGATCTGGAGATTAAAGGACCTGGCCCCTACCTTTCAACAACTGAAGGAAGAAAGCAATGCATTGTTGTTGCCAGTATAGTAACCTAAATGGATGGTCCAACGAAGACAGCATAGGAAAATGTCTTACAGCCCCTAACTGCTTAACCTGACATCAGTCACGGCCTGCTCTTCTCTAGTGACCAATCCTGGAACTCTCTTTGTAACAACGTTATGGCTGTACCTGGATCCCAAGGACTACAATGGTTCAAAATGACAGATAGCCACCACCTTGTATGGGGAAGTTATGGATGGACAGTAAATACCAGCTTCGGCAGTGACACCCACAACCCATGAACAAATCTTGTGGTTGTGGCATTGTGGTATTGTCACTGAGCTAACAATCCATAATTCCAAGCCAGTATTCTGGGGACATGGGTTTAAATTCCTACATGGCAGATCATGACATTTAAATTCTATAAAATCTGGAATTTAAAAACAGTGGCCTTATGGATTGTCATAAAAAATCTGATTCGCTAATGTCCTTTGCAGAATGAAATTGGCCTTCCTTACTTGAGTTACGTGTCTGGCCAACGCATTACTCAAGACCACAGCAATGAGGTTGGCTCTTAATTAATGAGACATTTAGGAGTGGGCAATAAATGCTGATCTAGCTAGTGAAACCCATACAGATAGTTTTCCTATAACACGATAGTTACGTTCTTGTGTGGTCATACTCTCGAAGATTGCCATAGAAAGTCATGTTGTAGGGAAACTGCTGTAGAGAATTGCTATACCTGTACAACAGAAAGTTTGCGTTATCCAAACAGCATCTACTAGTCATCAACTGCATTACAGCTAATTCATGTTAACAAAATACGCGTTTTAGCGGGACTACCTGTATCCCATTAACAAATAAAAAATGTGTCTGAATGATAAATAAATGTAAGCTAGTAAAACAGGATTTGTAATTAATGTTCATTTAATGCCATCTCAATAAACAGATTGATTTGAAGTTTTGGAAACATGTCAATTTCCAAAATATTCACTTAATTTTTCTACAAACCACCATTTACATTTATTTAATAGAGTTGATTCTGAAAAGCCTAATTTCAAGAACCAGCAAAAGAAACACAGTCTATTATCTTTTAAATGTTGGCCAGGGCAGCACTTGACACTTTTCTAATTAATTTTGCTTTACCAGTCTTCACCACAAATAATAAATCCTGCCAAATAAACTGTGAAGCTGTAGGCGTATACACCAAACAAAACAGATAATCGATGCTTCAATGACGATGATGAACAGAAGGGATTAAGCCTCTTATTCTTCATTGAGAATGACCCAACAGTCACTGTAACTCTATTCGAACAGTGAATTTTCCTTTGAGCTCACATTTTTAGATCCAAAGCTGTGAGCAGGTTTGTGAGATCAGAAGTTCCTGCTCCCAGTCTCCAGTAAATTTTAATCCTCAGAACAAATCAACAGGATCAGGTAAGAGTTGACAACAGCACTGACTGACTTACCAGAAAGTAATCGCCAACACAGACTGGAGAATAGACAGGGGCAAAATGCCAGCATCAAGTGGGAAGGGATGGGAGAATAACGTCAACTTGATATTGAAAGAAAGTAGAATGACCAACATGAACTGGCTGACAGTGATGGGAAAGGATGCATGAGAACCTTATGGTAAGATAGGAGAACAGTGACTCAGCATCTCTGTGGCAATTACGCAAATTCTATTAAAATAATACCTTGTATGTAAATACACTGCCTCTGGTTAATAAGATGAGGGAATTTCCATCACAGTTTGTCATGTGGAAATATTATGTTGTAGTGTTAATAAAACGTGGGCTCAGGAAGGAATGTTAAATATTCCCAGTTATAATATGTTCAGAGGAGATAGAAAGCTAGAAGAAAAAGAATTGTGATTATATATTTGGTTAATGAGTGCTCTGCTATAATGGAGAAAGCAGATGTCCTCAAAGAATTGAATTGGCTAGAGCTAAGGAATGAAAAGGGTACATTAACGTTACTCAGTGTAACTGTGAGTGGGAAAGATATCGAGAAACAGGTCTCTAAGAAAACTACAAATAAGCACAAACATCTTAGAAGGCTACAATTACATACAAATATAGACTGAACAAGTAATACTGTAATGTGATGTGAGGGTTAAAAATTCTTAGATCATGTTCAGGAGAATCTTCTAAAGCAATATGTGTTAAGTCCAAAGAGAAAGGAGACTCTGGAAGACCTGGTCCTTGGAAATGAGCTGAACCAAATAGGATGTGTGACAATGGGGGAAATTGAGGCAAAGTGATCATTTTGTTATAAGGTTTAGGATGATGGTGACAAACAACAATGACAATCTAGAGTAGGAATAATCAACTGGCAGAAAGCCATTCCAATTGGTCAAAATTGGAGGAGGTCAGCTAGATAGACTGAAAACAAAGGTTTACAGGAAGAACAGTAGCTGAGCAAAGGGCTTCAATAGAGAGCTGAACTGGGCTCAGTCAAAAGTAAAGGTAAGACAAAAAAGTGCAGAGCTCCCTGGATTATGAAGGAGGTAGAAATTAATTTAAAGAAGAAAAACTTTGCTTATGACAGGCCACCTGAGTACAGAAGGTTCAGAAGGGAGATGAGAAAGGAAATAAGGGAAGTGAACAATGATTATGCAAACAAAACTGGCAACTATCAAACAAGGAACTCCCAGGGCCTTATAAAAACACTTAGAGACTAAAAGGATGATAAAAGGAGAGGTATGATGATTACAGACCCAAGAGGAGATTTACAAATGGGGCAAAACCCTTATTATAGTCTTGATTCAAACGTGGTCAAAAGAAGTAAGTGAGATTGGCCTTGACATCAAGGCCATGTTTGAACATGCGTAGCATCAAGGAATCCTAGGAAAAGTGGAATCAATGGGAATCAAATAAAAAATCTCTCATCTGGCATTTAGGAAGATGGTTGTGGTTACTGGAGGTCAGTCATCTCAGCTGCAGGACATCTCTGCAGGAATTTCTCAGGGTAATGTCCTAAGCCCAACCATCTTTGGCTGCTTTATCAGTGACCTTCCCTCTGTCATAAGGTCAGAAGTGGGGATGTTGACTGATGATTGCACAATGTTCGTTACCATTTGCTCCTCAGCTCCTCAGATGCTGAAGTAGTCTACGCCCAGATGCACCAAGACAGTGTCAACATCCAGGCCTGGTTTGAAAAGTGGCAAGTAACATTTATGCCACAAACATACCAGGCAATAAACTTTGCCATACTATCTTTTGACAATTGATAGTATTCACATCACTGAATCTGACACTCTGAACATTCTGGGAATAACCAATAACTGGATGCACCATACAACTGCAGTGTCTATAATACCAGGTCAGCTGATAGGAATCCTGCAGCAAGTAACTCACTTCCTTCTCTCCAAGGCCTATCCACCATCTACTAGCCAGGATGGTGATGGTGTAGTGATTGGAACCGGGTGGACCTCATTAACTACACGGTTCCTTTTTGGTGTTGTTAACGTGGACCAATCAGGAAAGCCCTGGTTGACTAATATAACTGGGAGAATGGGTCTTCTCTAGGCCTGGCCAAGCTGGCCATTAACAGGTTCAGGCAGTGGGCCATGGAGGGGGTCATTATGGCCGACTGCCTGCCCCTCTTCAGTGGCTACATTCATGTCCAGGTGTCCATGGAGAAGGAGCATGCAATATCTCGACACCTTTCAAGTGGGGTGGGTACCGGGAGTGGGGGAGGGGGAGGGGGTCTGGGGGGAAGGGGGATTGTGGAGTGCTTTATTTCCCCCTCCAATTCAATTTTGATTTGATCCCTACCCTTTTCTTCACTTTTTCGTTCACACAGGCTTTGCCCCCAAGGCTCTGCCTGCCACTGGTTCTTGGGTCACATAGGTATTTTTCCTGGTGGTGGACTATCAATTAGGTTATTAAAAGAAAAATAATATATAACCAGGAGATTAGAATCTCCTCTATTGAGGACTGACTCCGAGCTGGCTGGTCACAGACAGTGTACGTACTGTAGAAAACAAAGGGTAACTTGGTGACAGGACACCAGCCTGTATACGGTTATTTCAGTGGTACAGGAGAAAACAGGACATGCCTGAGGAACGTTCCCTTGCAACTGTCATCTTGGAGTTGGGGTAAGCACTTCTGGCATCATGCCTCTATTTGGGAAGCTGCACTCATTTGACCCTGCTGTTGGAGACATGGCCCAGTATGTTTTAAGAATGTAATATTTTTTCCTGGCAAATCAGTTTGGGGCAGATGAAAAGAAATGAGTAATCCTTCTGACTACATGTGGACCCGCAATACTTTCAGTTATAAGGGGCTTAACTTTCCCAGAGGCACCAGACTTTAAAACCTTCTAAAAGTTGACAGAGTTGATTAAGGAATATTATGACCCCAAACATCTTTTGATCCTGAGAGGCTATTTGTTTTATCTGGCTGTTAGAGAACCCGGGGAGTCCACATTGGAATTTTTGACAAGTTTGAGATGACTGGCAGAGGCATATGATTTTGGGTTAACCCTGAATGAGATGCTGAGAGACCGTTTGGTATGTGGGATTAATGACGTAACCATGCAGAAGCACCTGCTAGCTGAAGCCCAACTGGACTTCAAACAGGCACTGCAGCTGGCCTTGTCATTAGAAAATACAGTAAGGGGAGTGTGGGAGCTACAGGGCATCCCAATGGAAGGGGGCACCCTCACCTGTCCGACTGAACTTGGGGTACACCACTTGAGTGTAGGCACTCACAGAGCATCACTAAGGGCATGTACTGAGCAGAGGGACCCTAGGACAGCTCACAGCAGAACCCCACAACAAAGCCGAGCCTCATCCAAGTGGCTAATCAGTTCTTTAGGATCTGGGCCGGCAAGTCATTGTAATTGCTGCCGGTGTATGGACTCGAGATGGCAAAGGAGTCCTACAAGGTCTGACTTAACTGGGAAATCTTGGAGACTGGTACCCGGGAATGTCCCCTACATGTGAGTTGGAAAAATTAAATTGCTTAGTGACACCAAAATCGGAGCCAAAAAAAATGAATGTTTGGATTAAATAGTCACCCAGTTCCCATGGAGATCGATACCAGCACAGCTGTATCTGTGGTTACAGAATCTCTCTTTAACAAGATTCGCTCGGGACTCCAACCTCGCAGCTTGTGCAAGACCTCAGCCAGATTGAGAACATACACTGGGGAACTGTTGCATATTAAAGGCGCAACTTCGGTTCCGGTCTCCTATGCGAAACAGTTGGCCCAGTTACCACTCGGGCCCAAGCCTATTGGGGTGAGAGAGACAACAAGGTGCAGGGCTGGATGAACACAGCAGGCCAAGCAGCATCATAGGAGCAGAGAGGCTGACGTTTCGGGCTTAGACCCTTCTTCAGAAAAGGGGGAGGGGAAGGGGGTTCTGAAACAAATATGGGGCGAGTGGGAGGCGGATAGAAGATGGATAGAGGAGAGGATAGGTGGAGACGAAACAAACAGGTCAAAGAGGCAGGGATGGGGCCAGTAAAGGTGAGTGTATGTGGGGAGTTAGGGAGGGGATAGGTCAGTCCAGGGAGGACGGACAGGTCAAGGGGGCGGGATGAGGTTAGTCGGTAGGAGATGGAGGTGCGGCTTGAGGTGGGAGGAGGGGATAGGTGGGAGGAAGAACAGGTTAGGGAGGCAGGGACGAGCTGGACTGGTTTTGGGATGCGGTAGCGGGAGGGGAGATTTTGAAACTTGTGAAATCCACGTTGATACCATTGGGCTGCAGGGTTCCCAAGCGGAATATGAGTTGCTGTTCCTGTAACCTTCGGGTGGCATCGTTGTGGCACTGCAGGAGGCCCAGGATGGACATGTCGTCTGAGGAATGGGAGGGGGAGTTGAAATGGTTCGCGACTGGGAGGTGCAGTTGTTTATTACGAACTGAGCGTAGGTGTTCTGCAAAGCGGTCCCCGAGCCTCCGCTTGGTTTCCCCGATGTAGAGGAAGCCACACCGGGTACAGCGGATGCAGTATACCACATTGGCAGATGTGCAGGTGAACATCTGCTTGATGTGGAAAGTCTTCTTGGGGCCTGGGATGGGGGTGAGGGAGGAGGTATGGGGGCAGGTGTAGCACTTCCTGCGGTTGCAGGGAAAAGTGCTGGGTGTGGTGGAGCTGGAGGGGAGTGTGGAGCGGACAAGGGAGTCACGGAGAGAGTGGTCCCTCCGGAAAGCAGATAGGGGTGGGGAGGGAAAGATGTCTTTGGTGGTGGGGTCGGATTGCAGATGGCGGAAGTGTCGGAGGATGATGCGTTGGATCCGGAGGTTGGCGGGGTGGTACGTGAGGATGAGGGGGATTCTTTTTTGGTTCTTATTGCGTGGACGGGGTGTGAGGGATGAGTTGCGGGAGATGTGGGAGACACGGTTGAGGGCGTTCTCGACCACTGAGGGGGGGAAGTTACGGTCCTTGAAAAACGAGGACAACTGAGATGTACGGGAGTGGAATGCCTCATCCTGGGAGCAGATGCGGCGGAGGCGAAGGAATTGGGAATAGGGGATAGCATTTTTGCAGGAAGGTGGGTGGGAGGAGGAGTATTCTAGGTAGCTGTGGGAGTCGGTGGGCTTGAAATGAATATCGGTTTCTAGGTGGTTGCCCGATATGGAGACAGAGAGGTCCAGGAAGGGGTGAGAGGTGTTAGAGATGGTCCAGGTAAACTTAACGTTGGGGTGGAAGGTGTTAGTGAAGTGGATGAACTGTTCGAGCTCCTCGTGGGAGCACGAGGCGGCGCCGATACAGTCATCAATGTAACGGAAGAAGAGGTGGGGTTTAGGGCCGGTGTAGGTACGGAAGAGGGATAGTTCCACGTAACCTACAAAGAGGCAGGCGTAGCTTGGGCCCATGTGGGTACCCATGGCTACCCCCTTTGTCTGTAGGAAGTGGGAGGAATTGAAAGAGAAGTTGTTGAGTGTGAAGACGAGTTCGGCTAAGCGGATGAGGGTGTCAGTGGAGGGGGACTGGTCGGGCCTGCGGGACAGGAAGAAGCGGAGGACCTTTAGGCCATCTGTATGGGGAATGCAGGTGTAGAGGGACTGGACGTCCATGGTAAAGATGAGGTGTTGGGGACCGGGGAATTGGAAGTTCTGGAGGAGGTGAAGGGCGTGGGTGTGTCGCGGACGTAGGTAGGGAGTTCCTGGACCAAGGGGGAGAAAATGGAGTCCAGATAGTTGGAGATCAGTTCGGTGGGGCAGGTGCAAGCGGAGACAATGGGTCGACCAGGGCATTCAGGTTTGTGGATTTTGGGAAGGAGATAGAAGCGGGCGGTGCGAGGTTGGGGAACGATGAGGTTGGAGGCCGTGGGTGGGAGGTCACCTGAGGTGATGAGGTTGTGGATGGTTTGGGAGATGATGGTTTGGTGCTCAGGGGTGGGGTCATGATCAAGGGGGGGTAGGAGGAGGTGGTGGAACTGGTTGAGAAATACTCACCTTGATTGGCTCAACATTTTTCGATTGGAAAATGGCTGCCTCAGTGAAGTCCTTGTGAAGTACCCAGGAGTATTTCAGGAGGGGCTTGGGACCATCAAAGGAGCAAAAGCCACTTTACATGTTGACCAGGAAGCAATTCTGAGACTTTGCAAGGCCCGCCCAGTCCCATTAGCCTTGTGGGCAATATTAGCGGCAGAAATCAGGAGGCTGGAGAGTGAAGGGATCATCAAACCGGTGCAGTTTGCAGAATGGGCAGCGCTGATTATGAAGCCTGATGGCTCAATTTGCCTTTGTGGGGATTTTAAGAAAACGGTAAACCACTTGTCGCAGCTGGATAAATACCCAATCCCTCCCAAAAAGGACTTGTACGCAAAATTGGTGGGGGGTGGGGGGAGGGGTTGTCCTATATGAAGCTGGACATGAGCCACGCCTACCTGCAATTGTGACTGGAAGAGGAGTCCCAGAGTACGCTATAATTAATACCCATAAGGATTTATATCAATATACAAGGTTGCCATTTGGGGTATCATCAGCCTGTGCCCTTCTCCAGTGGACCATGGGGAACATTTTACTAGGGCTACCCCAGATTGCCATTTATCTGGATGACGTACTAATAACAGGGAAAACCAATGAAGAGCACTTGGAGAACTTGGACATGGTGCTTAAATGTTTCTCCCAGGTGGGCATGTGCCTTGGACAGGAAAAATGTGTGTTCTAAGTCCCACAAGTGACCTACTTGGGTTATAAACTTGACAAAACCAGGTTACACCTGTTGGTAGAGAAAGCAAGGGCGATCAAAAGTGCCCCAGCTCCGATGCCTATACTGGAGCTTAGGTCTTTCCTTGAGCTGGTGAATTATTACAGAAAATTCATACATAACCTGGTCACCAACTTGTCACCCCTACACCCACAACTTAAAAAATGTGAGCCTTGGAAATGATCCCAAAGTCAAGAAGCAGTCTTTAGGGAAGTAAACAAACAGCTATTGTCATCTAAAGACCCCCATACAATCCGAAGCAAGAAGTAGTGCAGACATGCTATGCCTCCCTGTACAGTATCAGGGTAGTGTTGGCTCACCAGTGGCCCAATGGAGAGGTACACCTGATAGCGTTTGCTTCCCAGACTCAGGCTGATAACTGTATGTAAGTATGCCCAGATAGAGAATGAAAGTTTTGTGGTCGTCTTTGGTGTGAGGAAGTTCCATCAGTACCTTTGTGGATGAAAATATGTCATAGTAACAGATCACAAGCCCCTGCTGGTTCTACTGAAGGAAGACAAGGTGGTGCCACCCATAGCTTCCAGTAGAATTCAGTGTTGGGCCCTTACTCTCAGCACAAACAAGTTAGAACGCCGTCCAGGAAACCAAGTGGTTAATGCGGATGCCTTAAGCCACCTCCCATTGGCAGATATTCCACCGGTGGTGCCTCCCCCGGAAGTGTCTATTTTGGTTTTAAACTTCCTGGACACCCTTCCAGTCACCATGGACAATATCCGACTGTGTACATATAAAGATCCTGTCCTAGTGAAACTGAAACAGTTGGTGGTAGTGGGGGAAACGGAAGGGCCATCATAACCAGGATTAAAACGTTTTTGGACCCAGCGAGACCAGATCATCGTAGAGAACGGCATATTATTGTGGGGAAGCAAGGGTGATTGTCCTGAGTAAAGGTTGCTGCCAGATACTGGCTGATCTCCACCAGGGTCGTCGAGGGGTTTCCAAGATGAAGATGCTAATGTCTGGTGCCAGGACTGGATGCCAACATGGCTGCATTGGTGGAGCAGTGCCATGAGTGCCAACAAGGGCAAAAATTGCCACGAGCAACGCCCCCACATTTGTGGGAATGGCCAGGTAAACCCTGGACTCAGTTGCATGTCAGTTCTGCTGATCCCTTCATGGGCACAATCTTCCTGATCATTGTGGATGCCCATTTGAAGTGGTTGGACGTGTATAAAGTTTGTTCAGCAAACTCAGGGATGATGATTGAGAATAGATGATTCGCAATAGATGAACTCTCAGAAGTATTGGACACAGACAACGGCACGTCATTTACCAGCAGGGAATTCGAATATTTCCTGAAGTCCATTGGCATTTGCTACATAAGGACAGCTCCATACCATCCACCGTCCAATAGCTTAGCAGAAAGAACGGTCCAACCATTGAAGATAGGCTTAAGAAAAAGCCTACAGCGTCATTGAGACCAAACTGTCCCAGTTCCTATTCGATGATAGGGCCACCCGTCACACTATAACAGGGATAGCTCCAGCAGAGCTGCTGACTGGGAGAAGAATCCATAATGGGTTAAACTTGATATTTCCAGACCAGGGAGGGAGGGTGAAATGGCAGCAGGAATGCTAATGCTGGCCACAGGCTTCCTATAAGCGAGAGAGTCAATTTAATTCAGGGAATGAAGTTTGGTGCCAGAACCATGGAATTGGCCCTGTATGGGTAGGAGGTGAGGTTGATGCGAGGTCAGGTCCCATGGCTTACAAGGTTCAGGTAGGTGATACAGTCCAGAACAATATGTGGATCAGTTAAAAGCCATTACCTTGCAAACAAGGCAGGAACAAAATATACCTGGTCCCACAGAACAGCCCGAAGGCTCAGCAGAAACCGCAGGTGTGCCCCCTCCATTTAATGTCGAGGAAATCTCAGAATCTGAAATGGATGCAGCCTCAATACCTTTGACACCGGAAGAAAAGCAGACTTTTCCGAGACAGTCTGGATGCGAGAGAAGGGCCACAGTGCGGTACATGTCACCTGTGTCTGAGTCTGAGTTGGAGGAACCGGACCTGGGGCAAAAGTGACACAAGAGAATCTACAAATGAAAGGCATGCCCACATCCCCGGGCTTGAGGTGAGGGTGGAGAGGCGTGGGTGGGGGGGGTTGTAGTGATTGGAACCAGGTGGACCTTGTTAACTATGAGGTTTTTGATTGGGTCGTTAACCTGGGCCAATCAGGAAAACCCTGGCTGACTAGAAGATTAGAATCTCCTCAGTTGAGGACTGACTCCGAGCTGGTTGGCCACAGCCAGTGTACTGTTAACTAGTAAATAGAGGGTGATTTGGTGACACCAGCCTCTGTGCAGTTATTTCAGACAGAATACTCCCTTCTTGCCTGAATTGGTGCAGCTCCATCAACATTCAAGAAGCTTGACATTATCCAGGACAAAACAGGCCACTTGATTAAAACATCCACTCCCTCTACCATCAACACTCAGTAGCAGCAGTGTGTACTATCTACAAGATGCGGTGCAGAAATTCACCAAAGATCATTGGACAGCCAAACTCACAACCGCAATCATCGAGAAGGACAAGGGCAGCAGATAAATGGGAACACCACCACCTGCATGTTTCCCTGAAGCCACTCACCATCCTGACTTGGAAATATATCACGGTTCCTTTGGTGTCACTGAGTCAAAATCCTGGAATTTCCTCCCTAATGGCACAATGGCATTATGTGTCTGTCTCTAACACATGGACTGCTGCAGTTCAAGAAGGTGGATAACCACCACTTTCTCAAGGGCAACTAGTGGATGGGTAATAAATGTTGACCCAGCCATGGACACCCACACCCCATGAATGAATTAAAACAAGGCAGGAAGGATGCCTGAAGTGTTAAGTGAATACTTTGCAACTGTCTTTTACTATGAAGCACATATTGCCTAGACCATGGTGACAAAGGAGGAAATTAGTTACTAGAAGAGTTTTAAATCGATAAGGAGGCAGTTCTAGATAAGGTGTTGATACTTAAGGTCAATAAGTCACTGGGACCTGATGTATCCAAGGATATTGAAGACAGTGAGAATGGAATTTGCAGTCTCAGCGGTAACTGCCTTGCACTATTCCCTGGTCTGAGAGGTGGTGCCAGAAGATTGAAGAATTGCAAACATTACAGCCTTGTTCTATAAAGCTTGTAAAAATCAGCCCAACAATTACAGTGCAGTCACTTTAACTTCAATGGTGGGGAAACCCATAGAAACAGCTACTTAGTATAAGATTAATAGTCACATAGAAAAATAGAGGGTAATTAAGAAGAGCCAACATGGATTTATTAAGGGAAAATTGTGTCTAGCTGATGGTGTTTTTTGAAGAGTAGATGAGAGCAATAGTTTGATGTGGTGTACATGGACTTCAAAATGTATTTAATGCAGGCCTATACAACAGACTTGTGACTAAAGGGACAGGAGGAACATAATTACAAAATTTGCTTAGGAGCAATAATGGTGAATGGATATGCTTCAGGCTACAGGACAACTTGTAGTAGATTTCTAGGCTTCATTAATCATTGGCTGTTGGTAAGATTTTAGAGTCCATTGTTAAGAATAAGAATACAGATTACTTAGAAGTGCATGAGAAAATAGGGCTGAGTCAGCATGGTTTCTCACCATCAAACTTTCTGCTGGACAGACCAGAAAATACCCTCTTGAAGTAGCCAGGTAGGTGCACACTCTCCATTTCAAAACTTTGTGAAATTGTTCTGTCATATATACACCAAATTTAAATGTAATTTTTGTGCAATTTTTTTGGTATGTGATTTAATATTTCATGGTGTATTATAATTCACATTTTATGTGATTGGAAAAGACCCAATATTAACACATGTTTGTAGAAAATCCAGCCATTTTCAAATGGCTGTACTGCCATGGAAACAGACCCTTCATCCATATGGAGATTTATCCATAATCATTGCAAACTCCTAATTGGTGCTGAAGTTAGAATAGGCCCAGGTTCAAATGAACTTTGTGTTACTCCATCTCCTTGAAATTGTCAACTCTTAATTTCCTAAGTTGCCACATTTAATAGATTGGATACTGAGTACGAAGAGAATTCAGAATAAAACTCAAAGAACTGCGAAATGCTTTAGATCAGAAACAAAAACAGAAATGGCTGGAAAAGCTCAGCAGGTCTGGCTGCATCTGTGAAGAGAAATCAGAGTTATTGTTTCAGGTCTGGTGACCCTTCCTCAGAAGAAGTGAATTCAGTTCTGCAGCAACAGCTTTATGATTAAAAAGCCAAGTAATATCTGAACAAAGGCAAAATACTGCAGATGGTGGAAATCTGAAACAAACACAGAGATTACAGATTTTACGCCTCAAGGACGCCCAAGAGGCTTTTAACTGCATTCTTTTATCTCTGTTTGTGTGCGTGTGTGTGTCTGTCTGTGTGTGTGTGTGTAAGCTTAATTAACAGCATAAAAGGTGCAATATTTTCTCAGCATTAGCAGGTAATGAATTTGTTTTTTCTTTCCCTTCAGAAACCTTGCAATTAACTCCTTTTGCTTACACAGTAAACAGATAACTAAATAGCTGCCTTAACCTTAAACCTTTGCTGCGACCAAGAGAGGAAGTTGAAAAAAGGGGAACCATTATAAGTCTAGATCCACAACAAGTGTGGTTAATAGCTTCTGAACAACTAGGGGTAAACAATAAATGCTGGTCTAGCCAGTGCTGCCCACATTCCATGAACAAATTTTTATAAATGAACCCTTCTTACCTAGTCACAGCACATTAACATGGTCACTGTACAGTCCCTTGCTTCATTCAATATAGCTCAATTACATCTCCCCAATATTACTGATACTAGAGCAAAAAAGGTTGAACCTTTTAAGCCAATTATGCTAACTAAGGAGTTTTGATGTAGGCATCAAAATGAAAGGTACGCTGTTCATTTTATGTAATTATTGAAAACATGGATTAGTCAATAGTTATGTACAGAGAAAAATTTTCCATTGTTGAAAAGATATTAATGTTCTCAAGCATCTTCAGCTTTGATTCAGTGAATTGCTGACTGAAATAAAAGGTTATAATTCTGAGGAGTGGTGTAGGTAGCATTCAAGTCTTTAAGGGGGAGCGGTGCTGTAGTGGTCATGTCACTGAACTAGCAATCCAGAACCTCAAGTTAACATTCAGGGGGCATGGGTTTGAATCCCACTATGAAATTTCAATTTAATAAATATCTGGAATAGAGAGCTGGCCTAAAGGCAACCATATCACTGCTGTTGGTTGTTGTAAAAACCCACTTGTTTCACTCATGTCCTTTGGGGAAGAAAACTTGCCATCCTTATTTGGTCTGGCCTGTATCTGACTCCAGACCCACAGCAATGTGGTTAACTCTTAACTGCCCTCTGGGCAATTAGGAATAGGCAGTAAAAATTGCTGGCCTAGCCAACAATGCTCACATCCCATGAGCAAACAGAAAAAAAGGAACTGAAGTCATTCTTTCCGGGGGTTGAGATTACATATGGCAGAACGTACATGATAAAACTTTGTCCATGCAGTCTCCCAATGTGTTTCACTCAGCCTGAAATGACTGGAGAAGAATTTTTAACAGTAGCTTTCCTTTGGATTAGACTATTGGGTGACAGAATATAGAAGGAGGCCAGTTAGCTTTATCACGTGTATCATGATGAGTCTTTAGAATGAGTCATTGTTTTTTATTCCATTATGAGCTGTCGACGTCACTGGCTGGACCTGCATTTATTGCCCGTCCCTGGTTGTCCTTGAAAAGGTGATGGTGAGTTGCTTTCTCAAACAACTGCAGTTCAGGTGCTGTAGGTCGGCCTACAATGCCATTAGGGAGGGAATTCCAGGATTTTGACCCAATGTTAACCCCAGATCTCTACTCTTTCTCAATTGTCCTGCAAATATTTTCCATTTCAAATATTTTTTGCATGTTATTATTGAATTTGTGCCCACTACAAAGGTCAGGCTTTATATTCAGAATCATAATATCTCGTTGTGTTTTTCCTTATATCTTTTACTGATTACCTACATCTGTTTTCCTTGCTTATCAATTCTCTGTCATTGGAAACAGTTTTCTTCTTATTTACTCAATCAACCTCTTTCTGATTTCAAACATCTATCTCATATCTGTGTTTACCTTCCATTGCTATAAAGGGAACAATTCCAGCTGCTTCATATGCTTCACATAACCAGAGTCACTCATCACTGGGACTATTCCAATAAACCTTAACTGTACCCTATCTAAGGCCTTAATGTTTTTCTTACCGCATGGGACATAAAATGCTCCTACTAAAGCTTAAACTACATCGTATTATGATGCGCAGAGGTATGGAAAAAAGACAGGAGATTGGCATTAGGTAGTAGAATCAGTGCTAACATGATAGGCTGAATGTCTTCCTTCTGTGGGGTAACAATTCTGTGATTCTGTGATTATTGTGTATTAGTGTTTTGGGGTAGCATGGTGATTCAGTGGTTAGCACTGCTGCCTCACAGCACCAGGGATCTGGGTTCGATTCTACCCTTGGGCAACTGTCTGTATGGAGTTTGTACATTCTCCCTGTATCTGCGTGGGTTTCCACTGGGTGCTCCGGTTCCCTCCCACAGTCCAAAGATGTACGGGGTAGGTGGATTGGCCATGCTAAATTGCCCATAGTGTTCAGGGATTTATAGATTAGATGGGTTATGGGGGATGAGTCTGGGTGGGATGCCCTGAGGGTCGGTGTGGACTTGTTGGGCCAAAGGGCCTGTTTCCACACTGTAGGGATTCTATGATTCAATAGTACAGCAGTGAGAATGAAATCTCCATGTTATGGGCAGAAACTAAGAGAACCACAAAGAGACAGATTGTTTGCAAGAGAGTGGTCAATAAGGCTCGTGATGGTGAGACAAAATTAATTAGAACGCCCCTCAGACTAAGGATTTAAGGAAGAACAAGGCAGTCGAAATAGCTTTGGCTTCCTCTAGCAGTGTTGGTACACACATGGTAGACTGAATGGCTTCACTTATACCATAAATTTTTATGGTTAAACTGTGGATTAAAACAAAACCAAAAACAGGAAATGGAAATTAAAGAGGTCTCAAAAGAGGGTAAGTCGAAAGCAATATGGACTGGCTTGAATCCAACTAGTTTTCAATTAAGAATAAGTAAGTAACTAGAAATGAAATTCCCCGACCACTTCAATGTTCAGGCAGTAATTGAACAGTAGCTTGAGGGATTCGTTCTCAACTGCTGAACCACAAATTTCCTGTAGTCCAGTAAAGATATGCTAGTCCAATTAGCTCCCAGTATTTGAGACAGTTAATAGGCATACAGCATCAGCAACAGAAGCTTTAGAAACATCTTGAAGTTATACATGGAAACTGGTAAGCGTTCAGATGATTCTACATTTATAAACTATCACTGTTCTAACCTCGGAGATAGCAAGAACTGCAGAAGCCTCTGATGTTGCCTGGCCTGCTGTGTTCCTCCAGCTCCATACTGTGTTATCCCTGACTCCAGTATCTGCAGTTCTTGCTATCTCTGAGTGAGCTATAACCCCACTGCGAAGCCTCTTCTAGGGATGCCCATCTTGAAGAAGTTATCCTCCTCCCTCCGGAAAGGCCTCAGTGGATCTCTCTCCCACTGCAACCCTCTGGTAATCTCTTCAGCCCTGAAAATCTTCGATCACATACTCAAGCAAACCTGGTACTACAGCCACTGTTCTAACCTCATAATTTTTGCGATGTCAAATGATATGTAATGTTATGTGTAAGACACTTTTGTTTAATTTACTGTGGAAAGTAACTAATTGGAATATCTGACAATGACACAACTGGATTATGTACATTTCCTTGACAGTAAAACATGAATATTACATCATTAGCTACATTGTATATTCAGGCAAATGCAAAACCGTGTACTTCTTTTTTTATCATTTATAAAGAGCAAAGCTGACATTCTTGCCAAGTTGAATCAAAGCAAGTTATTAATTAAATGTTTTTGTGCAGCTCTTCTATTACATCCACCCAAGCAGCTAGGTGAGGATTTGCTTTCAGATTTTATCCCAAAGACAGCACCTCCAACAATACAACACTCCTTTGATACTGTACAGGAATGTGTGCCTTGATTGCCATCAAATATTGATGCCCTTGTTTAATGCTTTTGTTCGTAACAAGTCAGAGTCAGAGTATTACAGCATGGAAACAGAGCCTTCAATCCAACTCGTCCATGTCGGCCATGTTCCCAAACTAAACCAGTCCCACTTGATTGCATTTGGCCCATATCACTCTAAACCTTTCCTATTCATGTACTTATCCAAAGGTTACTTATAGGAAGGATATTATTAAGCATGGGAAGGTTCAGAAAAGATTTACCAGAATGTTGCCTGGAATGGAGGGTTTGGGTTATAAGATGAGGCTGGATAGGCTGGGACCTTTCTCACTGGAGCACAGGAGGTTGAGGAGTGACCTCATTGAGGTTTATAAAATCATGAGGAGTATAGATAAAGTGAACCATAGAACCCCTACAGTGTAGAAACAGGCCATTTAGCCCATACCAAAACTCCAAAGAACATCGCACCCAGGCCATTCCTACCATTTAACCCTGCATTTTCCACAGCTAATCCACCTAGCCTGCACATCCCTGGATACTGTGGATAATTTAGCATGGCTAATCCACCTAACCTGCACATTTTTGGACTGTGTGGGAAACCAGGGTAAACCTACACAGACATGGGGAAGACGTGCAAACTCTACACAAACGTTAGCCCGAAGCTGGAATTGAACCTGGGTCTCTAACACTGTGAGGCAGCATTGCAAACCACTGTACCACATGTCTTTTCCCTAGGTTGGGGGATTGCAAGATTATGGGGCAAACTTCTAATATGAGAGAATAAAGATTTTTTAAAAATGTGAATTTTTGTACATACAGTGTGATCTGTGTGTAGAATGAACTTTCAGAGGAAGTGGTGGATGTGAGAACAGTTACAATGTTTAAAAGACATTTGGATAAGCTCATGAATAAGAAATGTATGGAGGGATATGTGCCAGGCACAGATAGGTAGGACAGAAATAGAAGTTGCTGTAAAAGCTCAGCGGTCTGGCAGCATCTGTGGAGGAAAAAAGTCAGAGTTAACATTTTGGGTCCAGTGACCCTTCCTCAGAACTGTTCTAAGGAAGGGTAACTGGACCTGAAACGTTAACTCTGTTTTTTTCTCCACAGGTGCTGCCAGACCTGCTGAGCGTTTCCAGCAACTTTGTTTTTGTTCCTGATTTACAGCATCCACAGATAGGTGGAACCAGTTTAGTTTGGGATTATGGTCAGCATGACTTGTTTGGACTGAAGGGTCTTTTTCTGTGCTGTATCACTCTATGACTTTAAGGTTGCCCCTATACTTTTCAAGAGATTCACTTGATCCCAGTTGTCTGTATCTAATACATGATTCTTTCTTATTCTTGACTAGAACCTCAATATCTTTATTCTTCCATTGTTTCCTACTCTTACCAGCCTTACTCTTCACTCTAACAGGAACATAATGCCTCTGAACTCTCATTATTAGACTTTTGAAAGTCACTTGTCAGTCATCCTTTTACCTACCAATAGTCTATTCCAATCAACTTTTGAAAGTTCTTGTTTCATACCATTAAAATGTGCCTTATTCCAATTAAGAACTTTAACTTTAATGGATGGCTTATCCTTTTCCATAACTATTTTAAAACTAATAGAATTACGATCACTAGTCCCAAACTGGTCCCCTATCAACACTTCAGTCACTTGCCTTGCCTTATTTCCCAAGAGAAGATCATGTTTTGCTCCTCCTCTGGTAGGCACATTTACATATTGATAAAGAAAATTTTCTTGAACACATTCAACAAATTCCTCACCATCCAAACCTTTAACACTGCAGCAGTCCTAGCCGATGTTTGGAAAATTAAAATCTCCTACCATTACAACTCTATTATTTTTACATATATCTGAGATCTCTCTACATATTTGCTTCGCAATTTACCTCTGATGTTCGGGGGCCTATAGTACAATCCCATCAAGGTCATCATCCCTGCCTTATTTCTAATTTCTATCCATATAGTTTCATTGGATAAACCCTCAGAAATATCCTCTCCAATTACAGTAGTTATGTTTTCCTTAATCAAAAACGCAACTCCCCCTCCTCTTTTGCCTCCCATTCTATCCTTCCTGTAGCATCTGAAATCCAGAATATTGACCTGCCAGTCCTGTCCTTCCCTCAGCCAAGTTTCTGTAATAGCTATATGTCCCAGTCCCATGTTCTCAAACATTCCCTGAGTTCATCAGCCTTACCTGCAAGACCTCTTACATTTAAATAAATGCAGTTTAATTCTTCAGACTTATCTTGTTGTCTGACTTGCTCTTGTCTGTCTTTTCTATTAACTTGCTCTTTTCTGATTCAGAATTATCCTCGCCTGTCTTTCCATTTTTACTGCTACTTGGGAAGCAGAACCTGCCACCTTCCTCTATTAGTTTAAGGAGTTCTGAAATAGAACTAGCAAATCTCCCCACCAGGACATTGATCCCTATCCAGTACAGGTAGAACCCATCCCTTTTGAAGAGTCTTTTTTTGTGCACTAGAAGAGATCCCAATGACTCAAAAATCTGAATCCTTGCACATTGCATCATCTCTTCAGCCAAGAATTTATCTGCCCTATTTTTTTAAATTCCTACTCTCATTAGAATATGACACCAGGAGTAAACCAGAGATTATTACCTTTGAGGTTATTTCTTTTAACCTGCAACCTGACCTATTATTTTCATTCTGCAAAGCATTGACCCTTTCCCTAATTATGTTATTCCTCCTAATGTGTACAACATTCAGCTTCTCACGCTCCCCTTCGACAATATGCTTCAATCATTTTGAGACCTCCTTAACCCTGGTACCAAGAAGACAATACACAAGTCATAAAGCATAATTTAATGCATGCGCTCTGCCCTGATCCCCTGATGACCCTTTTGAAAAAGAATTTCTTTTACTTAGGTAAAGTGGGGAAGCCAAATTCTCCAGTTAACATTTTTTAAAAATTTAACCTATTTTCTAATCAACCTGTTCTGAGATGTTATTACAGATGTCTGGAGAAGGTGGAATTTGAATCCAGGCCTCCCAGTCCAGGTTGAGGGCCACTACCAACGAACCACAAAAGGACCACCCAGTTAAGTCTGAAATCAGCTTTCTGATACATCACAGATTGAGGCCCTCAAGTTGACAATTAGTACACACTTAAAGGATTCGTCCCACTGAACTAGTATTGATCTAGTGGTGGGTCACGGAGTTGTCATGTAAGAAGACAACAGAAAACCCTGTGAAGGGTCCAGACCCGAAACGTCAGCTTTCCTGCACCTCTGATGCTGCTTGGCCTGCTGTGTTCATCCAGCCCTATACCTTGTTATCTCAGATTCTCCAGCATTGGCAGTTCCTACTATCCCTGTCAAGATTGCTTACCAGATCTCTAAGGCTGGGGGTCCCAATTCTAAAGGCACCCAGTGCTTGACTGAGAGGCCGAGTATCTGGGAGGGAGCTATCCACTGAGAGCCACAAGCTTAGAGCATTCACTACAACTTTCCATCACCTCCTCTGTTAGCACTGCTGCCTCACAGGCCTGGGTTTGATTTCACTCTCGGTGAGGAGTGTCTGTGAGGAGTTGACACATTCTCCTCGCGTCTGTTCCAAATGCTCTGGTTTGATCACATAGTCCAAAGATGTGCAGGTTAGGTGGATTGGCCATGCTAACTTGGCCCTAGTGCAGGCTAGGTGGGCCAGCCCTGGTAAATGCAGGGTTATGGCGATAGGATTGGGTGGGTGGGATGGTCTTGGAAGAGTCAGTGCAGACTTAATGGGTTAAGTGGCCTCTATCTGTACATTAATATGGTGGGCCCCCCTCTCCAATGCCAGTGACACATGACTAATGCTGACGTTCCAATCTGTGAACAAGACCCTTATCAGCTGGAATAAATGGCATCCAGAGTCCATGCAACAAAAATGGCGGCTTTTCAGCCTATTGAATCTAGGTTGACTCTGTAGAGCAAAATGATTGGTCCAATTTCACTAAACAAAATAAAAAGAACTGCAAATGCTGGAAATCAGAAACAAAATCAAAAATTGCCAGAAAAACCTCAGCAGGTCTGGCAGCATCTGTGGAGAGAAAACAGGGTTAATGTTTCAAGACCAGTGACCCTACTTCAGAACTGGATTTTGAGCTTCTCCAGCCTCAATGATTGGGGAGCCGAACACATCAATATATTGAAGAAGACTGAAGCACTTATGAAAATATTCAGCCAGAAGTACCAAGTGGATGTTTCATTTCTGCCATGTTCTCAGATCCCTCGCACCACAGATGTCAGTCTTCAATCAATTTGATTCGATTGACATGATATGATGAAATGGGTGAAGGTACTGTAAAATAGGTCCTGATAACATCTCACAGTAGTATCAAGGAGATGTGCTTCAGACTAGTAGCCCTCCTAATGGGACTATCCCAGTAAAGTGTAACAGAGGCATCTACCCAACAATGTGGAAATTTGCACATGTATGTCCTGATTGAGGCTAAGTGTGGGTACCACACCATTCTTCAGGCATTGCAATAGTAAAGCAGATAACAGGTCTCCTGAAGATGAAGTTCTGCTGCTTGGATCTGTCTGGTGGTAGATGGTGGTGAGGGAGGGGTGTTGGTGATAGTTGCAGTACACTTACAAAGTTTTCCACATTATCCTAGTATGCTATGCTCTACACAACTGAAACAGACAAAGGGGGATATGACGGATGCTGAAATGCTGGAAGAGCAGGAGTAAGAGGAGGAAGATAAAAAGATTATGCAGAAGGAACATCATCTTCTGCATCATTGAATGCGGCAATGTCAGGTGCTACAAGCCAGACAGAGAATCATAGAATTCCTACAGTGTGGAAACAGGCCCTTCGGCCCAACAAGTCCACACCAAACCTCAGTGCATCCCACCCAGACCCATCCCCCTATAACCCACCTAAGCTACACATCCCTGAGCACTATGGGCAATCCACCATGGCCAATCCACCTAACCTGCACATCTTTGGACTGTGGGAGGAAACCGGAGCAAACCCACGCAGACACAGGGAGAATGTGCAAACTCCACACAGACAGACACCCAAGGCTAGAAATGAACGTGGGTCCCTGGTGCAGTGAGGCAGCAGTGCTAACCATTGTGCCACCGTGCCACCCCAAAGGGATGTAATGGACATCCAGTTCCAAAGGATGACAGCTGGGTGCATTGATTAAATTTGTTGGTGCTTGAAAGGCAAGCAGTGCATTTACATTCCAGTAGTCACATGCAGCTTCTCTTGTTTGTTTGTTTTCTGTTAGCTTTTGCTGTTGCCGAATAAAAGTGAATGGCTTGAAGTATTTCAAGACTGTCCTGTATACCATGACCCACATTGAACAATGATAAGGTGCTGGGCTACCCTGGAAACTGAAGAAAGAATGGAAGTGACTTAGGCAGGGGTATGGAAAGCTTTGTGGCTTAGGACTTAAAACAGTGCTAGATGTTTGAAGGTGCAGTTGTACGTGCAATAACATACCAGCCTTGAGCAGAATCTTTTCTCTGAAACATGAAGTCACTCCTTGGAAAATCTGGACCATTGTGGTAAAAGCTGGCCCCATCCAAGGGATTACCTTCCACCCATTTGTCCTCTCTTCTTCCACCATACCCCTGTTTGGAATAATAAACACAAAGGGTTTTGTACATTACGCTTATTTGCAGGAGTCTCTTCAAATTAAGTTGTGCTTTTAGGGACAGTAACACTGGTCACCATATTTCAAAGTATTTTAAATATAAAAAATTGCTGTAAGAAACTGTCTGGTGCACCCTAATGAAACCAGCAATTGGTTCAGTGTGGTTTTATTAAAGCTAATTCCAATAATTTAAAATTAGAATATAAATGGACGGAGGAGAGCACTCTATTGTGATGACTCCATTTTCAGCTGTGTTAATGAAATAGCAACAGATTGCCACTCTTAAAAATATCAATTACTTTTTCAGACAAGGAGAAAAGTTAATTATTTTGTCGTACTGCCAGATTACATTGGTTCATAGATTTTAAATTGTGTTATGCAAATTAATTTTAACAGAAACTTGAATCATAACTTTACTTAAAGAAACCAGAGCAATTTGTATCTAAATTGCAAATTGCATCTTAAGCAGAAATCCAAAAATATGTCATCAATTTTAGCCTTTTCAAGTTGTTAAGAGTGGCAGTGGTTAACAGTCAGAAATTCTTCATTTACTGAATCTGTAACCCTATACTTTTGATAAACAGTACTTTAACCAAGTTAATTATAATTCTCTGAAAGAATTGTAACTAGCATTTAAAGTGTCACTGTTATTAGTATTAGACTTATTATAAGGCAAAGAAAGGAGTTCATTACCTCAAAAACAATTAAGTTGTTGGCTTAGTTATTTTAAAGCCAGAGTCCTACGCTTTCAATTGTGTCCTAAAATTATCATTTGAAGGATCTGAAGAAAAAAATATAAATGGTAATAATTCTGTTAGAGTTATGACAAAAGTGGTGGTGTTGGGGAAAGATCAATTGTTTTCAAGACAGCTGTATGATGAAGCACAGGATTAGTTATTGTGGTGGACTAGAAACTTAGAGGCTACGGCTTTCTGCTAAATTTAATAAAACTAGTAGCTGGCGAACAGGCTCGAAGAAGATTGACCATGAAATTTACTGGATTATCAGAAATTAGCTGGTTTGCCGATACAGTGGAATAAGAACCTAGCACCCCTGCCTGACTGGCATACATATGATCCCTTATCCTGAATTGTGCAATTGATTCTTAAAGGCCACAGAGGGACTAAGGATGGGTAATGAATGCTGCTTTGTCAGTGTCACCCATATCTCAAGAATGTTTTTCTCCCCTTAATACTCCTTCAAAATTGTGTTTTAGTTATTGCCATGTTGGTGTTTTTTTGCTGTAAAAAGTTTCCACTGCACTTCAGTGATGGAGAAGGAGCAGCTTTGAGGAAATTCAAAACTGTCGTGTCATTTTTGTATCTACACTTTATACTCCCAAAAAACATGAGAATGATGTGAAGAAAAGCTCTGAAGGAGGAATTGCCGTCAAACCTGTGTCTTGCATAATAAGAACATCAAGAAGCACTTAATGGATTCCCATAATAAGACCATAAGAACTAGGAGCAGGAGAAAGCAATTCAGCCCCTTGAGCCTGCTCCACCATTTAACACAATCATGGCTGATCTCATCTCAGCCTCAACTGTATTTTATCAACTGCTTCATCCCCTTAACCCATTATCAAATAAAAACCTTTTTTTTTATCTATTCACAGGATGAGAGCATCGCTGGCTATGCCTGCATTCATTGCCCATCTCTAATTGCCCAGAGGCCAGTTAAGAATTAATCATATGACAGTGGGTCTGGAATCACATGTAGGCCAGGCCAGATAGAATGGCAGTTGTCTTCCCTAAAGGACATTAGATAGGTTTTTCCTGGCAATCAACAATGGATTCATTGTCATCATTAGACTTTCAATTCGAGAATTTTTTAAAAATTGAATTCAAATTCCACCATCTACCATGGCAGGATTTGAACCCAGGTTGCTGGAACATCCCTGGGCCTCCAAATTAACAGGTCTTCAATGATGAAACAACCGGTCCATTGCTTCCCCTATCTCCTCCTTGAATTTATTCTGTGTCCTGGCATTCGCACACTATGGAGTAGTGAATTCCACAGATTCATGACCCTTTGGGAAAGGTAATTCCTCCTCATCTCTGTTTTCAATCTACCACCCCCTAGCTTAAAACAATGATCTTTTATTCTAGATTCCCTACAAGGAGAAACAATTACTCTACATCTACTTTTCAATTTCCTTTAGCATCTTGTATACCTCAATTTGATCTCCTCTCATCCTTCCAAACTCTCGCAAGTATAGGCCTAAACTTCTCAATCGCTCCTCATAAAACAAGCTTTTCATCTCTGGAATCAATCCAATGAATCGTCTCTGAACTACCTCCAATGCAATTATATTCTTCTTCAAGTAAGTGGACCAAACCTGTAGTGCAATTCTCCAGTTGCAGTTTCACCAGTGCCTTGTACAATTGCAACAATATTTCCCTAGTTTTATACTCTATTCCTTTAGCAATAAATGCCAAAATTCCATTTGTCCTCCTTGTTACCTGCTGTACCTGCATTCTAGATTTCAGTGATTCATGTATGAGAATACCCAGATCTCTCTGCACTGAAGCATTTTGAAGTTTCTCTCCATTTAAATAATAAATTAACTTTTTATCATTCTTGTTATATCTTCAAAGAACTTTAGTAAATTAGTCAAACATGATTTACCCTTCATAAAACCATGCTGACTGACTCTGATGGATTGCATTTTGACTTTCAAAATGTCTATTATTATTTCTTTTATAATTAATTCCAACAATTTCTCAATGACCAGTTAAACTAATGGGTCTATAGTTTCCTATTTTCAGATTTCCTCTCTTTTTGAATAAAGGCATTATTTTAGATTTTTAAAATCCACTGAAACTTCTCCAGAATCCAGGGAATTTTGGCATATTATAACCGATGTGACCACTTTCTCTGCTGTCACTTCCTCTAAGACCCGACATATAGAAATTCAGGACCTGGGGAATTGTCCACTTTTTATCCCAACAGTTTGCACAAAACATTTTCCTGAATGAAGACGATCGGTTTAAGTTCCACCTTTTCTATAACATCTGCATTACCTGTTACTATTGAGATGGTTTCTGAGCCCTCCACCAATAAAACTGAGGCAAAATTTTGATTTAGTTTCTGTGCCATTCCTGTGTTCCCTATTATTAACTCTCCAGCCTCATCCTCTAAGCAACCAACATTCACTTTAGCTACTATCTTCCTTTTTATACACTTATAGATGCTTCTGCTGCTTTTTTAATATATGGTTTGCCAATTTTCTTTCTTCTCTTTTTGTTTGTATTAGCAGATATGATTACGATGTTCACTCACTATGATTTTCAATAGTAGAAAATTGTATGGAAATCATGCTCAAATCCAGGTTATTGCCTTTGGGGGGAAGCAAAGCTTGTGTAGTTGATGTTTCAAGTTAAGATGTGGTAATCATTAATTCAATTGATAGTTCTGAAAATAATTTCCAAGCAATCAAAAATTATTTTTCCATTATATATTCCATCTCTAAAATGGAATTTGGAGACAAATTTGTTTGAAACTGCTGCAAAAGATATTGACTAAGATTTTCCTCATATTCTCTTCAGACATATTGAATTTTGCTGGAAAAAGTGACCTTGCTGAATCTTTTCATCTTATATACATTGGTACAAATGCAAGATTGCCAGAGTTAGCAATAATTTACACCACAAGGGAAAAGAGTGCTGATTCGTTGATGAGTTGGCTCCGAATGGCTGAGGCATGAAGAAACTGTAGGAAACTGTAGGCACTCAAAAGCCTAGGCAACTCAAAAAGGCACAAGACTTTGAATACATTCGTAGAGTCATGGACTCATGGAGCATGGAAACAGACCCTTTGGTCCAACTTGCCCATGCCGACCAGGTATCCTAAACTGATCCTAAACTGAACTTGTCCAATTCCTATTCATGTACCTGTTCAAATACCTTTCAAATATTGTAATCTTACCTGTCTCTACCACTTCCTCTGGCAGCTCATTCCAGACACGTACCACCCTCTATGTGAAAATGTTGCCACTCAGGCCCCTTTTAAATCTTTCCCCTCTCACCTTAAACCTAGGCCCTTTAGTTTTGAGCTCTCCTACTCTTGGAAAAAGACCTTGGCTATTCACCTTATTGATGCCGCTCACAATTTTATAAACCTCTATAAGGTCACTCCTCAGCCTTTGATACTCCAGGGAAAATAGTCCCAGCCTTTCCAGGCTCTCCTTATAATTCCAACCTGCCAGTAATGGCGACATCCATGTAAATGTTTTCTGTACCCTTTCTAGTTGAACAACATCCTTCCGATTGCAGGAGCACCAGAATTGTACACTGTATTCTGACAACAATTTTAAACTTACACTGTCACAAAGTCAAGAACAGATGCTTTAAGTTTGTACAGTGTGATCTTTTTAAGGCATTATCAAGGATAGCATTAACCTCTTTGTAGATTGGACATGCAATGACATCCTTACGAAAATACTACTGTTTAAACAAAGTATGCAGTTTGATGTTACAGACCAAAATAATAGCTCATATAAGTAAAGTGAGTTCTAATGATCTTGCTTGCCTTTGGCAAGAAGGGATTTTTTAGAATTAAAATAGCCAGTCTTTCCATGGATGATTAGAAAGATCAAGAAAAGATCTGGGAGGTTCGAAAAGGCCAGTTTCAGGTCAGAAATATCTTCAAGACTAACATTCTTCAATTCATGTCATACAGGCAGCAATTTCAAGTTTCTATTCACAGACAGTCAGATGATGTCACAACAAAAGACATGAATGTGACTTTTCAAAGGCAGAATAGTCAGAGACTCAGTGAGTCAGTCATCATTTCGACCCCATTTAAAACCTTTAGAGAAGATCTGCTGGCAAGGAAAAGGAACTTACCATTTATGCATTATTTGAAGATGGATTGGCATACGATCCCATATTGCAGACCAATAACAATTACATGATTAGGTGCAGCCAACACTTTTCTGTGATCAACAAAGTGCAGCAAACCAGTAAAATTTGTAATTCTGATGAAGGGTCTAGGCCCGAAACGTCAGCCTTTCTGCTCCTATGATGCTGCTTGACCTGCTGTGTTCATCCACCCCTGCACCTTGTTGTCTCGGATTCTCCAGCATCTGCAGTTTCTACTATCTCTGATTTAAAATTTGTAACAGATGTATTTTATTGCATCAACCAAAAAGCTGTTCAGCTTTTCTTGGTATCTGTAAAGCATGTGGAACTATGGGATCTGAGAATATAAAGATCTCATACTCCATCCTACCTCTGATTACTTGAAGCATAACACTCTGTTCAAAGCTTTCTCCTTTATTTTCACATTCCAGCCCAGATACTTAAATGCCTGAGGAATATAATGTTTATACATAATAGTTAGTTGTAACAAATGCATGTTGGATTAATATCCATGCCCAGTTTCTTATGTTATGGGAGATAACATAACAGCAGCAAGCTGTGACGATGCTGATTGACGGTTGGGGTGAAGATTTGCATTGGCGCAGTCACCACTACCAGAAGGAGGACCTCAGAAAGACACCCTCTGGGTTCAAGTGAAAATCAGTGTCCAGCAGAGGGCTGCAATGATACTGATTGGCAGTAGGGGTGAAGATTTGCATTGTTTTGGAAAATTGTTGAGGGGAATGACCTCTCAGGGGAAAGCAGCAGCAGCCAGACTCATTGCACCACTGATGGTTCTGATGCAGAGAGGGAGGTGTAAAAATTGTGCCAGGGCAATAGTTATAGGGGACGTAATTGTAAGGGGAATAGACATGCATATACGTAGCCGCAAATGAGGATCCAGTATGGTATGTTGCCTCCCTGGTGCGAAGGTCAAGGATGTCTTGCAGCGGGTACAGGACATTCTGGAGGAGGAAGGTGAATGGCCAGTGGTTGTGGTACACATCAATATAAAGGACATAGGTAAAAAGAGGGATGAGGTGCTAAAAGCTGGGAGCCAGGAAGAAATTTAAGAAATCTGACCTCAAAGGTAGTGACTTCAGGATTACTACTGGTGCCATGTGTTAGTCAGAGTAGAAATGACAGGATGAATACGTGGCTGTAAAGATAGTGTCGGGGGGAGGGTTTCAGATTCCAGGGGCATTAGGACCAGTTCTGGGGGAGGTGGGACCTGTACAAACTGGATGGGTTACATCTGGGCAGGAGTGCGGCAGTGTTTGCCAGAGCATTTGGGGAGGGTTTAAACTAAAATGCCAGGGGGATGGGAACCTATGTAAGAAGTCAGAGAAGAAGGGAGCAAGGACAACAACAAAAGGTAAAAAAGGGAATAAGAAAAGTGACAGGCAGAGAAACCAAGGACAAAATTCAAACAAGGCTATTGAGAAAAATAAGGGGAAGACAAACAATGTTAAAAAGACAAGCTTAAAGGCTTTGTGCTTTAATGCTCGGACCATTTGCAATAAAGTGGGTGAGCTAATCACGCAGATAGATGTAAACAGATACAATATAATTGGGATTATGGAGACATGGCTGCAGGGTGAACAGGGATGGGAACTGAATATCCCAGTGTATTCAGTATTTAGGAAAGGAAAGGCAAAAAGGAAAAGGTGGTGGAGTGGCATTGCTGGTTAAAGAGGAAATTAATACAATAGTGAGAAAGGATATTAGCTCTGACATTATGGAGTCTGTGTGGGTGGAGTTGAGAAACACCAAGGGGCAAAAAACATTAGTGAGTGTCATATATAGACCCGCAAACTGCAGTGATGATGTTGGGAATGGCATTAAACAGGAAATTAGAGATGCATGAGATAAGGGAATATCAGTGATCATGTGTGATTTTAAT
Organism: Rhincodon typus; assembly: GCF_021869965.1. NCBI lineage: Eukaryota > Metazoa > Chordata > Chondrichthyes > Orectolobiformes > Rhincodontidae > Rhincodon > Rhincodon typus. The sequence goes on from NC_063332.1 coordinate 68,640,575, forward strand.
TTGTACGTAGACTGGGCAAATCAAATTAATCACAATGCTGTAGAGAAGAAATTCCTGGAGTGTATACAGGATGGTTTTCTTGACCAATATATGGAGGAACCAATTAGCGACCAGGCCATCTTAGGCTGGGTACTGTGTAGTGAGAAGGGAACCATTGCCAATCGAGCTGTGAGAGACTCCTTAGGGATGAACAACCATAACACGATAGAATTTTTTATCAGGATGGAGAGTGATGTAGGTGATTCAGAGACTAGGGTGCTGAATATTAATAAAGGAAACTATGAAGATATCAGGCATGAGTTGGCCTTGATAGTTTGGGAAGCGAAGTACTTACTTAAAGGGCTGACAGTGGATAGGCAATGGCAAACATTCAAGGAAAACATGGAGGAAATGCAACAACAGTTTATTCCTGTCTGGCACAAAAGTAAAATGGGTAAGGGGGGCAATCCATGGCTTACAAATGAAATTAAAGATAACATTCCATTCAAGGAAGAAGCAAACAGATTAGCCATGGAAAATAATATGTCTGAGGATTGGGAGCAGTTTAGAATTCAGCAAAGAAGGACCAAGGGATTGATTAAGAAGTAGAAAATAGAGTATGAAAGTAAGTTAGCAGGAAACATAAAGACTGACACTGAGAGTTTCCAAAGCTAGTGAAGAGAAAGAGATTGGTAAACACAAATGTAGGTCCCCTACAGACAGAAACAGAGTGATGTATAATAGGGGACAAAGAAATGGCTGAGCAACTGAATACATACTTTGCTTCTGTTTGCATAAAAGAGGACAGAAATCAAATACCATAAGTGTTGGAGAATGCAAGATTTAGTGTGAGGGAAGAATTGAGGGAGATCAATATTAGTAGAGGAATGGTGCTAGGAAAATTGATGGGATTGAAGGTGGATAAATCCCCATGGCCTGATAACCTACATCTTAAGGAAGTGGCTCTAGAAATAGTGAATGCATTGGTGGCCATCTTCCAGGATTCTATGGACTCTGGAACAGTCGCTGCAGATTGGAGGGTAGTTAATGTCAATCCAATATTCAAAAAGGGAGGTAGAGAAAAAACAGGGAATTCTAGACCAGTAATCCTAACATTGGTAGTGGGGAAAATTCTCAAATCAATGACCTTGTAATGGAGCATTTAGAAAGCAGTGGCAGGATCAAACAGAGTCAGCATGGATTTATGAAGGGGAAATAATGCTTGACAAATCTATTGGAATTCTATGAAGATGTAACTTGTAGAGTTGACAAAGGGGAGCCAGTCGATATGCTATATTTGGACTTTCAGAAACCATTTGACAAAATCCTGCATAAGCGATTATTGTGCAAGATTAAGGCGCATCGGATTGGGGAAGTCTATTGAGGTGGATAGAAAACTGGTTAGCAGAGAGGAAAGAAAGAGTAGGGATTAATGGGTCCTTTTCAAATTGTTGGGCAGTAACTAGTGGGGTGCCGCAGGGATCGGTGCTAGGACCCCAGCTTTTCACAATATATATTAATGATTTGGATGAGGGAACAAAATGTAACATCTCTAAGTTTTCAGATGATACCAAGTTGGGTGGGAGGGTGAACTGTGATGAGGATGCAGAGATCCTTCAGCATGATCTGGACAGGTTGGGTGAGTGGGCAAATCAATGGCAGATGCAGTATAATTGGGATAAATGTGAGGTTATTCACTTTGGAAGCAAAAACAACAAGGCAGATTATTACCTGAATGGATGTAAATTGGGAGAGGGGAGTGTGCAGTGGGACCTGGGTGTCCTTGTGCACCAGTCCCTGAAGGTAAGCGTGCAGGTGCAGCAGGCGGTAAAGAAGGCAAATGGTATGTTGGCCTTCATTGTGAGAGGTTTCGAGTACAGGAGCAGGGATGTTTTGTTGCATTTACACAGGGACTTAGTGAGGCCACACCTAGAATATTGTGGGCAGTTTTGGTCTACATTTCTGAGGAAGGATGCCCTTGCTCTTGAGAGAGTGCAGCGAAGGCTTACCAGGCTAATTCCAGGGATTGTGTGTTTGACGAATGAAGAGAGATTGACTAGGTTGGGATTCTTTTCACTAGAATTTAGGCGAATGACTGGGGATCTCTTAGAGACTTATAAAATTCTAACAGGACTACTCCGGGTAGATGCAGGGAGGATGTTCCTGATGGTGGGTGTGTCCAGAACCAGGGGTCACAGTATGAGGAATAGGGATAGACCATTTAAGACAGAGATGAGGAGACATTTCTTCACCCAAAGAGTGGTGAGCCTGTGGAATTCATTACCGCAGGAAGTAGTTGATGACAAAACATTGAATGTATTTAAGAGGCAGCTCGACTATTGCACTTGGGATGAAAGGGATCAAAGGTTATGGGGAGAAAGCAGGATTAGGCTATTGAGTTGGATGATCCGCCATGATTGGGATGAATGGCAGAGCAGGCTTGAAGGGCCAAATGGTCTTCTCCTGCTCCTATCTTATAGGTTTCTATGTTTCTACAACATAAATATCCTGATGTAGGCAAACTCAAATCAAATACCATTCATGTAGCCTCCGCACTGTATCATGACAAATGCCTGTGAACGAGCCAGGCAGGCTATGTATGAAACAAAAATATCCCTACCCTTAAATTCAGAATAAAAATGAAGCTATCCAGGCAGCAGTCATGTCAACATGATCTCCTAACCCTTCTAACCTACAAGTGTCTTTAGCAAAGAAAGTTCACTTGCTTAAAATACGAATGAAGTCATTACTGAGATGTTAAATATGTCTTGAAAATGTAGTCTTGTGTCTTCTCTGTTCAAATTTGTATATTTTTATATAATCCGGAGGCAACAAAAGTTTTTTTTCTGTGATCTGTCAGAGTGACCACAGAGGAAACAAACAGAATAATGTGAACAAATAAACTGCCTGCTTGGTATTGTTGGTTTTGTCTCCTACCTAACGCACTCTCGCTGTAAATTAAATAGCCCAGAATAATGCCATGAAACATTAACACTTGATTTACCTCTCTGACATTTACAGGATAAAAAGACTTTACATTTATCGATTGACCATATGTGTATCAGCAGGAAGAACAGAGAAGTGGAATATTAGTGAAATGGAGAAATAGTGCAGAAAATTACAGCACATTATGTCTTCTCATGCATAAGTCACAAAAAATCTAATATCCAAGTTCAGGAAATAACAGGGAAGGCAAAGAGAATGCTGGCCTTTATTTCAAAAAGAATGAAGTATAAAAATAGGGAAGCCTTGCTAAACGTATGTAAGGCACTAGCTGGACCATTGCTGGAACACTGTGAACAGTTTTTGTCTCCTTATATAAGGGCAGCTATACTGGCAATGGAGGCAGCCCAGAGAAGGTTCACTAGGTTGATCCCAGGTATGAAGGGGCTGTCTTATGAGAAGTTGAGTGGGTTAGGCCTACACTCATTAGAATTTAGAAAATTGAGAGTCGACCTTATTGAAACAAAGAAAATTCTTAGAAGGCTTGACAGGGTAGATCAGAAAGGTTGTTTTCCCCTTGTGGGAGAGTTTAGGACTGGAGGGCATAATCATAGAATAATGTGTCACATATTTAAGAAAGAGATGAGAAGGAATTTCTTCTGACACAGAGTTGTGAATCTGTGGAATTCTTCACCACGGAGGGCTGTTTAGGTTGGTTCATGAAATATATTCAAGGCTGAGACATACAGAGTTTTAATCAGTAGGGGGTCAAGGATTATTGGAAAAAGGCAGGAAAGTGGACCTGAGTGAAATGATTATCAGATCAGTCAAAATCTCATTGATTGTTGGAGCAGACTCAATGAGATGAATGGTCTACTCATGCTCCTACATCTTATGTTAATAATCAGGTTATTTTTGCTCAGAAAAAAACTAAATGAGTTTCATATTTAGTGTCTTATTTTAACAAACTGAATCTCTGGGATCATTGTATGATATATCATTGTGCAGCAAAAAGGAGAGAAAACAAAACAAATTTATTCTTTAACTACATTCAATCCTAAAATCTTTATGTAATTCAAGGATAGTAGGAAGTGCCGATGCTAGAGAATCTGAGATAACAAGGTGTGGAGCTGGATGAACACAGCAGGCCAAGCAGCATCAGAATTTCTGAAGAAGAGTCCAGACCTGAAACGCCAGCTTTCCTGCTCCTCTGATGCTGCTTGGCCTGCTGTGTTCATCCAGCTCTACACCTTGTTATCTCTTTATGTAATTAGTAAGTTATGAATGGGAAAGCTGCACTAGAAACAAATTATTCTGCAAGGAGTTATAAGTTCACATTTGCATTAGTAAAAGTGAAAACATCTGTTATTAAAAATAGCTCTTCTGACTAAATTGTCTGCCACCAAAGATATGACCTTAGAACTGTTAAACAAATTCATTAGAAAATATTTTCTTCATATAATTACAATATTGTCGCATATGCATGTAACATGTATTGTCCACTGTGCAGTATATTACCCTGTCATGGGTCAGTCACCAGAGAATATCTTCTTACAGATTTAATTAATTTGTACTCCTGCTTCTTTCACAAGGGCCTTCTGACAAGAGCTAAACGTACCAGCAGGCATTACACCAGCCTACACAACTATAATTGAAGCCTTCTTCAGAATCAAACTGTTTGCTGTAGTATGATTTACTAGGGTTGCAGTAAGAAATACCCTGAATTTAATTAGCTTTTAGCAACTGTTTTGTATCTTCTTACATTTTTAGTGGTAACATATGATTAGCTCACTTAGCGTCACTGATTCAAAATTCCTGACAGTTATAGAAGTGGAACTGGAAAACTTTGAGTTCAAAAGCTGACTCCCTTTTTACCTTCTCTGCATTTTATCCAAATTTCCTGGCCAGGTTGTGTGTCATCAGTGTGCTCTTTTCTATAGAATTTCTGACAGCTTTATGTTCAATTCCAATCCAATGCAAATTAAATATTAATAATGAAATCCTGTATTGTGGTTATGCTTACAAGACTCATAAATATTACCAGCAGCAATAACAACAGCCTACATTTACATCGCTCCTTTAATGTAACAAAAAAATCCCGAGGACTTGATGGTGAGAATGCAACGGAATAGTCTGGCAAGGAAGCCCTTGAGAAATCTAGTTTTAAGTTGACAAAGCGTGATCAAATGACAGAGTGACAAAGAGAATAAAGTAACAGGAATGTGCCAGTTCACCATCTAAATCTGTTCTGCCATTCAATGAGATTGCAGCTAATTTGCAATCTAACTCCATATATCCACCTTTGCCCCATATCTCTTAACACCTATGAATAAACAAAAATCTAGCAATGTTTTAAAATTTATGATTGATCCACCACTGTCGCCCTTTCCAGAAGAGAATGCCAAACTCTTTCTATTCTATGTGGACAGGAATGTTTCCTAATTTCACTCCTTAAAAGCTGGCTCTAAATGTTTTTAAACTTATAATTCAGAATCTAAGAAATCCATTTCCAGTTTGTGTAAACTTTTCCTTGAGGTTTAATCCTTGGAGTCCAGTTGTCGTTTTATTAATCAACATTGCGTAATTCCAAGGCCAACATATTCTTCCTAAGCTGTGATGCCCAGATTGCTCATGGTGCTCCAGATGGGATGTAACCAGGGCTTTGTACAACACAGTTGTGACTTCTATTCTCTCAGATTGTACTTTGCTGGATATAGAGCACAGGATTCCATTCACCCTTCATGATTTTATCTGTAGCCTTTCATGGTAGTTTACTCAATGTAAATGGATTCCAGCTCTCTTTAGATCTCCACTGTTCCTAGATTTTCATCATTTGCATAATATTCTGTTCTACCTTTTTTAGGTCCAACCTAAAACCTATTTCCTTAGTTTATCAATATCAATTTTTGCAACATTTTGCTTCCATCCATATTATTTGCCATCTACTTTTGTGACATTGGCAAACCTCAAAATGTGACTTCTATCCCAACATCAAAACCTTTAATATATGCAATGAATAGTTGAGACCTCAGCTTGCCAATTAAACTGTGCCCCATTATCCCTATTCTCTCTCTACTGATGTTCATCCAATTTTCTAACCAGGTTAAAAGTTTCCTTCAATTCTCTAAGTTTGAAGATAAACTTACAGTCCCTTATCAGCAAAGTTGTCAAGCATCACTTGGAAGCGATATAAATTATATCCATGAGCACTCTCCTAGCCAATACTTCAGTCACTTCTTCTAACATTCAGAATTGGCAGGAATAACCAACCTAACCTTTAGAAAACCATGCTGGCACTAACTTATCAGCTGAAAATTTGCAAGGGGTTCAATCACTCAAACTTTAATTAAAGACTGCAGTCATTTCCCCCACAAAAAGCTGCTGGGCTAACTGGCCTGCAATCTCCTGATCTCCCTCTTAATCTTCTGAAATGCACAATTTCTTCAAACTAAAGGGATGATTCTACATCAAGTGAACTTTGAAAGATCATAGTCAGGGCAGCTTCAATGTTCAAACTGGAGGATGGAAGCAATGAATTGCTTGGAATTTCTCACACTTTACTGTCTTTATTTTCGTTGTTACTGTTGGTTTACTTACATTAAGTTTGGTTAATCCTTTTACCTGACTCAACATTAGTTTTCTGGAGATGTACAAGATGTTGCTCTCATGCTCTGCTTGAAATATGTTGCAAAATAATTATTCACCATGTCCATTATTTCCTCTTTTCATTGGCAATATCTTCACTATCAGCTTTCTACAGGTCATATTCTTCCTGAAGAACTGCTCCTGTTAATATGTTTGTGAAATTTTTTATGTTGATTTGCTACACGCTATAAGATTCTTATCACATTATCTTTCTGCAGCCCTTGCTATCACTTCTGTCAAACTTCCCTGTTCTTTGTCTGCCTTCCATTCACTAGAACGATGCTATTTTTGCATTTTTTGGATATTTTATCTTTTAGCTTTATATTACCTTTTACTTCTGTAACTGTTTTTGTTTTTGCCCCTTAGTCATGTAAATTGGATGGATGTCAATTTTAATTCTTACATGCATACCTCCCATTGATGACTCTTTTATTCATTAACACAATTTTACCATTTATCTTGGACAATCTCGATTCATTATGTTGAAAATTAACTAACCCTAGAATCTTATTTGCTGTTTCTCGTTCCTTCCTTTCAAGCACCAAGTTGAACTCAATCATATTGCGATCATAATTAGATAAACAAAAGTAGACCATTAGGCCTTGAATTAAATCTGGCCTATGACTCATTACTAAATCTAATTTGGTCTGTTCTCTTGTTGGTCCTAGGACATACTGCTGCAGAAAACTTTCCTGGGCATACTCAAAAATTCAAGGTCATCTGACATATGCTCAGTCACTTAAACTTTCCAGTTGACAGTTAAAGTCTACCATTAAACAAATTGTCTTTACTGCATGATTCCCTAATTTCTGCTTTTATAAACTGCAATTGCACAGTTGCTACCAGAGCCTATGATGGATGTTTCATTGACATTGTTATCAAAGAACATCTGCTCAGAAATAACCTTCTCTAAATTTGGGCTCTGCCAGCGTCAGTCAGCTCCTGACCTCATTATAGTCTGACCCGAAGAGCTGAATTCCAAAGCTGAGGTGAGAGTGACAGGAAGCCTGCATTTGACTGAGTGTGGCATCAAGGAGTCTGGAATCAATTGCAATCAGATGGCAAACTCTCCACTGATTGGAATCATACCTGGAACATAGGAGGATGGTTGCGGTTTTTGGACGTCAGTTATGTCAGCTCCAGGAAATCTCTCCAAGAGTTCCTCAGGATAGTGCCCTTGGCCCAAACATCTTCAGTTACTTTATCAATGACATTCCTTCCATTTAAAGTCATAAGTGAGGATGTTCACTGATGATTGCACAATGCTCAGCACCATTCATAACTCCTCAGATACTGAAGCAGTCCATGTCCAAATGCAGCAAGACCTGGACAAGATCTAGGCTTGGTCTGAAGTGCAAATAACAATCATGCCATACAAATGTCAGACAATGGCCATTACCAATAAGTGAACAATCTAACCACTGTCCTTGACATTCAATTCTTTTTTATTTATTCATTCAGGGGATGAGGGCATCACTGGCTAGTCAGCATTTATTGCCCATCCCTAATTGCCCTGAGGGCAGTTAAGAGTCAACCTCACTGTTGTGGGTTCGGAGTCACATGTAGGCCAGATCAGGTAAGGATGGCAGTTTCCTTCCCGAAAGCACATTAGTGAACCAGATGCTTTGTTCCAACAATCAACAATGGAATAATGTTACCAACACTGAATGTCCCACTATCAACATCCTGGGGATTACCATTGATCAAAAACTGAATTGAACTAGCCATTTACGGTGGTTACAAGCGTAAGTAAGAGGTTGGGAATATTGAGTTAGGAAAGACTCACCTCCTTATTCCCCATACAGTGTTGGTCTGAGGTAATGGATGAGCTCCCATATGACTGCTTGGAGTCGGTGGACTGGTCCACATTCAAGACCAACTGAAATGAATATGCCACCACCATCATAGACTTCAACAGTAAGTGTGTAAAGGACTATGTGCCAAAAAAGTTAATCTGAGTACTCCCCAACTGGAAACCATGGGGATCCACTCCCTATTGAAGTCCAGGTCTGAGTCAGTCAAGTCGGGTGACCCTGACCTATACAGGAATTCTAGGTATGACCTTTACAAGGCGATCAGGGATACCATGAGACAACACCAGACTAAACTAGGGTCCAAGATTAACCACACAAACACATGTTGACTGACGCAAGGCTTACATAGAGTCGTACAGCATGGAAACAGACCCTTCAGTCCAACCAGTCCATGCCAAACATAATCCAAAACTGAGACAACAAGGTGCAGAGCTGGATGAACACAGCAGGCCAAGCAGCATCATAGGAGCAGAAAGGCTGACGTTTCGGGCCTAGACCCATTTCTGATGAAGGG
>NC_063332.1:68649869-68705317 GCF_021869965.1 Rhincodon typus
CTTTCTGCTCCTATGATGTTGCTTGGCCTGCTGTGTTCATCCAGCTCTGCACCTTGTTGTCTCAGATTCTCCAGCATCTGCAGTTCCTGCTATCTCATAATCCAAAACTGAACTGGCCCCACCTGTCTGCTCTTGGCCCATATCACTCCAAACTTTTCCGATTCAAATATCCATCCAAATGTCTTTGAAACGTTGTAATTTTACCCACATCCACCACTTCATCAGAAAGTCCATTCTACACGAAACCACGCTCTGCGTTAAAAATTTGCCCCTCATCTTTTATAAATCTTTCTCTTTTCATCTTAACAATGTGCCCCCAGTCATGAAAGTCCCCAGCTTAGGGAAAAGACGGCCACCATCAACTCTATCTATACTTCTCATTATTTTATAAACTTCCATCAGGTCACCTCTTAACCTCCAACGCTCCAGTGAAAAAAAGTCCCAGCCTATCCAGCCTTTCTTTATGACTCAAACCTATATAAATTATATAGTCAAACCTATACACTATATTATGGGCTACAAAGTGAAGTCGAATGGAATTGCTGACAACAATGTATCTCTCTCCAATGCGCTCAATGCATTGTATGCTTGTTTGAACAGAAAGTCAGTGAAATGATGTCACCTGGTCCAATTGCTTTGGGTGCACCTGTTTCCACGATCACTGCCGCAGATGTCAGATTGATCTTCTTGAGACTGAACTCACGGAAAGCGACTGGCCCAGATGGAGTTCCCAGTCATGCACTTAGATCCTACACAGACCAGCTAGTGGGTCTTTATCCAGATGTCTTTATCCTCTCCTTACAATGATATGAGATTCCCACCTGATTCAAGAAGACTGCTATCATTTTGATGCCAAAGAAAGATCAGTTAACATGCATTAATGTTGGCTCTGACATCCATCATTATGAAGTGCTTCAAAAGATTAGTAATGACACACATCAGCTCCAGCCACCCATACTGCCTTGATCCACTACAATGTGCCTACTGTCGCAACAGGTCCATGGCAGACGCCATCATCCTGGCCCTACACTCACCCCTGGAACATTCGAATAACAAGGACACCTACATTGGACTCTATTTATTGACTTTAGCTCTGCCTCTCCCTCTACACTGGATCCTCAACTTTCTGATGATCAGACCACAACAATAAGGATAGGTGACAACACCTCTTCCATGATAATCCTCAACAAAGGTACACCTCAAGGTTGTGTACTCAGTCTATTACTATACTTCCTATACACTCATGACTGTGAGGCCAAATTCAGCTCTAATTCCATTTACAAGTTTGCTGATGACATCTCTGTGGTGGATCAGATCTTAAACAATGACGAGACAGAGTACAGGAAGGAGATAGATAGCTCAGTGGCATGGTCTACAGACAACAATCTCTCCCTCAATGTCAGCAAAACAAAGGAGCTGGTTATCGACTTCAGGAAGTGGAGTGGACGACACGCTACTGTCTGTATCAACGGTGCTGAGGAGGAGATGTTTGAGAGTATATAGAGTAGTATAGAAGTAGTAAATAGAGTAGTAAATAGAACCAACAATCTGTTCTGGTCCACCCATGTTGAAGCTAAAGTCAAAAAAGCACACATTGATGCCTCTACTTTCTCAGAAGGCTTAGGAAATTTGACATGTCCACAATAACTCTTACCAATTTTTATATATGCACTGTGGAAAGCATCCTATCCAGTTGTATCACATGGCATGGCAACTGCTCTGCTTGAGACCACAAGAAATTACAGACAGCTGTGAACATAGACTAGTTCATCATGAAAACCAGCCTTCATTCCATTGACTCTGGCTACACTTCCCACTACCTCAGGAAAGCAACCAACATAATCAAAGATTCTCCTGCCTGGTTGTACTCTCTTCCACCCTCTTCCTTCAGGCAAAAGATACAAAATGTGAAAACACATACCAATAAATTCAAGTATGGCTTCTTCCCTGCTGTTATCAGACTTTTGAATAGTCCTCCCACACATTAAAGTTCATCTTTCTCTGCACCTTCTCTGTAGCTCTCACACTATATTCTGCATTCTGTTCCATTACCATGCTGCACTTATGTAAAGTATGACTTGCCTGGATAGCATGCACAACAATACTTTTCCCTGTATCTCAGTCCATGTGACAATAACAAATCAAATCAAACCAAATCAAATCAAAACCGAAAGTGGTGCAGATGCTGTAAATCAAATAAAAATAGAAATTGCTGAAAAAGCTCAGCAGGTCTGGCAGCGTTTATGTTCAATGGAAGGGTCACTCGATCTGAAACATTAACTTTGATTTCACTCCACAGATGCTGCCAGACCTGCAGAGCTTTTCCAGTAATTTCTGTTTCTGTTTCAAATCAAATCAAAGTTTGTCCAAGGCACAAGTCAGAATTGTGATCGAATACTCCCCACTTGCCTGGATATGTGCAGCTTCGAGAACATTGAAGCAGTTTGACAACATCCAGGACAAAGCAAATCACTTGATTGGTACTATATCCATAAACATTCAGTCACTCCATCACTGATGTTCAGTAGCAGTAGTATGTATTATCCATAAGATGCAGTGCAGAAATTCACAAAAAAATCATTAGACAGCACTTTACCAACCCATAAACATCACTGTCAACTGGACAAGGGCAGCAGATGACCATCAGCTTCTCAAGGGAAACCAGGGGCAGGTAATAAATGCTAGCCCAGCTAGTGATACCTACTTCCCATGAGTGAATAAAAAAAAACCCAACCTCAGTCTAATACCCTTATTTATTTTTAACCATACCCAGAAAGTCTCCAATCCTTACTAAACATTAAAATGATTCCATCTGTTTTGACTAAGGCTTTTTCTTTCCCTCTACCATTTTCCCTGGCTTTCCTTTTAACTTTATAATCTGGCATCCTCTGTTTTTCCTGTAGCTGAGATATGGAACAAAATTGAATTCCTAGGGGAGGGGATGGGAGTTGGGGTGCAATATTGCAAAGAAGGAAATATGTTACAGGTAAAATTTTCAAAAAAAGGAACATAGTTTGAATCTCAGCTCAGAATCAGTTACAGCAGTAAACAGATATGGGTTATGCAGCTGATTGTGTTTGTGGGATTTGTTATAAAGCCATTTATGATTTCATTGTGATGATTGATTCAGATGTAAGTTCCAGTTTGTTATTGCACTATTGCAGTATGGCCTTGCATAGCAATCATTTGAAGAACTGCAAGTTTGTATCAGAATGTTAACTGGGTAGGCAGCAAATATCTAACAGATTATGAAAAAGCACGCTGAGGAATGGATATTTACAACAGCTACTTCATTTAAAAAACTGTTGGGTAGCATCACCTACCAGCTGTCCTCATGTTTCTCATCTTCTCTGTTTGGAGACTTATCCTCTATCTGCTACTGATAGTATTCATTATGTAATCTTTATTTCTGCACAATTGGCTGCATCTTAAATTTTCTGGGTGTGGTACCCCAGAACAACCTCTTTTGCCACACAGATTAGCTTTAATTGTAATATCTGTGAACATATACTGGCAAAGGTGAAAGCATTCCATTTCTGGGAGTACAACAGCTCCTACAAAAGAATCCTGACCCGGAGAAAGCATTGCAGCTGTTTCTATATCTGTTGGTATCTTTTGAATTCAGCCATGATCCATATATGTGGACTCCAACAGGCAGCCTGTATGGAATGGATCATTTATTCAAATGCTAAATGTTAGAATGAAAAGCTGTGTGAATGCAGCCAGCAGTGACACAGTTCTGCCTGATTTACATGTAATGAAGAATTCCTACTCTCCTTTAACAACTCTCCTTTGTCATCAACATGTTTCCACAACTTATTTCTTTGCAAAGAGAAAGACAGCATCTCATTATTGCTTTTCCAATGGGAAGTCTTAGCAGCACCTTATGGACACGACAAAAAGGCTGCATGTCCAGTAACAATAAACTCCATGTGATTCAAGGTTGATTGGTATTTGATGCTATTTGTGGTTTTCTATACATAGACCACAGAACTGTGCCCGGCAGGCTTGGGTTTCTTCTGCATTTTGTGGACAGAACATAACTGGGCCATTTTCCAGATTGTCAGGTAGATGTCAGTATTCTTGTTGCACTGGATTGGTTTGGCCAGGGACCCTGTTAGTTCGGGGCCAAAAGTCTTCAGTGCTATCGTTCGAATGTTGTCAGGGCTCAGAGCATCAATAGTGTGCAGACCCTGCAGCTGATTTGTTTTTGTTTCATGTGGAGTGAATTAAATTGGCTGAATATTGGCATCTTTGATGCTGAAGATGTCTGGATGAAGCCAAGATACACCATTACTTTGACACTTCTAGCTGAAGTTGAATACGAATGCTCCAGCCTTATCTTTTGCACTGATGTATTGCATTCCCCTTCATTAAGGATGGGGGTGTTTGTTGAACCTCCACCTCTAGTGAGGTTGTTAAATTATCCAGGAATGTAAAGCTTATAACTAATTCTTTGACTGTGGGATTGCCTGACTCCTGTTGCATATGCTGTGTGGTGTGCAAGTAGTCCTGTGTTGGATCTTCACCAGGCAGCAACATCATTTTTAGGCATGTCCTTTGCACTCTTCATTGAGCTAGGCTTGATTCCTCAGGTTGGTAGTAATGGCAGGGAAGGGCGGAATACACCAGACCACAAGGCTAGAGATTGTGGCTAAACACAATTCTGCCGCTGCTGCCCACAGTTTAACATTGGTCAATTTGTTCAAATCCTATCCCAATCAGCGAGTAGCAGCACTCAGCATGAAGACAGGACAGCGTGTCCACAAGTGATCAACTCACACTGCCATGAACAGATACTCTCAAGAACATGTTGGTTGGTGAGGATGAGGTCAAATAGGTTTCTTCCAAATGTTAATTTTCTCACCAGATGTCATGACCCACTCTGTGTTCTTTAGGAGACAGCCAGTTTAGTCAATACTGAAGCTACCAAACCACTCTTCATGATGGACATTAAAATCCCCCACCCATAATAACTACTTGCCCTTGCCACTCCTCTCAGTGCCTGTACTAAATATTGTTGACATGGAGGAGTTATAGTAGTGGCTATGGGTGGCAATCGGCAGGATGTTTCCTTATATGTGTTTGACCTGCTTTCATGAGACTTCATGCAGTATAGACTCAGTGTTGAGTGATTCTACATCAAGTCCTTCCTAATTGTATACCTCTGTGCCACCACATCTGACGATTGGACTCTTATGGTGTCTGGAGTACGTACGTTTTGGTCAATATGCTTATACTGGGCTGTTAGTTGATGAATCTGTGGGCCAGCCGTCCTAAATTTGGCACAAGCATCTAGATGTCAATAAAGAGAGTTGATAATGTTAGATTGACAGCTAATGTTTCCAGTGCCTGGGTGGATGCCAGGTTATTTGTGGTTTGCCATTTCAGAGTCAACCACATTGCTGTGGGTCTGACTCGCATTCAGGTCAGACCAGGGATGGGTAGAGATTACCGTCTCTGATAAGGCATCAGTGGACCTTCTGAATAATAAAACTACCTTTTAACTCGAGAATTCAAATTCCATTAGCTACCAGGTTGGGAATTAAATATACCTCAGTATAAGGTTGTTGACTTGCTTGCCGAACTGGCTTGTTTTTGTTCAGACGTTTCGTCACTATGCTAGGTGACACCATCAGTGGAGCATCCGATGAAGCGAAGTTTTCCCATTGTCTGACAATTTTTAGCGTGTTACGCTGATAGTTGTTTAAAGTTTTAGCAATGATCTGTAGCTCGAGTTATAGATGAGGTTGTCTGAACAAAAACAAACCAGCTCAGTGAGCAAGTCAACAACCTCATCCACAACCCGCGCTACAGATCTTTGCCAAAACTTTAAATACCTCAGCAAAATATTGCTATTTCCGCATTAGCCCAGATTTTGTGGTTCGTTGTGAAGAAACAACACTCTTTGCTGACCAGAATGAAAGCTGAGTCAAAAAGATGAGTCTGTCCCTGCAGTATAACTCTCCCATTCCCCAGTAGCAAGTTCAACCTGATACCAACTCACAGAGCCGTTCTGACATTGAACAGTAAGCAAGCAGCCAATCACATTGATTCATTCACAGACAGAAAACTGGGAAATTGGAAGAACTCAAAGCCCTTCATTTAAAGTTTAACTTTTCAGGCAAGGAAGTAAATTATTATAATTAGAAACATAAAGTTAGAAACTTATACACAGATAAACTTTGATAAAATGATTCTATAAATATGAATAATTTTGTAACAGCGTGGGCAAAGTTGACATTGCACAAAAGTAAAATTAACTTTCCAGGGCCAGCAAAAGGGCTGAGCTAAAATTGTACACTTAGTGTACAATTGAACAAGGTTTATCAATGATTTCTACTGAAAGACCAGAATGGATATCCTCATCAATTCAATGAATTTCATGTTAGTTAACAGCTGGGGGCTGTGTGCAGCATTCCTGCTAGAGGATGGTACAGTGACTGACAGCAACTGCTGGATCTTTGTGTTAGTTGGTATGTGTGCTGTCAGCTTCAGTGAAGTAATGATGGGCAAAGGCTACCAGTTCTACTGTCATCAATCCAGGCCATTAAAACAGCTATTTGTTTCTCTATAGGTTGATATAACAATCCAAACATTGCTACAAGAAACGGGGTTAACTTCAAGCTAAGGAAAAATATATTCTTGATCATTTCAGCAATCTTTCTGACATTTTTTTGCACTTACTGCTAAAATAAATTCAGCAGTTACATAATACAAATCCAAAGTGGAAGATCCCAACGTTGAAGTGAAGTAGTCTTTACTCAGAAGCTCACAATACTTGAAAATGTTTTGTTAGAGATATTGCGGAGTGCACTTCCATACAAGTGCGCAGTCAATTTCATTGCTATGGTAACTGCAAATCATTACTCGTCCATCATCAAATACATGGAAAGCAAACGTGATTGTCAAGCGCTGCTCTAAAAGCAATGCGCTGAAATCTCCATCCTTGTTAAATCGGCCTGAATAACAATAAGATCATTCTGATTGACAGACAGATTTCTAGGATAGCAGCTCCAAATTGTTTTGATTGCAAGGCCGCTCTTCAAATTGTAATCACCCACACTAATTGTAAAATCTCGCTTCCTTTGGCAGCTAGATAACATTGTGGCATTTAGTTTTCCTTATTCAATTATTATCTTCAGTGATATAAAAAGAAATGACTGTTGAATATTGGTGCACTGCATGCTACCATCTGACATGTGTGCAAAAGTGTGAATTTACTTTCTCTACAGTTGACAGAGAATAGAGTTGAAGGGGAGACTTGGTAACATGCTGGGGAGTTGTGAGTGATTGACACCCTGATGTAATCCCATTGCCAGGATTGGGAAAGACAGCGGTTTGACTAGCCGCTGAATAGAGGTAGACAGGTAATTTGAATGGCGTGTGGTTTATTAAGGCAACTTTCCTCAGGGCTGTCAAACACCCACCCCCCATTAGACGGGGAGACCCCCAACAGCATTGAGGTCACCTCCCAGAAACCTCTTAGCCGCTGCCACTGAAGGCTTGCTGAGCAGAGTGAAGGTGTCGCCAGCAGCAAATGTTGACCTTGCAGCATTCAATGTTACCACTGAAGGAGTTCCCCTCCCTTCTCCAGGCCCTGCTTATTTGCTTCACGTAAAAGGGTATTTAATGCTAAGTTTGCTGAAGCCACATGAGAATGGAGGCACCCTCATTCTCTTTTAGCTGTCCCAACAGAAACCGCCCTCACCCCCGGAGACTCCAGAACTGCCAGTCCTCCAAATGGGCTGCACTCCTGAAGTGAATGCCTGCCCTCCTGACATCTCCTCATGGCACTGCCATGTTAAGTTTTGCTTCCAGCGTTCCCATTAAGTTTTTCTTACGTCTTTGAGGTCTATGTGCTCAGTGACATCCCGACCCAGAAGTCAATGCTGCAAAAGGTGTCAGCACGCTGATGGCTGAGTGCAATACCCATGCAGCTTAGAGGGAGCATCGCTCAGCTTTCAACCTATAACCACTTGAAAACCACCTTGACAATGGACCCTGCACCACATCAACCAACCTTAGCCTGTATTTTAGACAGACCATTCAATTTTCCTGAAGACACTTCTAGATTAAAACATAAGTGGCCAGAGAAAACTGAAATTTACTGGTGGCTTGATATCATAAGACTCGTGCCTGAATTTGTCTGGGAGCTATCTTGATCATCCATCATGGATAGTCACAGTATCCCTGGCTCACCTTCCTGTTTTGATTTTTGTCCCATCAGCCGTAGCCCTCTCCCAAACAGTATTGTGAGTCTACTAACAGCAAATCTACTGCAGAGGCTTGAGAAGGCAGCTCACCATCACCTTCTCAATGATAACTAGAGATGGGCAACAAATACAGGCTCAGCCAGTGATGCCCACACCCAAAGAATGATTTGTTGTTTAAAAGAACTTCTGCCTTGGCTTGCCATTTAGCGCAGGTACAAATCTAGGAAGTTTGTTGTGATTGTCAGCAGTGATCAATTAAAAAAAGGGAAATGGCTTTTGGTCAGCAGCATCTGGCACAGGAAGTCAAGACTGATCTCTGATATCAACCCAGGATATTGAATTGCAGCAAGCAGGGTCAGGATCTTCTCCTTGTAAGTGGTGAGAAGTGAAATATCAGACACCTACCCTAGGAGATAGTAAGAACTGCCGATGCTGGAGTCTGAGATAACAAGGTGTGGAGCTGGAGGAACGCAGCAGGCCAGGCAGCATCAGAGGAGCAGGAAAGCTGATGTTTCCGGTCAGGAATGTTCTTCAGAAATGGGGGAGGGGAAGGTGGCTCTGAAATAAATAGAGAGAGGGGGAGGTGGTGATAGAAAGTGGATAGTGGAGCAGATAGGTGGAGAGAAGACAGACAAGTCAAGGAGGCGGGGATGAAGCTAGTAGAGGTGAGTGAAGGTAAGGAGTTGGAATGGGGGTTTGTCAGTGAGGAGGGAGGGGCGGATAGGTGGGAGAGAAGACAGACAGAAGAAGACAGGACTAGCTTCATCCCCGCCTCCTTGACCTGTCCGTCTTCTCTCCACCTATCTCCTCCACTATACATCTTCTTTCACCGTCCCCCCTCTCTATTTATTTCAGAGCCCCTTTCCCCTGCCCCATTTCTGAAGAAGGGTCCAGACCCGAAACGTCAGCTTTCCTGCTCGTCTGATGCTGCCTGGCCTGCTGTGTTCATCCAGCTCCACACCTTGTTATCCAGACACCTACCCTAGCTCTTCTGTCCTTATTGTGGGCTGCTTTCTGTTGGAATGAAAGGGAAGTTTTGAGGGAGATGAAAGTTGTTGGCACAAAAATTAGTGTTGGTGCTTGTGGGGGAATAAGTGAGGAGATGAATGTGTGGACAGTGCAGGGGTCATGTTGGGTTAGTGATGTCAAGGTGTCGGGGTTGAGGTGGGTGACATCAAGTGGCGGAAGATGTTGTGGGCAATGGTGGGAGTGGTAGACAACATAAGAACATAAGAAATGGGAGCAGGAGTAGGCCATCTGGCCCATTGAGCCTGCTACGCCATTCAATATGATCATGGCTGATCTTTTCGTGGACTCAGCTCCACTTATCCACCCTCTCACCATTACTCTTTAATCCTTTACTGTTTGAAAATCTATCTTTACCCCAAAACATTCAATGAGGTACCTCAACTGCTTCATTGGGCAGGGAATTCCACAGATTCACAACCATTCAGATGAAGAAATTCTTCCTCAACTCAGCTCTAAATCTACTCCTTCTTATTTTGACACTATGCCCCCTAGTTCCAGGTTCACTCACCAGTGGAAACAATCTCCCTGCTTTTATCCTATCTATTCCCTTCATCATTTTATATGTTTCTACAAGATCCACCACCATTCCCCCTCATTTTCTCTGATACAGTCCCAGTCAACTCAATCTCTTCTCATAAGACAACCCTCTCAACTCTGAAATCAATCTGGTGAACCTCCTCTGTACCTCCTCCAGTGCCAGTATATCCTTTCTCAAGTAAGGAGACCAAAACTGTACA
Organism: Rhincodon typus; assembly: GCF_021869965.1. NCBI lineage: Eukaryota > Metazoa > Chordata > Chondrichthyes > Orectolobiformes > Rhincodontidae > Rhincodon > Rhincodon typus. The sequence continues at coordinate 68,659,852 of NC_063332.1, forward strand.
CAGTACTCCAGGTGTGGCCGCACTAGGACCCTATACAGCTGCAGCATAACCTCCATATTTTTAAACTTCATTCCTCTAGCAATGAAGGACAATATTCCATTTGGCTTCTTAATTATCTGCTGCACCTGCAAACTAACCTTTTGTAATTCATACACAAGGATACCCAGGTCCCTCTGCACAGCAGCTTGTTGCAATTTTTTGCCATTTAAATATCAATCCATTTTGCTGTTCTTCCTACCAAAATGGATGATCTCACATTTACCAACATTGTACTCCAGCTGCCAGACCCATTCACTTAAGCTATCTATATCCTTCTGCAGACTTTCAGTATCCTCTTCACACTTTGCTCTACCACTCATTTTAGTATCATCTGTGAACTTTGACACACTACACTTGGTCCCCAACACTAAATCGTCTATGTAAATTGTAGACAATTGCAGTCACAACATTAATCCCTAAGGCACACCACTAGCCACTGACCGCCAACCTGAAAAACACCCGTTTATCCTCATTTTGACCCAAAACATCAACTTTCCTCCTCTTCTGATGCTGCCTGGCCTGCTGTGTTCCTCCAGCTCCACACTGTGTTATCTCTGACTCCAGCATCAGCAGTTCTTACTATCTCATTTATCCTCACCCTTTGCTTCCTGTTAGTTAATCAATCTTCTATCCACGCTAATACATTAGCGATAATGCTGTGCACTTTTATCTTACGCAACAGCCTTTTTTGCTGCACCTTGTCGAATGCTTTCTGGAAATCCAGATACACTACATCCACCGATTCCCCATTGTCCACCATGTTCGTAATATCTTCAAAGAATTCCAGTAAATTAGTTAAACATGACCTGCCTTTCATGAACCCATGCTGCGTCTGCGCGATAGGACAATTTCTATCCAGATGTCTGGCTATTTCTTCCTTGATTATAAGGTTAAGCATATTCCCCACTACAGAAGTTAAGCCAACAGAGTTATAGTTACCTGACTTCTGTCTACCTCCTTTCTTAAACAGTGTCATCACACTTGCTGTTTCCCAGTCTGCCAGAACTGCCCCAGATTCCACTGAATTTGGTAAAATACCACAGGCACATCTGTTATTTCCCCTGCCATCTCCTTTAGGATCCTGGGATGCATTCCATTAGGGCCAGGAGACTTGTAGCATGAGACTTGGTAGAAGTTTGGTGCACTAGCAGGGATAGAATGTGTGTGAAATAGCGATTAACAAATGGTGGCATTCGCCCTAACAGACCTGAAAAGGTCATTGACCTTCCTTCTACACCACCTCGATGGCTGAGATCTGCACAGTGGTGAGTTCTTCTGTAACAGCATGTGGTAGAGTGGGGCTAGCTTTGGATGAGAAGTGTCCCATGGGTCAGAGTAAGTGGTAAATGAAGCGAGTTTGGGATGATGGTGTAAGAAAGTTCTTGAGGCCTCAGAGAGAAAAGTGCCCCTTGAAATTCAATAGAATTGGCACTTAGCCAGAACTTTAAAAGATTCAACCCACAGAATTTACTTTTGGCTTTGTTAGTCATCATCCATAACATCAGCAGGAAGCATGAGCTACTGTTCTGAGATTATGATGCAAAACTCCTCCAGGACCTATGTATTAAATAATAAAATTAAAATGCTGTAGATGTTGGAAATTTGACACAAATGCAGAGAGTGCTAAAGGAACCCAATAGGTCTGGAAGCATCTGCGCAGACAAAAACAGAGTTAACATTCTGAATCCAGCATGAATCTTCTTAAAATCTGAACAGCAGTTTAAGGGAGAGCAACTCTCATTTTAGACCAATGTTCTGATCTTGAATAAGGGCAACAACAGACGTATGAAGAAAATTGATGTCAGTTGATCTGATGAAGGCTGATCTGAAGTAATTTCAAGAGTATATATGGGATTAGTAATCAAAACCATTACATTCATTGTAAAAATAGAAAGCATAATGGAAATGTAGACAATGGAATGGTGCTGAATTGGTACAAGACAATGATAACAAGAAAGAATCTGACCAAAATTAACTTAATAGAATGTTTAACCATCTTTATGCTGTTCTTCATAGTGCTGGAATTCAAACATATGCTAGTGCTATCAGACTATATCTACCTATGACCATTCTTGACTTATCAATTATCTTTAAATTGTTTTATCTATCTGATATCTAGGGCACAGATGAGTTTGCTTCAGTTAAGTATTGCTCAGACTGAAGGTATCATCCTCAGTCCTGCCATCAATTTTGTACCACAGGTTTTATAATTGCCTCAACAACTGTGTCTGTGGAACTTGAATATGTGCAAGTTCAGCAACTCAGTTGACCCTGAGCAGAGACACTAATCTCTTATTCTCTCCATCACAAATTACCTCCAGACTCAGTCTGATTAATGGCGTGACTTCAACCAGCTGCCTAGGAAGCATAATAATTCTGCTATAATCCTCTTTGGCCTTCCTCAATGTTGAGTAGTTTAATAGATTTTTGAAACAAATATTGTTTAGTTCAAATCCCACAGAGAGTACAGAAATTGTATTTACCAAATATGGATCTAGGAGGGAAGCCTTCTCATTTCTAGCACTTCTTCTGGGATTAGAGGAACAAGAAAAATTCCTGAACAAAATCAGAAGTTGCTGGAAGATCAGCAGGTCTGGCAGCACCTGTGAGGAAAAAAATCAGAGTTAACATTTCGGGTCTGGAAGGGTCACTGGACCTGAAACACTAACTCTGATATTATCTTCACAGATGCTGCCAGACCTGCCGAGCTTCCAGCAACTTCTGTTTTTGTTCCTAATTTGCAGCATCCACAGTTCTTTCAGTTTTTATTAAGAGAAATTCCCCTTGGCCTGCCAAAGGGCTTGTTTCTCTTTCCCTAATTGGATATCCCACCTGAGATCACTGCTGACTACCTTGTACAATAGAGCTCACCTCATGATATCACCAAATGCATCTCCCTAATCTCTGCCCCAATTTGCCCCTGACACATTGCAATCAGAGCCTAACCTGATAGCTATGTCATTTTCCCGCTCTTGACATTTCTACCCTTCTAGTAAGAAACTCACCTGTTGTTCATCTGTAGCACCACCCGCAAAATTCCTTACCTGACCAGGAGCTAAAATTGTCGACGTTTGGCTTTCAGGCAGAGATCCTGCTGAAAAGAATACAACCATCTGCCACATTTGTCCAGTAGTTTGTAACCAGAAATCTGCTTGGAAATCTAGCCCAAAACTCCCTTCTCCTTGTCAAGGCAGGGCAATCATGTCTCTGTATTCTAATTAGTGATTCTAGTTGCCTGGTTTTGGTTCCACTGCTTTGTATATTCATGTGAAAATATATTTCAATCCTAATCCATTTGTATTACTTCATTATATTTTTCTTTCTTTCAATATCTTTCTCTTAAATTTTTCTCCTTTTCGCTTTAAGGCACTTCTGCCAAAATTTCATATTTACTAAAATCAGAATTTATTAATATGTCCCTGATTTCCTATAATAATAGTAACCCTATCACGATATAGAATCCCTACATTGTGGAAACAGGCAATTTGGCCCAACAAGTCTACACTGACCCTGCAAAGAGCATCCCACTATCTTATCCCTGTAACCCTATATTTCCTATGGCTAATTCACATAACTCACACATCCCTAGACACAATGGGCAATTTAACATGGCCAATCCATCTAACCTACACATTGTTGGACTGTGGGAGGAAATTGGAGCACCTAGAGAAAACCCACACAGACATGGGGGAGAATGTGTAAACTCCACACAGACAATTGACTGAGGCTGGAATTGAACCCAGTTCCCTGGTGCTGTGAGGTAGCAGTGCTGAACCTTTGCGCCACCATGCTGCCCTTAAATTATGAATGCTGACACTTACCCTGATGAGATTTGAACACATGCCCCGAACCTGTTACTCACTGGACTGTTAATCTCATGAAATTACCACTAAACCAAATAAAAACCGAAAGAATTGCTGATGCTGTAAATCAGGAACAAAAACAAAGTTGCTGGAAAAGCTCAGCAGGTCTGGCAGCATCTGTGAAGGAAAAAAACAGAGTTAACGTTTCGGGTCCGGTGACCCTTACTCAAGACCAGGCCACCGAACCCAAAATGTTAACTCTGTTTTTTTCTTCACAGATGCTGCCAGACCTGCTAAGCTTTTCCAGCAACTTTGTTTTTGTTGACTTTTGTCTTTAATTCATCATGATGCCATAAGGATCTACAATTCTTCTGTTGCCAGGAAGACTTAATTTCAGAGATAGGCCAAATGGAATGCAGAACTGGATATCTCAGAGAAAACAATTTCAGTGTGCAGCACAGTTTGGTGAACAATTAGCTACGAAAAATTCAGTTCTGATGTTAGATGTGACTGGGAAGCAGCAAGATCAACCTGAATGTTTAGTACCTTATCTTCCCAGGAAGAATCATCAGTGGATCTGACAGAAAAAAATACATTCTTCAAATAGTTGAGGAGCTGAGGAAGTAAACATGTTGGTTTTACCAATAATGCAATCACTGAGGGCGAATACAATAATGAAAATCAATCAATACATTGAAGTAAAACATTTACATCTCTAAATCTACAGTTTGATTGAGTAAAACATTCTGCTGACACAGATTGAAGATGTGATGCATTCAACTCCTTGGAAACCACCACTGAGAAAGAACATCCAATTATCCAATTATTAGTTAATTGTTCACCAAGCTGTGCTGCATATAAAAATTGTTTTCTCTGAGCTACCACTGGGAAAGGACAATTATTCAAAACCTCAAAATAAGCCTGTTTCAGAGATTCACACTGATCTAAAGATGATGTTATCTGTTCAGCTGGGAAGATGTCCTCGTCAAAATCCAAGAGATTAAATGCCTTCCAATTTAAAGTGATCTACAAACCTCATACAGTCAGAAAGAAAACAAAGCTTCCATTCCATAAACAACCAGTCTTTCAATTCTAAAGAGAACACATTCAGGGAAAACGGAGAGTTGAATCTTACAGTTTTTTTTTGGTTAAGTGCAAGTTTCATTGCATTTAGTGGAACGATTTTTGGCATGAGGCCAAGTGAGTTTTCTTGCAGATTGTTAACAAACTCATCATCTTAATTGTTGTTGTCACCTCAATGCTGAGTATTATGACCAATTTCCACCTCATTTTACAATATGCTATTCCTGAAACAACTGTCCACTCACCAGAGATCCTGGAGCTACCCTGTTTCCCCGGTACTGGAGCCATCATTAAAAGCTTATTGTGCACCCTGACAAGCAAAGGGTGTTTGGAGCTGCTCTGCATGGTTCCTGACATTTGCCCAGATAGGAGGAAATTGCCACCCCACTTTGTGGGCATGGTCCTGAAGCTCCTGTTGAATAGGATGGTACATAGGTGGCACTTCCTCTTTTCCCAGGACCAGCAGGAGGGTCCATGATACCAGTCATGTCAGAGGTTGCCATCCAAGTTAAAGCAGTTGCATCCATCTGGAGGAATTCCCAGCACAGTAGGAAGAAGGCCAATGACATTCTGTACTCTGCCAGCATAAATGCCATCATTTTATATCTGATACTTCATACTCACTCTATCTCTGCTACGGGACCCACTTCTCACCAAGTATTATTCTCTACCACTCTCGGTATTGCCTGAAACATCTTCCCGCATTTATTGTCACCCATCCCAACCAGTGACCCTACTAGCCCTGAATGCCCTCTATGAGGCCTACTCACTTGTTTGGGGCAACTTCCCACTTGCATCAACAGTAAGAGTCAATATGGATGTTGTGTTGGCTGGCATTTGGCTCTGCACCCTTTATGAGGAGAGGGTACAGATTCTTACTGTCCTGCTCTAGGTGTGCTGGAATGGTTTTGGGGACTGCGTTTCAGTTATTGTGCTGAGATCCCCTGAGTGAAAGCTATCACCTTTGACTGGACTGAGAACTACTAACACACATGTCAACTTCCTGGCTTTGTGTTTGCTATAAATGATAAGGCAAAGCTGTAGTAATATGCACCTGTCATCTCTAGCTTAGCGACAAAGTGCAGAAATACAAGGCTTTGCATGGCAGGGATACTTTGAGCATCCAGGTAGCATCGGGGTCAGTGAGTACTATGAGAGGAAGTGGGCAGCCTGGAGATGAAGTCCGTTCCAGTCTATGATCTGGGTGATTGTTCCTGAGTGCACAGTGTCCTTGTAGTATCATTGTAATGATTGCTGGTGGAGACTCAAGGTGCAGCACTGAGGTACAGAAGCATCCTGTTTGTGGATCAGAGATATGTTATGGGAACTCATGGAGGCTGGCAAGGGGTGTGTGTGGCCGATGCACACGGAGTGCATTCAAAGTGTTGATGTCCCATATCCCACATGGAGGTCTTTTGGAGCAACACGTAAGATGAAGTCATCAAAAACCAATGCTGGTTCCATGTTGACTTTTCTTGACTGCTAGTTTGTATGGTGAGTTTGGTAAGATCAAAATTGAAATATGTATGTGGCCAGTTAAGCTGTTACCAAGGTATTTAACATAGAATAATGAGTGTAAATCACTGGTCCTGGAAAGAATCTTGCCACAGGACTTGGGAAAAGAGAACAAGATACGGGGAGATGATCTAGCCATTGAGCTGGACCTCAACAAATCTCTTGCTCAATTCTACCACAGCCCATCTCACTCAGATCCTGATAAGATTCAACTTAGTGAAACCTCCAGATCCCTTCAATTTCTAAATTGCAAAACTGGGGAAGATGCAGTAGTAAATGTAATGATATACCAAAGATTATAACATTAATAATGAGAAAAAGTAACTAGAGGGTATCTGATTCTGGGAGGATGGACTGCCATAAGTGCCACCCACTATGATGATTTTGTGTGGATTTGTAGGCAGAACAATTTAAGATCTTGAATGAGTGAGACTTAACAGTTGGTCCTCCTCAAGATCTCTGCAACAGTGTTTTTCATATCAATAAAAACTGTACTTGCTAACTGTCGTTGCTAACATGCAATAAATTATAACTTGCTAAGTACAACTGACTCTTCTAATTAGACCATAAGTGTTTTCTTCCTCCACCAAATTAAAACAAGATGGACCTGCAGTTTTCTACCTTCAAAAGAGATGGGACAGCAACTAAGTTTCTTTTCACAAATTAACATTTTTAATGTCTCTGCCTAATTTGTCTAGCTCATGACATTAGAAACAATTGTCAAATGACTTTAAAGAAGAGCTGAACATTTCAAGGTCCCTCCGCAAGACTTGCACCTTATTCTTTCCTGCATTATTTTACTGTAAGACCAATGAATCTTGCTTGGTTTTGTTCCCTTCTGAGAGTTTTCAATTCCTGACATTATATTCATCAATAGAGATAGTAGGAACTGCAGATGCTGGAGAATCCGAGACAACAAGGTGCAGGGCTGGATGAACACAGCAGGCCAAGCAGCATCATAGGAGCAGAAATATTGGATTCTGGGAGACAACAGACCATTCAGAGCTGTCACTTATTACTGCTAATTAGAAATCTGCTTCCCAGCAGAGAATTCTTTTTCACTTGTATCACTTATCAGTTCTTATCGAGAGTCTGTCTTTTTGCCATAGTGTTTAGCCTTCACTGTGCTTTGTTCTCTGAATAATCCATCAGAAATCCATTGAAGAAAGTAAGTTTTACTGTAATTTTTCTCCTGCATCCCTCTTCTGCTCCTCCAGATGACCATTTGTTTTCTTCTCCCATTGCACCAATCTTTACTTAAGCAACACACCATTCTGACATTTCACGTGTTTACTCCTCCGGGATATTTGTGCATTTATGGCAGCCCATAACAGCAGCAGCACTAACTACAAGATGCCGCCTTGATTCTTCTGAATTTAATTTGTTGAAATTGAATTTCACCTTCACATTCGTGCCCAACTCCGTCTCAGCAACGAATTCATATTTAGGTCAAACTTGCAGGTCAACACTTAACTGAGCCAGTCTCTCCAGACTCAAAAAATCTTTTTAATAACAATTTTCTTTTATGTCTGTAAGACTGAAACAAATGATTTGCTCAGAATTCATTACATTCTTTTAACTACTTCCTCAATTCAAGCAATGCAATAAATCAAATCGGGTTAATCCACTTAATTGAAGAGACAGACCAATTAACATAATTCCATTTAGGTCATACTCTCCCACATACCTTCTGTTATTGCAAATTAATAGTACTGTCAGGGTCTTGTTCAGTCAACCTGTCACAACCCAAGCTTTCAGATCTTGCTGAAAGGCTAACTAATAGCTAAAAGAAGGCATAAAGTGTCCCCGTATTTAGCAGAAGGCTTGCTTCTCAATGGAAATAAGGTTTATAAGGGTCATTTTGACTGAATGTGATAATGTATGTAATGTGACTGTAAATAGTATCCTCATCTTCTGTCTAACCTGCTATTTATTTCTATTATAGGCATAACAAAATAGTATTTTATTTGTGTTGCTGGACTGAATCTAGAAATGTAAACTAATGATCTAGAGACATGATTTCCATTTAATTTAAATACAATAATTTGCATTATTTTGGTAGAATATCTTTGTCCAAAAAAAGGTGCAAAGGTAAATCCAGAAATGACAGTCAATCAGTATTCTAGGATTTACAAAGCAAAGTTATGATGAGCCTCTATAAAGTACTAAGTTGACCTCAACTAAAATCCCAGGCATCACACCTCAGGAAGGATGTGAAGGCTTTTGAGACAGTGCAGAAAAATTCATGAGAATAACGCCATAACACAAGGGAGCAGATGTGGGCCATTCAGCCCATCGAATCTACTCTCCATTCAATGTGATCATGGCTGATTTGATAATCCTCAATTCCACTTTCCTATTTTTTTCCCTCGACTCAGTTACTAGCTAAAAATCTGCATATATTAGCCTGGAATATATTTAATGACCCAATCTCTATAACCTCTGCAGTAAAGAAATTCCACAGATTCATTACACTCTGAGATAAGGAATTCCTCCTCATTTCTGTCTTAAATGAACACCCCCCTTATTCTGACATTATGCCCTTAGGTCCTAGGCTCTCCGACAATGGGGAACAACTTTTCTGCATCAATACTATCTTAATCCCTGAGAATCTTGTGTGTTTCATTAAGATCACCTTTTATTCTTCTAAACTCCGATAAGTACAAGTCAATCGACTCAACTTCTCCTCACAAGACAATCTCTCCGTACACAGGATCTGCCTAGTGAACCTTGTCTGGACTGCCTCCAATATCAGTATATCTTTCCTTAGATAAGAAGCCTAGTACTGTTCACTGTATTCTAATTGTCATCTGACTAGTCCCTTGTATAATTTCAGCAAAACCTCCTTATTTTAATACACTATCAATGAGGTTCTTTTTTATTCATTCCATGATGTGGGCATCGTTGTCCAGAACAACAGTTATTGCTTATCCCTAATCTTGTCCCTACTTGTCCTAGTGAAGGTGGTCAGGAGGTGCCTTCTTGAGCCTACTGAGTCTTTAATTGTGCAGGGGCATTCTCTATGCTGCGAGGAAGGGAGCTCCAGGATTTTGACCTAACAGCGTCAATACAGTATACAGTTCCAAATTAAGATGGTGTGGAATACTTGAAGGCAATCTACTGCCCTTGTTCTTCTATGTGGTAGAGGTTGCAAGCTTGGTAGATGCAGTTGAAGGAGCTTTGGTGCTTTACTGCAGTGCATCTTAAGATGGTACGCAGTGCAATCACAGTGAATCATTAGTGAGGGGGGAGTATGCAGAAGGTGGTCGGTGAGAGGTCAATTGATTCTTGTCCTTGGTGGTGCCAAGCTTCTTAAGCGCTGTTGGAGCCTGGATATTTACCAGCTTTTGCTGCCTTTGAACATTGACTGTTTCAGTATTTGAGGATTCGCGAATGATGCTGAACATCAGTGAACATCCCACTTCTGACTTTATGATGGAGGGAAGGTCATTGATGAATCAGCTGAAGGTGGTTGGTCCTCGGACATTACCCTGAGGAACTCCTGCAGAGATGTCCTGGAGCTGAGATGACTGACCTCCAACAACCACAACCATCTTCCTTTGTGTCAGCTAAGACTTCCACTGATTTCCATTGACTCCAGTGTTGCTAGCGCTTTTTGATGCTATACTCAACATGCCATGATGTCGACATTTGGATCAAGGCTGTAATGAGGTCAGGAGCAAAGTGGCCCTGGCAAACCCAAATTGAATATCAGTCAGCAGGCTACTATCAAGGAAGGGCTGCTTGATAGCACTGTCAATGATCCTTTCCATCACATTTCTAATAATCAAGAGTTGACTAATAATTAGTGTCATTGAATTTGTCCTATTGTTTTCGACGTATCTGGGCAATTTTCCACTTTGCTGGATGGATGCCGGTGTGTGTCTGTACTGGAACAATGCAGTTGCATTGATAGATTGAGTTGGGATTGCTGCCTGCTGTAATAGAAGGTTCAGAGGAGATATACTCGAGGCCTTTAAAATTGTGAGGAGTCTAGGCAGAGTTTTTCTTTTCTTTATTCATTCATGGGATGAGGACATCGCTGGCTAGGCAGCATTTATTGCCCAGAGGGCAGTTCAGAATCAACCACATTGCTGTGGGTCTGGAGTCACATATAGGCAAGACCAGGTAAGGATGGCAGTTTCCTTCCCTAAAGAACATTAGTGAACCAGATGGGTTTTTCTGACAATGAATTCACAGTCATCATTAGATTCTTAATACCAGATATTTATTGAATTCAAATTCCACTATCTGCCGTGGTGGAATTCAAATTCAGGTCCCTGGAATGTTATCTGGGTCTCTGGATTAACAGTCCAGAGATAATACCTCTAGGCCATCGCCTCCCCATAAATAGGGAGAAACTGTTTTCAATGGTGAAAAGATGGAGAACCACAGAACTCCAATGTAAGCTGAATGGCATAAGAATCAATAGTTTTATGAGAAAAATAATTTCCATATAGTGAACAGTTATACCTGTATTGTGCCGCACAAAGAAGGATGAAAGTAGATTTTTAATTGTGGCTCTCAAAAGGGAATTAGTCAAGCTCCTGCAGAGAAAAGATTTGTAGAACTGAAGGGAAAATCCAGGGATATGAGACGAGGTGAGTTGTTTTTGTGGAGGGCTAGCACAGTGACAATAGGCCAAATGGTGTCCCCCTGTCCTACAACCATTCTATTATTCTATGATTTTAATGAATTTAACTTGGAATTAAAATCTATTAACAGTAATGGTGATGATGTAAATAAAAGAATTGTATTAATAACCCATCAGGTCAACTAATGTTCTTTAGGTGAAGAAATCTGCAATACCTACCTATTCTCCTGGGACTCACAGACTGCAGCAGTTCAAGAAGGCAGCTCATCACTACTTTCTCAAGGGCAATGAAGGGCAATAATTGATCGTCCAAACAGTAATGCCCACATTTCATGAACAAAAAAAAAGTGCACATCTATATGAATGGTTCTTAACAGCCTTCTGAAATAGACCAGCAAACCACTTAGTTGCCAGCAAAGCAGCTCCTTAATATCTTTTCAAGGGCAAGTAATGATGAGTGATAAATCTTGAACATAACCACATTGTGTGAAAAAATAAAAACAAATGAGAATCGAAATTGGGAGAGATGTAAACAGCTTGTTATTTCATTTCATTGTCATGTATGTTAACTGACTAAACAACAATTTTCAAAAATCTTTTCATACATTTCCCCAGTATTATCTTTCTCTTCTCCCTGTTAATCTTTCATAATTCATGTATAGACAGGAATCTTTCAGTATGATATGTGTTCCTTTTCTTGTAACTGTCCTGCAAGGTTCAGCAAAATATGTTGACCTTTTGCTCTGCTGACTTTGTCATATACACTACAATGTGTTTTTCAATCACAACACAATACTTTCTGGAAGAAATTAGTCATCTTTGTACTTTTCTTTGGATTAAGATTGAGCATAAAGGCAGATGGAGAAATTTAAATTCAATAAAAACCTGGAATTCAAAGCTAACGTAACAGTAACCTTACATCCATGGTTGATTGTCACAAAATGACATCTCATTCTCTAGTGCTCATTAAGGAAGGAAATCTATCATTCTTACCAGGTCTGGACTATAAGTGACTCCAGACGCATAGTAATGTGGTTAATTCTTAACTGCCCTCTGGGTAATTAGGGATGGCCAATAAACGTTGGCCCAACCAGTGATGTCCCAACCACATTCAGTGTACATACAAAAAAAAATTACGGAGATGATATTAGCAGTGATTTCTCCTGGAGGTTTCCCCAGATTGGATTAAGATAACCTTCAGTTGTCCCAAACAGCTGTTTTTGGAGATGCTGGTCAGATAAAAATATTTGCCTGTTGACGATCCTTTCTCACAGATTAAAATGTGGAAACAAGGGGTTTGTTGATTCTTAATTCTGTTCAGTAATTCTTGAGGCCAACAGTTGGCAAGCAGGCATATTTAAAAAGATCCTCAGTGTACTCAAATGTCTGGTTGAACATTTTTGGACACTGATATGTGTGGAGGTCATTGTAGAATCCCTACAGTGTGGAAACAGTCCCTTTGGCCCAACAAGTCCACACTGACCCATCCCCCTATAACCTACCTAAGCTCCACATCCCTGAACACTACAGGCAATTTAGCATGGCCAATCCACCTAGCCTACACATCTTTGGACTGTGGGAAGAAACTCACCCAGACACAGGGAGAATGTGTAAACTCCACACAGACAGTTGCCCAAAGGTGGAATTGAACCCAGGTCCCTGGTACTGTGAGGTAGCAGTGCTAACCATTGAACCACCATGCCACCCATCTCTCTTTGGCAGTGATTCTGAGATAACTATTTGGAAACTTGTGAAGAGTATCTATTAGGAATGTTAGTCTTTAGTGATGTAAGTGCCTCAGCTCTTTTTTGTCAAAAAATGTCACTGAGTCTGCCATTAAGGAAAGAGGTTAAGACAAGGAGCAGCAGTAAGTAAGCAGAAACCTGAAACCAACAGCTCAAGAGTGCACTGATTCAAAATAGCTTGGATGGCACCTAATGTGAGAAAAGTAAGCAATGACAGAGCTCATCCTGAGACTAGCAGGTACAAACAATGCACAAAGGAGCAGAGGAATTTCATCAAAATCCAACCAAAATAAGGAAAGAAATGTGCTAATTTAATTTTGAGGGATGTGTGGCAGTCATAGGTTATGTGTCCTGGGACTTTAGATACTTGGAAGTAAGGAGAGAATAAGAAAGAGACAAGTAGCAGTCACATACTGAATGCTCTGGTAAGATCATTGAATTGCTTTATTATTGCATTTCTACAACTAAAAACATCTTCCTTTTGATCATTTCCCTAACCAATTCCTGCAAATAGCATTTGGAAAATAGGATAGGCAGATCAGGGTGATTGGGAAAGGGTGATGTCGATTACTGTAGTTCCTCTGCCTGCCAATTCACCTTTTAACTTTAAATCAACTGAGAAGAGCCACAGTGCACATCTCCTTTAAGAGGCACAGACTGCCTTAAAGTGGCATCACAATTTCACATGTCCCCAAATGGCAAGCTTCCAAGAAACATTTAGTGTTAGTGCTGTCATATCATCAATGCAAAACAAGGCAAGATCATCAATTTCACTTGCACATCTCCCATTCGTATCTAGAGGGATCATTACACATATTGCACTGAGAGTCATTATTACACTATAACACCATATTGTTGTGAAATTGAAATAAAATGAGGCCCCTTTTAATATCTTTATATCAAGACTTCTTGATCAAAATACAACTTAAAACTGGAGTTGGTCACTCCATGGAGCAGTTCAGAGTTTACTTAGCTAATTGAATGTGACCCTTCAACATTTGATCAGGCAGATTTTTTTTTATTGTTGGATTAAAATCATGACAAAAATTTGCAAATGGGCTAATTTTTTGCAACCAGGTTTCTATTTTCTGTAGTTGTGTGATATTGATATTATTGATGCATAGAAAATCAGCATTCTGCACCTTTTTCCTATGAAACCCAAATACAAGTCGTGATTTATGCTCTCTTCAAACAAAATAATACACCTATAAGGAAAGAAAATGAAATCTGATAGGAGACAGTAGTTAGGTTTTATTTTGTGAATCCATTCTAGATGAAGCCCTCACACAGTGTCAAATTCTTGCTATCTAAGTACTTTACTTATCATGCATTCAGTTGGCAGTTATTTCTCAGTGGAAGTTTTCTGTAGAAACTTGACAAATGTGCATTCTCCAGAAAGGCATTGACAAGAATTATTTTTCAAAAAATAATATATGAAAAGTATAATGGAAACTGAAAAATGCATGAAAAGCAATCCACGCTTTGGATCAGACTGCAACATAAAAACATAATAGATGGAAGCTGGGGTAGATGATACAACCCATCAAGCCTACTCCACCAATTAATATGTTCATGGCTAATCTTTGGCTTCAACTCCACTTTTTATTCTGCCTCTTTGATTGATCTCTTCATTTCTCGAGTGAGAAAAAAAATCTGTCTCCATCAGCCTTAAATATATTCAATGATGACATATTCACAACTCTCTGAAGAGGAGAATACCAAAGATTCGTAACCTTACGAATAAAAGATTTCTCCTCATCTCAGTTCAACATAATTGGTTTCTAATTCTGAAACTATGCCTTTTTGTTCCAGATTCCCCAGTCAGGGGAAACAGCATCTTAGTGATCATGTCTCATTCTTTTAAACTTTAGAATATTTAAACCTAATTTGCTCAACCTCTCATCATAGCACAGATCTCTAAACTCAGGAACCACGTTAGCAAACTTTAGCTGCACTGCTTACAATGTAAGTACATCCTTTCTTAAATATGGACACCAACTCTGCATGTCATAATTTAAATGCTGCCTTACTAAATTCCTGTATATATGTAGCAAGAGTTCTTCATTTTTCTACTGCAGTCCCCATGCAATAAAGACCAACGTGCCTCTTGTTATCCTAATTGCATACAGCACCTGTTCCTTATGCCAAATTCCCTTTGAACATCAACAATTAAAAGTGTTTCTGTCTTCTAAAATGTTTCTACTCTTACAATCAAACTGAATAACTTCACACTTTCATTAAATGCAGAAACCAAAAGAGTGTTGTTGATGCAGTCTTACCAGACCCCTATATAATTATTTCAAAATTATTTTTTCTAGCACTCCAAAAGCTTTGCAATAAAGGCCAACATGCTATTTGCTTTCAACAAAAAGAAAAAAAAAACAAAAACCAAAACAAAAACAAAAACAAAAACAAAAACAAAGTTGCTGCAAAAACTTAGCAGGCCTGGCAGCATCTGTGAAGGAAAAAACAGAGTTAACATTCCAAGTCTAGTGACCCTTCCTCAGAACTGATGGTGGCTAGGAAAATGCCAGTTTATATGCAGAAAAAAGGGAGGGGAAAGGGTAGGGAGTAAACGATAGGACAGAGCCTAAAGAGGGAGAAGAGCAGTCGGATAGACAAAGGAGTTGCTAACGATCAGGCTGGGAGGTGAATAGTTGTTAATAGGGACTGTTAGTGACTAACAACAGGGGGTGTGTAAAGGCAGGCTATGTGGTAACAAGGCCTGGCGTGTAGGGTAGGGGGCTAGGACATGGGAGAGTTTAGGTCCTAGAATTATTGAATTCGATATGGAGTCCGGAGGGCCGTAGAGTCCCCAAGCAGAAAATGAGGCGTTGTTCCTCCAGCTTGAGTTTCACTGGAACACTGCAGCAAGGCAGAGACAGAGATGTTGGCCAGAGAACAGGATGGTGCATTAAACTGGCAGGCAACAGGTAGTTCAGGGTTCTTTTTGCAAGCAGAACGTAGATGTTCTGCGAAGCGGTCACCCATCTACGCTTTGTTTCCCCAATGTAGAGGAGACCACATTGTGAGCAGTGAATGCAGTAGGTGAGATTCTGGGAAGTGCAGGTGAAGTGTTGCTTCACCTGGAAGGTATGTTTGGGCCCTTCGATACTGGGGAGGGAGGAGGTAAATGGGCAGGTGTTGCACCTTCGCTGGTTACAGGGGAAGGTGCAGTAGGGCTGTGGGGGGATGTTGGGGATGAAGGAAGTGTGGACCAGGATGTCCCAGAAGGAACGGTCCCTGTGGAATGTGGACAAGGGAGGGGAGGAGAATATGTGTCTGGTGGTTGCATCTTGCTGGACGTGGCAGAAATGGCATCTGATGATCTTCTGGATGTGGATGCTGGTGGGATGGTAGGTAAGGATAAGGGGAACCCTATCGCTGTTGCAGGAGGGAAGAGAAGGGGTGAGGGCAGCAGTGCGGGAGATGGATCGGACCTGGTTGAGTGTCCTGTCAACAACAGAGCTGGGGAATCCTCGGTTGAGGAAGAGGGTGGACATTTTGGAGGCTCCCTTGTCGAAGTTGGCCTTATCTGAACTTATATGACGGAGACGGAGGAACTGAGAGAATGGGATGGAGTCTTTACAGGAAGTGGGGTGTGAGGATGTTTAGTCCAGGTAGCTGTGGGAGTCAATGGGTTTGTAATGGATAATAGTGGTCAGTCTATCCCCAGAAATGGAAACAGAAATGCCGAGGAAGGGAAGGGAGGAGTTAGAGATAGACCAGGTGAAAGTGAGGGCAGGGTGGAAATTGGAGGTGAAATTCATGAAGTTTTCCAATTCCAGACGAGAAAGGGAAGCAGCACTGATGATATCATCAATGTATCAGAGAAAGCGTTGTGTCTGGGCCCGGAATAGGACTGGAACAAGGAATGTTCCACATACCCCATGAAGAGACAGGCATAACTAGGGCCCATGCAGGTACCCAAGGTCACCCCTCTTACCTGAAGAAAATGAGAGGAGTTGAAAGAGAAGTTGTTGAGGGTGAGGACAAGCTTGGCCAAGCAGAGGAGGGTGGTGGTGGGTGGGGATGGTTCAGGTCTTTGCTCCAGAAAGAAGCGGAGAGCCTTAAGACCCTGCTAGTGGGGAATGGATGTGTAAAGGGATTGCACATCCATGGTAAAAAGGAGGCAGCTGGAACAAGTAAACTGGAAGTTTTGAAACTGGCGTAAGACATCAGAGGAATCATGGATGTACGTGGGCAAAGATTGGACCGGGGGTAGAAGACTGAGTCAAGGTAAGAAGAGATGAGTTCTGTGGGGCAGGAGCAGGCTGAAACAATGGGTCTACCCAGACAGTCCTGTTTGTGGATTTTTGGGAGGAGCTAGAAGCGGGCTGTGCGGGGCTGGGGGACTATTAACTTGGAAGCAGAGGGGGGGAAATCACCGGATGAAACTAGAAGATACAATGGCCTGATGTGTCATGGTGAGGTCATAGTTCAGGGGAAGATAGGAGGAGGTATCTGAGAACTGACGCTCATCCTCTACAAGGGGTAGAGGTCAGTACGCCAGACAACAACAGTACCACCCTTATCGGCAGGCTTAATGACAAAGTCAGGGTTAGATCTGAGTGCGCGGCATGCAGTCAGTTTGGAGAAGGATAGGTGGGATTGGGTGAGAGGGGCAGAGAAATTGAGGTGACTAATATCACGTCGCTATTTGCTTTGCTAATTGCTTGCTGTACCTACATGCTAACAACTTACATTCCTTCCATGTCCAAACTCAAGCATCTGAATATCAACATTTTTGTTTCATACCTTTTAAACATTATAATTTTCCATTCTAAGTTCAAAGTAAGTAACTCAAATGTCCCCATGGTATACTCCATTTGCCATTTTGTTGTTCACTCACTTGACCCGTATATTTATCTTGCAGCATTTTTGAGTCCTTCTCAAAGCTTTCATCCCACCTAGCTTTGTGTTGTCAGCAAACCTGGATATATACTCCACCTCTTTGCCTGTCGTTAATATAGTCTGCAAATATCTGAGGACCCACCACTGACCCTTGCAACAGTCTTCTAGTCACAGCCTGCCAACTCAAAATTACTCAACTGAACTATGATTTCTTAGGGTTTCTGCCTGTTTGTTTTTAGAAAAACAATAACAAATGTATAATATTCCACTGATGCCCATTAAAATGTTACATCGTTATCCTTTTTTTTGAAGATGCATCTTTCCCTCTGATGTCCATCCCTTCTTGTTGAGGATCTTTGGACCGTTCCCTGTGACTCTTGCCAACAGGTTCAGTGGCAGTTAGAACTTGCCATGCAGTCATAAATCGACATTACACAAGTCTGGAGAATGAGACATTTGACACAGCAACCTTTTGATAACATTCCTTTAATGAGTCAACTTTCAGAGCTTTCAACTCAACAGTCAAATTAGAAAAAATAAGAGCATAAACATAGGAAAAGCAGAGTTAATAAACAATGCTGAAATAAAATATATGATACATTAACACGGTTCACAATTTTGTTTTTATTCAGTGTGTAAGAGAACCAAGACAATTTATGTTCTTTGTGCTCTGAAACCAGAATTGTGATTGTGAAGCATTGCATTTTCATAAACTGATGAGGTGGCTGAACTTGAACCTTTGGACCATTGTACAAGATAATGATGTTCTCACAAGAGATTAGTGTATGAAGAATGATTGGCATCTGAAGATCTGCCAATATTCAGTGAACTGCAGAAAGGTTTCTTGGATGACAAGGGAGACCGAGATTACAATGATGCCCGAAAAAGTGGGTATATAATCCACATCAGGTGAATTCTTTAAGAAACAGGTCAAGTAAAACAGATTGACAGGGGAAGGGAAGAGGAAAATAAAACTGGCAAATAAAGAAGATGGGAGCAGAATGGCAGTTAACATAAAAGAGAAACCAAAAAAAAAATCAGCATTTAAATAGTAAGCAGGTGATAAGAAGTGGAATGGATCCTTTAGGAACAAAGAGGTTCAAGATGTAGGGTAGTGTTAAGAGCACTAAAGGATTCTTTGTTGACTAGTTAACTTTTAAGCTTTTACTAAATTGAGGGATCTGTCAAAGTTTCAGTAGAAGCAGAGATCGTGGAAGAGTCATAGAGTCATACAGCATGAAACAGACCCTTCGGTCCAATACGTCCATGCTGTACAGGTTTTCCAAACTAAACTAGTCCCATTTGCCTGTATTTGGCCCATATCACTCCAAATCTTTCCTATTCATGTGCTGACCCAAATGTCTTTTAAATGTTGCAACTATAGCGGTTGGAAAGGGTTCTGAAAGATAGGATTTATGATCACTTGGATAGGCACAGTTTGATTTGTGATAGTCAGCATGGATTTGTGAGGGGTAGATCATGCCTCACAAACCTTATTGAATTCTTTGAAGACGTGACCAAACACGTGGATGAAGGTAGAGCAGTGAATGTGGTATACATGGATTTAAGTAAGGCGTTTGATAAGGTTTCCCATGGTAGGGTCATGCAGAAAGTAAGGAGGCATGGAATAGGGGGAAATGTGGCAGATTGGATTCAGAATTGGCTGACCCTTAGAAGACAAAGGATGGTAGTGGACGGAAAATATTCAACATGGTGCTCAGTTACAAGTGGTGTACCACAAAGATCTGCTCTGGGTCCTCTTCTATTTGTGCTTTTTGTAAATGATTTGGATGTAGGAGTGGAAGGGTGGATTAGTAAGTTTGCGGACGATACGAAGGTGGGTCAAGCTGTGGATAGTGTGGAGGGTGTTCTAGGTTACAAAGGGATATTGATAGGATGCAGAGTTGGGCTGAGAAGTGGCAGATGGAGTTTAACCCTGAAAAGTGCGAGATGATTCATCTTGGAAAGACAAATTTGAAAGCAGAATACAGGGTTAACAGAAAGATTCTTGGCAGTGTGGAGGAACAGTGGGATCTTGGGGTTCATGTCCACAGTTCCCTGAAAGCTGCCACCCAGGTGGATAGAGTTGTTAAGAAGGCGTATGGTGTGTTAGCTTTCATTAATAGAGGGATTGAGTTCAAGAGCCGTGAAGTTATGGTCCAGCTATACAAAAGCCTGGTTCGGCCACATCTGGAGTATTGTGTCCAGTTCTGGTCGCCTCATTACAGGAAAGATGTGGAAGCATTGGAAAAAGTGCAGAGGAGATTTACCAGGATGTTGCCCGGAATGGAGGGAAGGTCATATGAGGAAAGGTTGAAAGAGCTAGGGATTTTCTCTATAGAACAATGAGAGGTGACTTGATAGAGGTGTACAAAATGACCAGAGGTATAGATAGAGTGGACAGCCAGAGACTTTTTCCTAGGGTGGAGGTAGCAATTACAAGGGGGCATAGTTTTAAAGTGAGTGGAGGTAGATATCAGGGAGACGTCAGAGGTAGGTTCTTTACTCAGAGAGTAGTAGGGCCGTGGAATGCATTGCCGGAGAAGGTAGTGGAGTCGGCCTCATTAGGGGTATTTAAGCAGCTATTAGATAGGCATATGGATGATAGTATAAGGTAGGGGTGGAGGTTAGATAGACCTTAGGTTTTGGGTAAAATTTCGGCACAACATCGTGGGCCGAAGGGCCTGTACTGTGCTGTACTGTTCTATGTTCTATGTTTTATGTTCATCTGGCAGTTTGTTCCATATACGCACCAACCTCTGTGTGAAAAAGTCACTTGGAGATAGCAAGAACTGCAGATGCTGGAGTAAAAGACAGTACAGTGTGGAACTGGAGGAACACAGCAGCTCAGGCAGCATCAGAGGAGCAGGACGGTTGACGTTTCAGGTCGAGACTCTTCATCAGGATGAGGAGAGTCAACATTTTGGGTCCGGACCCTTAATCAGTCCTGATGAAGGGTCCTGACCCGAAACATCGACTCTCCTGCTCCTCTGATGCTGCCTGACCTGCTCTGTGCATCCAGCTCCACACTGTATTGACACTGTGTGAAAAAGTTGCCCCTCAGGTCCCTTTTAAATCTTTCCCCTCTCACCTTAAAACTATGCCCTCTAGTTTTGAATTCCCCCACATTAGGGGAAAAAAGACCTTTGCTTTCATCTTACCTATGCCCTTCATGATTTTATAAATCAGATAGTGTAAAGGAGAGGGACAGGAAAGATTGGCCATGTTTATGGTAGATATGTGACCTGGTCAGGAAGGCTTGCATCACAGGCTGGTAAAGGAAGTAGGATGGAGACAGGGAATGGTGCCAGAGAATTGACGAGCGGTGTTCGACAAGTATTGGTGCAGAGTCCACTGCTTTTTGCCATAAAATATGAATGATTTGGATGTGACCATAGGACATATGGTTAGTAAGCTTCCAGATGACACCAAAATTGGAGGTGTAGTGGACAGCATAGAAGGTTACCTCAGAGTATAATGGGATCTTGATCAGATGGACCATTGAGCGGGGGAGTGGCAGATGGAGTTTAATTTAGTTAAATGTGAGGTGCTATATTTTGGAAAGGCAAATCTGGGCAGGACTTATTAACTTTATAGTAAGGTCCTGTGGAGTGCTCCTGAATAAAGGGACCTTTGAGTGCAAGTTCATAGCTCCTTGAAAGTGGAGTCGCAGGTAGATAGGATTATAAAGAAGGCATTTTGTATGCTTGGACAACAAGGTGTAGAGCTGGATGAACACAGTAGGCCGAGCAGCATCAGAGGAGCAGGAAAGCTGACGTTTCAGGTCTAGGCCCTTCTTCAGAAATTCTTCACAAAAAATTTTGTTGGTCAGTGCATTGAATACAGGAGTTCGGAGGTCATGTTCAGGCTGTACAGGACACTGGCAAGGCCACTTTTGGAATACTGAATGCAGTTCCTGCTACAGGAAGGATGTTGTGAAACTTGAAAGGGTTCAGAAGAGATTTATAAGGTTGTTTCCAGGGTTGGAGTGGCCCCATGGCTCAGCAACGTCCTCCAGGAAAGGTGAGAGTTCCTGTTTCCCATGGAGGGCAGAAGGAGGCCAGGCTGCCTAGACAGAGGTAGCAGCACAGTAGGTTTACTCCATCACGCTCTGTCCTGATTTGGAATTACATCTCCATTCCTTCGTAGTCACTGGACCAAAATCCTGGACCACCCTTCCTAACAACACTGTAGATACACAACTACAATAGTTCAAGAAGGCATTTATCACTGCCTTCTTCAGGATAATAGGAAATAGCCAATAAATGCTGGTCTAGCCAATGCTGCTTACATCTCATAAACAAAATTAAAACAAATTTCAGTGCCATTCCAGGACCTGGGTTCAGTGCAGGAGGAGGATGAATTATATACTGCAATCTGCAATGCTATGTGGCACCATCTAGTCATTGCTAACAGACACTCATATGGGCAAGAGGCAATGTAAGGGAGCAATTTAAAGCAATGTCACATAGGAGGACAGCATGTAGGCCTCAGCAGCAGATGGAACATGTTGACTGGATGTGTAGGCATCACTTCATACTGTGAATGTTCTGTCAGTTTCAGGCCAATGCAGTTGTTAAGCACTTAGGATTCAACAGCTGTCCTATATGCATGCTTATATCAGCATGTGAATTAGGAGTAGGCCATTCAACCCCTCTATCCTATTTTGTCATTCAAAAAGAATGTTGGCTGATCTGCTGGTTGCCTCTACACCATATTCCTGCTTATCCCTGATAACCGTTGATTCCCTCATAAGTGTGTCCTGATGAATGGAGAGCTGACAATAAAACTCAAATTGTCTTAGGAAGGCACACTGAACCATGAGCCGATCACAAAGCCAGCAGTGCATCTCTCACTGGGATCTGCCTACCGAGAGCTGCCTGTCAATCAAGGACTGGCAGCTCTCTTGCTCTGCAGAACCACTGTGGAACACCAGGGACCAGATTCTCATGACTGAGGATTCACCTGGTTAATTGTGGGGTAAGAGTGTGGCTCGTCAAAGAGAGAATGAGTAAGATAAACAGCAATGGTAGGGTGTGTGGCTCTCAGTGGGCCCCTATTCTGACATTAAGTTCCTAGATCAGGCATTTGATCAAGACCTACTTCTGGGAGGTAGGAAACTAGCTGCAGAGTTTTACCTGTCATGCACATTGCATGGTGATCAGCTGACCTGGGTTAATACCACTGACTGTAGGACCAGGCCTTTAAGTGGTCATTAATTGGCCATTTGAGAGCCTCAGTTGGTGACAGTGTGGGAAGGTCAACCCTGGGCCTCCTGCTCCTGACTTAATCCGACTTCAGTTTCACCACAATCCCACCTACTTAAATACACTTCCCACCTCCAAGCTGACCACACAACAAGACAATTTCACTGTTTATCCAAGCCAGAGTATGAATGTTGTTTAGTAAATTAAGGAAAAGATCAATTTTAACTCCTGGCTGATTGTGGGCTGTTCTGTTGAAAGTCCTGATTACAAAATGAAGAAATGATTCTTTTAGAAACTTCACCCTTTAGAGGAACAAAATGGTACGTTCAGAATTTTCTTCTTAAAAGGTAAGAAGGAACTGAAGTGGAGTGAGACGTTTCCCGGCCAGTTAATCCTGAAGGCACGAGTTAAGGGCCGAAGGATTTACAGAGTGGTCTTGTTTTGTGTTGCATGAATTAATCAAAATGAATTTTTGCTTGTTCAAAGAGCACTGTTTGCAAGAAAAAGAAGGCTCTGATAGAAGAGAGGACTATGTAGCATGACCTTACTGGAAATATTTTCTTTTATCATTTGCTATAAACATTCCTTGAGATTTTCATTAAATTATAAACCGTTTAAAGACCTTTTTTTCCAGATTCATGGACTTTTTCACAAACCATTTTTCATTATCACTTGAATAATTGGCTTTTGTTTTGTCAGATCCACATTATAGTTTTAAATGGTAATTATAGAAGCAAACAGCTGGTTGATGATCAAAGGTTTCACCAGTGAGACATAGAGGGCACTTCCAATCACTTTGAAGAAAAAATAAATTTGTTTTGATACTTCTGTTTCTTTCCCTAGTTACTATAGGAGATACTTGTTATTCAGTTGTTAACTTTCTGCAACTGTTGCGAAGTTGGTAAAGTACTTGTGGATTGGAAGACAGAATGGTAGAATTTGTTTGTAAAATGATAAGTGGGAAGACCGCATGGTGTCCTTAAAAGGTAGGTGTTTTTAGGCTAGAAGATACATAAACAGTTCTCGAAATTGAAACATTCTATCAAAAGGCCATACTGTTAGCAGGTCAAGCAGCATTTTTACTAAAACAACAGGTTTTTGAACTTAGCCAATTAATTTAAACCAGGCCCTAGATACCAAAGCCCAATTAAATTTAAATCTGATGGTTTTGACAACATCAGACCAATCCTGTTGTAAGAAATTAATAGGTCATCAAGGGTATAAAAGAAGAGGACATTTGAAAATTGGTGTGAGGGCAACTGCCATCTGTTAAGAGAACAGCTCTCAACAGCCATCAGCTGTAAAGAAAGAGAAAATCACTGGGTCTCACAGAAATCTTTAAGATCTCAGGGGAAGCATTATCTAAATAAAGATACGATGGCATTCTTGGCTAATATTCTTGATACAAGAATTCAAAAGAGGAAGGTGTTGCTGACTGGAGCACACTGAAAAATGCAAAGAACATTCTCAAAGACGTATCCTGGCTGTAATTTTGAGAGATTAAGCTTTTTTATTATTAATTTGGTTTATATAAGTGGGACTTGTACCTATTAGAACAGCATACACTTAGAATTTTTATTTTATTTGCAAATAGTTAGTAGTTAAGGGGGAATTGTTTGGTTTGTTAGAAGCTCTGTTGAATTGTTAACTGTTAGAGTTAGGTAAATAAATTGTCACTTGTGGATTATAAAGTGAGTATCAGGGATTTCTTTCGTGTAACCATTCCTTTATAACAGATTCCAAGGCGAGGCAAGCTTCTCTAGATGTTTCAATTTTAGTTATCGGAGGGAGAGGGGGGAGGTCAACTACTCTTTCATAACACAGTTAATGATGCTGCAAATATAATGAAATTCCTACTTTTTTTTACTGTTATCTGATGTCAAAACAAGAATGAGGTGAGTTAAACTCTGCATGATTCTATTACAAAGGACTGTGCAGGAATCAGCACCATTGCAATAGGTGAAAAAGTTTAGCACACGAAATGAGGTCAAAGTATGGCTGGCGAAGCAGTAATCATTAAAACACCATACACTGTCTGATTCAGGAGACACCGAAGAATTCATTTTAGTTATGTTTTATTCTTGTGTAAGATTTTCTTCAAGGTAAAGAATCTCCTAGTGTGCAATTGGAATGCTTTTCTTTTGTAAATTGAGTATTTGTGTTAAAAATTTCTGTTGGCCAGCTCTTGCAAATTTATTTCAATTGAAGAGATCATGAAACTGCTGGAACAGTCCTTTTAAGGAGCTCCTTCCACTATTTTTAGATGGTTCAATACAACACTATTGTCCCTGCTTGTGAACGACTTAACCTTTCTGGTTATTATTTTTTGACAAATGCAGTATTGTTTGGAAACTACACCAAAAGCATGTTTTTTTTCCGCTCGGTTAGGTGGCTGGAAGGAGAGATTCTCCAGTTATCTTCATTCCTGCTATCTCTTTGTCAATAATGGTGACAGCTTGTTCATAGGCTTCAGTCTAAAATTTACAATACTGGGCTTAATTGATTTTCTGTTGAGGTTCTCCTAGTTGTATACCATGACATCAATGATAGATCCTCAAACATCAGAAAACCACTGAAATTCAAGCCTCACTGCTGATATAATCACCGACATTATCACAGAATCATAACTTCCCTATAGTATGGCAGCAGGCCATTTGGCCCATCAAGTCTACATTGAACCTCCAAAGAGCATCCCAACCAGACTCAACCCCTCTACAACTCTGCATTTCCCATAGCTAATCCATCTAGCCTGCACATGCCTGGACACCAGGGGCAATTTAACATATCCAATCCACCTAACCTGCACATCAATTACAGTCTTGAGTCAAGCGCAATAAATAAGTGTGTAACCACTAATGCAAACCATTGGTCTTTCAGTTGCGCTGGCACAATCCTCTGGTTGTTATGTAAAAATGACATTGTTGCATTGTGAGTTTATTTGCAGGGTCATGTGGGTATCAGTGATGACAGTGAAACTAATTGGAAAGCTCTTTCTTGGAGCAAAAATACCATAGGCATGATGGGCCATTAGCTTTCAGTAGCCTTGCTTTCTTATGTTTGCTATTCCTAGAAAAAATGATAATGCTTTTGAAAAGAAGTTAGTTGCAATTTCACTGAGACAAAGCAATCAGGATAAATCTTGCCACTGTTACTAGTACACGGCAACAAGAGAAAATCTGCAAGTCACGCAAGCTGACTGCTGGAAGGATTATGTTTTAGCTTTAATAGTAAAAGCACAAAAAAAGTGACAAAAATATACGGCTAAAGCAGTCTACAACAGAACTGTTTCCAAGACAAAATTGTTTTCCCAGTTTGATGAAGAATTCATTCTTCAACAGTAATCACACTCCCTACAGAATTAAGGGAAATGTTATTTTATGTTCAATCTCATTTTTATCATTCTTTGCAAAGGAAGAAGTAATTGGTACTGAACATTTAAATACAACAGCTACGGTGTATGAAAGCATGGAATCTGTATTCATATAAGAGGCCGTGAAGGGTAAATTCTAACACAGGCATTGAATTGTGGCCATTGGCAAGGACAAAGCCATAATTGCATCTCAAATAAAGGAACCTAGACTTTCAGAGAAAATCTTTTTTTTGATATCTTTTTATTATCATAGCCATTTTTTATTTGCAATTTTCTTATTACAATCTAGAAGTATAGCACTTTTGTTTTAAAAGCCAGTTATTCATAGATTTACTAATGGCCCATTCTTCCATCAAGAATCCACTGAGAGCTTCTTTTGTAAACACCCCAACTAACTGTAGGCCGCACGTGGAATAAAACTGTCGCTCTTATGAGTGTACATTGGGATGATGTATGATCTTGGGATGTATAATTTACTAGGAACATTATTTCACACGGTTTCAACATATACTATATCGATGACAATGATGTACTGTCACAGATTTTCCACAACAGTTTCTCACTCTACTTCGGGGTCAGCTACGGGTGAAATGTAAAATACATTTTACAAGTCTGCAAGTTATTGTCATCTAGTTCATGTACAGTGTGAATCTTGGCACATTAAAGATTATTGAAGTAACAGCCTGGAATCTATTTTTTAAGAAATACGTAGAGGTATAAAAATGCCTGATTATGTGTATACACTTTAAAATGGAGTTATACAACAAATCAGCAAATTTAAAATTGTGCTGAATTAATTACAAAGCGGGATCAACTATGTGAGCGCTTAAAACTTAATGCAAAGATGTGTAAGGCGTTATATATAGGGAGGGATAAAATTGAGCAACTATGCATTCCATGAACAGAATTAAAAGGACAAGGGATAAAGCTAAAAGAGGGCTCAGAATCTGAACAGCCTTGGAGTTAAATGTATAACCAAACTAGAGGAGCAATTAACAAAGTCAATAGAACATTAAACTGCATTAAAACAGTAAAATTCAAGCCAGAAGAGGCTGTGATCAAACTGCAAAGTGCAGTAATTAGGCTACACCTTGACCAGTGCAGCCAGTACTGATGGCTACCAAGGCAAACAACGAGCACTAACAGACATGTAAAAACAGAACTACAAGGCTGAGTTCCATTGAAATAGGTCTGAATGTAAGGAATGACTGAAGGGACCTGAGTTCTTCTACCATGGAAGGAGATGCCTTGAGTTACAAGATAGATATGTGTGTAGAAAAGGTAAAGTGTGGTAGTAGAAAAAAAGCAAAGGGTACATCAGTGGTGATAGTTACCATTGAGACAATGGTATCAAATGGATAATCTAGAATTGCAACATGTTTAATTTATATAGCACAATAGGAAAATATAACAAGGTGCCTCACTGGAGTGTTGTCAAGTGTCCCCACTCACTGTAGTAGTGAGGTGGAAATTAAGCCCTGCTATTGTTGGAATTATCATAAAGAAAAAGATTTTTTAAAAATGCAAGCTTCCCAATTTACCTGACTTTTAGATCCAGATTGATAGCACAGAACAAGTTTCTGTACTGAACAACAATCACTACTTATTACAGGTAATTAGATTCTAGCTATATCTAACTTGTTATAAATGACTAGGTTATACTAATAATTAAAACTCTAATCCTTAAATAAAATACCTTTACACACAGTAAAACAGACAAATAGAGAGGGTAAAATAGGTTAGGGGGTGGGCAGAACTGGAAAGACAGTTCAGTAATGTTTCTCCCCAAGTTCTGGTTTTCATAGAATTGAACCCAGGTCCCTGGCGCTGTGAGGCAGCAGTGCTAGCCACTGTGCCACCCCATTTGTTAACAGAATCCTCATGACTCTTCTAGAGGCCAGCAATTTGTTTCAATTTTTTTGTTTTTGGAAATTTCTACTGGTGTGTAAGTGACACAAGGCAGCCAGTTCCCTTATAAAAAGCCTTTGATTTATCATTTTAAATCATAGCATTCAACAACTGTTGAAAGATTTTTTTTTCAATTTCACAGTGAGTTTTGACTGTAGGGAATGGAGAGACTGTTTCTGAACTGAGAAAGAAGTAAACATTTCTGTTTCTCCATAACTTGTTTCCAGTCCAATCTGTTCAGTTACCTGAGAACCAGTCACACAGTTGTTGGCAGGCAAAAGGGTCTCTTATTAATAACTGGTCACTAGTCCATAGACCAATTAACTGCTTGCTGTTGCCAAAGCTGAAACTGTACATTCTTTGGCTCCAGTCATCTACAACAAAAAAAAAGTTCCCGCTTGTTCATGCAGTTATTTACGCAATGCCTGAATTAGGTCCCAGATTAGTTGCTTTCAAAACTGTAGCCACCCTTTCAAGGACACTTTTTTAAGCTGCTTTTTCCCATTTCAATCCCCAGTTTTTAAAAACACAAAGGTAAAAAAAAAACTTATACTAGAAAAAAAAATAGTATTGAGCCACATAAAAAAATGATAAGGGAGGTTGAGGACAACAGAAAAAGGTATCCTCAAAGAATTGCCCTGAAGAGGTCAAACATTCCCTTTCAATTCATGGAATTCTCTCATTTGTGACCCACCTAAATAGAGACAGCCATTTTGTGAGCCACCAAACACATCAAGACATTGTCAGGAACGTACAGGTTAAGATGACCTAACGGAGAGACAACACAAATCTCCCAACAACTCATTTACCTGACTCTCCAAGAACCACAGTGGTATAGTAGCATCATGGTAATATTGCTGGACTAGTAATAAATCTAGAATTGTAAAATAGTCATGAAGGAGTGAAGCCATTAAGGAGTTTAAAACTAGATGAACAATGAGTGCCTCCAAGATGGAGGAGGAGTAACAGCACAGCTCCTGGCAGAGCTCTGTTCACTTTTATTTTTGTTCTCCTTTCACTGTTTACTTTCCTTATTTTAATTCACCTACCTTCAGTGGACAGCAGGTTGTGCAAGGTACAGAGTAATCAGTGTGGAGAAGATCGAACCATCAAGGGGAGAGCTAGTCCAATATGGTGGTGAGAGAGGTCCCCTGGCATCTGTGGTGATGTTGAGTGCGGGGGAGATCGAACTTACCTTCTGGAGCGAGCTCAGTCATGGAGGCAGCGGCGGCGATGTCATCGCAGCTTCGTCAGGTTTGGAGCGTGGCAGCAGCTGGAGGCCTGGGCCGGGACTTTGATGGTCAGAGATTGAGCCCGATGCAGAAAGAGCAAGCCCAACTTGGCGGTAAGGGAGGTTCCCCAGTATCTGCGGCAGTGGCGAGAGCCTGAGGTCTCCTGGAGAGCAGGGCAAAGCGGAGGAGATCAGCCCATGTAGAGAGTGCAAGCTCAGCATGGCTAAGCACTTGAAGACTGTTGAACTTGTAACTTTATTTCTTTATTTTTCTACTTTATACTGAGAGGGACTGTAACGTTTAACTTTCTTTACTTCTCTACTTTGTAACTAAGTGCCTTTTGTACCCAAGATGATGCTGGGAATGGTGACATTGTACACTTTTCACTGTACTCATGTATCCGTGTACTTGAGTACACATGACAATAGAACCTAATTCTAATTCAATTCATTTCACACCCTGTCTAACTTTCCTTTCCACTGAAATCAATGGAAGGATAGACTGTGTTAGTTGTATCTTGGGCAAGCAATTCGATTTTGCCCATCTTTACACCATCTCCTGAAGTTCAAATTTCTCTCTGGGACACAGATTCAAATTCACACAAAGCAAGTTAAGCCAGTTAGGAAATTTTCCTGCAGAGAAGAATGAGCAACAATTGGAATACATGTTGGAATCAAGCAGCAGAGGCAAAGATCTAATTAATAACAATTAAAACTCTAGTCGGAAAAAAATCCTTGACACATAAACTAAAGATGTATCAAATGGCTCTTCTCATCTGTATCATCTTCTGACTGAATACAGAGCTTGCTCTTTCGCAAACTTGGAATTTTATATTGAGATTTATCATGTACAGTCAATCTACTAACAATATTGGCTTGAATTGTTTATGAATAATTCTTTTTAGTATAAATCAGAACATACATTTATTTTCTTCAGATATAATGAAACAATGCATAAATGTTTCACACGTTAATATCATATTTACTCATTCCTGGCTGACTCCCATCCTCTAACAGTTTATTGGGTCCATACTTAAACTTGAACTAAGTTCTATTCACCCTTCTCCAATGTATTTGTTGAATTATATTGGCTGCTGTTTGAATAATAATTAAAATTCTCATCCTGTTTTCACAGACTTCTGTGATTTTACCATTCCATATCTCTCTCTTCCTCCAGTAGTACAAACTTGTGTGATGTCTGTACTACTCCTATTGAGGCTTCATGCATATTCCTATTATTAATTGGTCGATCTGTACCTCGTTCACACAAAAGTCAAAACAATGCCCTTGAATCCAGTAATTTTTTTTATTCATTTTGTAATGAAACTGAGCAACACATTCCACAATGAGTTCTAGCTATCAATCTTAAATGTACTTATGCCTATCTCTTCAAGAAAGGTACATGTCAGTGGTAAGTTATGTTAGTTAGGTACTTGAGTTAATGTTGCTCATGTCAACTGGTTCAGTTATAGAGTATACATAAAATATGGAGATTTCAAATACCATTGTTATCCACCAATTAATGCACTGCAGTACAATTTCATATTTCAATACCTTGGTTGTCTGTCTACTATAGAAGATCAATTGGTATCAAGCATTTATATTTTTCCCTCTTCTTCTAAAATGTATTATTCCCATCTAATTGTTATTTTAAAACTATACAGGTGTGTTTAATCCTTGCATTTTGTAATGAAAGATTAACTATGAGTTTTTGGCTTTTCACTTGCAGCTTTATGTACAAAAGAAAGTGGATAACAGGGATTAAGGGATTAAAGTTTACATGGAAGTTCTTCTGGTTGAGCAGAATTATGCATAAGTAGACTGCTGGCCAGCTGCAGAGCTTGCTCACTTCTGTTGTTGCACAAACACTGAATTCTATAGAAACACCCTAATCTCTATTTTGGCAAGCATCTTTTTCCCACCATTCCCAGTCTTGTTACCAGTAACAAGTTTCTGAGAAACTATTACTGAAATATCCTCAAGTAGATCTACTTCACAACTGAGGTGCCAGTTTACTGAAATTGGTCGCATTTGATTTACAAACAAATACACACTCTGTGAAAGACAATGAAACCATCGCTAAACACTACATTTATCACTACAGTGATCAAATGGTTTCAGGTTAATGGCCAAAAGGCAAGTTTTAATATACAACTAAGTACTTGAGCTACCTATTCAACTTTGCTGTATGGACAGTAATTGATTGAGTTGAATTCATTAGTCATCATGAACAAAACCTGGTAGTTACTTCATCAAAATTGTTACAACCAAATCCCAGATGATCCTTTTATATGAAAGGATCCTGGCTGTGGTTATTATACTTCTATCACATAACCCAAACTCTGAAGCTCCCAAGTCAGGAGGGATGAACTGACTAAATTTCTTTATTCACTCGTTCTTTCAGTTGGTTGCAGTAAGGTTAGTTTACAATGGATCCCCTCCTTTGTGGGCAGCATTCTCACAGATCAAATGAATTTGTTTTAAAAGGAGCTGCTGCTATCCTTGTCCTTTAGGATGGGTCAATGGGACAGATTATTGCCTGCTTGTCTTCTTCTTGGTGGTGAATTTGCTTATCATTTATCATGACCTGAAGTCACTATCAGCTAGTTCACTTCCCTGAATTTCTTGGCCACTCTCTGATCTGGCCTTTTAAGGGTTCATCTGGTATTGATTAAATCACTAATACAAAATCTCGTGACTGAAAGATTCAGGCCTTTATATATTTGTTCATTTTCAATAGTGCCTAGGAGATTATCAAAGTAACTTACAGGCTCCTGGCACTCACACGTGGAATTCTGCTGCATGGTCTAATGTGGAAATTTCCTCCTGTCTTTTTGAACACCATTGTCATAATTTAAGAAACTCACAGGGGATTGTAATTCAGTTTGCAGTATATTTCTCCCATTGAAGCTTCTTTGTCACTTACAGGTGTGATATTCCAAGTGTTTGTCTCCAGGCAGCTACTGCATTTATGTCTGCACTCCTTTTGGTGTGAACTTAAAATTCAAAATGTCCCTTGGTGATTGAGGGCATGATCTCTGGACATGACATCGTGGATGAGAACTGGATGGATTCCAATTGGATGCCATTACTCCAGATTAATTTCCATGTGATAAAATCAAAAAAATCATGCCAATGAGCATTTTTTTATCCCAATAGAAGGTGAAACAAAATTTGTACACAGAATCACAGCTCTCAGCTTCTATTTACATTGGACAGACCTGACTTGAGTTCTTAAAAAAAAAAAGGGGGACACAGTGGCTCAGCGGTTAGCACTGCTGCTCTACAGCACCAGGGATCGGGGTTTGATTCCAGCCTCAAGTGACTGTTTGTGTGGAGTTTGCACATTCTCACTGTGTCTGCGTGGGTTTCCTCCCACAGTCCAAAGATGTGCAGGTTAGGTGGATTGGCCATGCTAAACCATCCTTGGTGCCTAGGGATGTATACATTAGGTGAACTAGCCATGGAAAATGGAGGGTTATTGGGCATAAGGTTAGAGGGAGATGGGCCTGGTTGGGATGCTCTTCAGAGGGCCAGTGTGAACTTGATGGGCCAAATGGCCTACTCCCACACTGTAGGGATTCTATGAAGATTCATATTGGACTCAATTAACACAGTTTTTCTCTCTCCACAAATGCTGCCTGACGTGCTGAGTTTCTCCTGAACTTTCTATTTTAATTTCAGATCTGGAAGATTGTCTTCTGCACAAATTTGCAGTTAGGGGAAGGATGTCAATCACAACAGTCCCAACATCTGATTTCTCTGTATTTATCTTATTGTAAATTGTAAATTGCAAGAAACTGAGGGAATGTGTTTAGTTGCTGGGTTTGTAGCTCACCCAATTTCACTGCCCCTTGACCTCAATCTGGTACAATCCTGTCTATCTCTTATAGATTGAAGAGTTGAGATTTCAGGGATATTAAGGTCCAGACGATTCCAGAAAGTGAAGCAGCTTCTAAAAGTGTTCTAAAGGATAGAGCTGTAGTCACTGAAAGATTGACTTTAGATGATGAAGTGAAAGGAATTGTACACAAAGAATTAACTGTACTTCTAGGATTAAAGAGTAGAGATGGAGATATGGTTAGAGGCTCTGCTTGTAGTTAGACAGAATAAGATATCTCACTATTAGACTCAACCTGAAAGAGTAGCTAGTGGCTAGCTAAATTCATGAAGTGGATGTCACAAAGCATGACTTTGATTTGGTTGATCCAAACAAAATTTTGATTTATACAGGAATTAACCGATACACTCACAATGGAAGTTTCACTTAGAGAACAGTGTGAAAATGAGAAAGATTGGGCTTTTACACAGAAAGTACAATAAGTCAGCTCATAATCTAAAGTTGATATTCCACCCACAGTGTTTAGGGATTATTTCCTTGGCAGAGGTGCAGTTCACAAATTGAGGTGCCATTTCCTATTGTTTTAGGAGAATGTTAAAGGCACGAAATGAAGACGAGCAGGAAGTTGTCGTGTTGCTGTGGCCAACTTTCTCCTCTCAACCAGCACGATCGGCCATTCCTCCCATTCTGTGGAAGCTTGTTGGGTGATAAGTAACTGTTGTGTTAACCTGCAGAAGAATAGTAAGTACACTTCAGTGTAGTTCATCATATTGAAGTATTGGAACAATGAGGGGGTGCAAGATAAATAATAAGGGCAGAATCTTATAGAGGCCTAAGCAACATGGATTATAGCATGATTTGTAGCAGAATCAGATGAAGACTCCAGTGAGGCCGATCTCAACATCAGCAGCATCTTGCCTCATCTGTTATGCTTTTCGCAGGAGGTATGGTGAGTTTCCTGTTAGGAGGATCATTGCTTGTTAAACGCCTTGTTAATGGCCTGGTTTGCATCATTAATATTCACCTTCCTACCCTGCCAACCTTCTACACCAGCCAGAACTCAAGAAAATGTGACATTACAATCAGAGTGGATACCTGGTAAATTCAGCTCACTGCTTGCTCTGAATGACCTCTGTGTTGCATTTGATCAAATTGCAATCCAGGGTCCAATCCATAGCACCAGCTCTACACACCCCTGATCCATGGATATTGGCATCTGCCAATCCCTCATTACCATCACGGCACCCCTCCAATTCACTGACAGGGTGCTAAGGAAGTGCAGATATGCATTGCTAAATCTCACAGCTAGCATTGAAAAGCTACAGCAGGGATGTCTTCACACATGGACAGGCACTCAGCTCACAGCCTGGACAAGGCCACATCTCAGCTTGCTCATTCACAACTCATACTTTACAGGACACAGACCTGCAGGGTCCCTATATCTTCACTGTCCTAATGAATGACACCTTTGTGTGTTGCACCTTCCTGCCATAGACATTACTGAACAACTCATTAACAGCTACACTTTGGGAATCAGAGGCCACTAAGCTGTAGAGATGTTGTGCAAGGCAGGCCAAAGATATCAACATGTCCCAACCATGTGTACGTGTTGTTCCTCTTGCTTCTACATGAAGCAGCAGGCTCTCAGCTCAGACCTCCGCAGGACATCGTCCATGGAGATGAAGTGATGCTGTCACAATGACAATCAGGCCTACACTGAAAGGATAGCAACCAGATGTAACACTAAAGCGGTGATATCCATACAAAATGCAAAATTATTTACAATCCCTTGTCACTCAAACCACCAGACTTCTTCATCTTCCCAATTCCGCTACATCTTTGTGTAGACTCTAGTGCTGCAGGTGGTTGAAGTTTGGAATAACAAAGTGACCCAAAGTACTAACAAACAAAATTTGAGATTGAACCATTTAAGGTAACTGAGGAAAATCGGAGAGGTAGGAGCTGTTAAGAAACACCTTCAAAAGA
Source organism: Rhincodon typus (assembly GCF_021869965.1). NCBI lineage: Eukaryota > Metazoa > Chordata > Chondrichthyes > Orectolobiformes > Rhincodontidae > Rhincodon > Rhincodon typus. Next base: position 68,695,028 of record NC_063332.1, read on the forward strand.
GAAAAGAAGAAATGGTGAGGTATTAAGGAATCTTTTCCAGATCTTAGGGCATAGTCAGCTATGGTGGGACATTGGCCGTTTCTGTAGTAAAGAAAGAGCTGCAATTTTGAAACTCCAATTTCTTTACACTGTGGAGAAGAGGATCCAGGGTAGCAGAGGCCCAAACTATTTTTGTGTGCCTGCTGGAGTATGCTTGATCCTTAAATGCTCCACAAAACAATTCTAAAGTTCCTTTTTGTTGAGTATTATTAGCTCTATAGCCATTGGCCTGGGGTATTTTGTCTTTTTTTTAAGATGGACTTTTCAAACTTGCTTTGGAAAAGATTGAAAGAATGGACTTGGAAACTAGCAATGAATTGGTAATAGAATACAGTCAATCAAATTGAGCAAAATTACCAAGCTGTGATATTAGACCATTGGCATTTCCTATGAAAGATCATGGATGTATTACTACAGAACTGGCTAGCTGTTGCTTTTTTGAGTCAGGGAGTAAGACATGGCAATAAAATTGGCTCCAGTAAGCTGCAAAATTGGAATAATTGTTAAGGAGGAACAATGATAAATAGCAAGGACTGCAGATCTGATAACATTCTTTTGTGTAAAAAATGCATACAGTCAACATTTTATTTTGAAGAACAGAACGTTCTGCAAAGTTTTTCTGAAGTGCCAAATATGACGTTAGGAAAAGTCAGTTTAGGTGAGAAATCCTTTTTATTCTCTGAAGTACAAAACTTGGTAGAAGAAAAAGTTCCATAAGAAACAAATAATCTGTATGTAAAAATATCTTCTATCAAGTTAGAAAAAGTTAGTGCTTTACTTGATTTTTGGCCTTTTCCATTCTGAATAGGAGACAAAAGAATCCTTCACTATAACGATAAGGTTATTTTATTCTGATAAAACCAATCCTTTCCAAAACAACTAAATCTTTATTATTCATTCACAAGATTTGGGCATCACTGGCTTAGTCCTTGAGAAGCTGGTGTGCATTGCCTTCTTGAACCTTTGTAGTCCATGGGGTGTAGGGACACTGTCAATGATGTTCCAGGATTATGACTTAGTAACAATGAAGGAATGGTGATATATTTCCAAGTCAAGAGAGTGAGTGGCTTGATGGGGAGGTGATGGCCTAGTGGTATTATTGCTGGACTGTTAATCCAGAGACCCAGATAATGTTCTGGGGACCCGTGTTCGAATCCCACCATGGCAGATGGTGGAATTTGAATTCAATGAATATCTGGAATTAAGAATCTAATGATGACCAAGAATCCATTGTTGATTGTTGGGAAATACCCATCTGGTTCACTAATGTCCTCACCAGGTCTGGTCTGCATGTGACTCCAGACCCACAGCAATGTGGTTGACTCTTAACTGCCCTCTGGGTATTTAGGGATGAGCAATAAATGCTGCCTAGTCAGCGACCCCCCTCATCCCGTGAATGAATAAGGGGAACTTCATGGTGATGGTTTTCCCATGTATTTGCTGGCACTGTCAGTAAAAATGAACATAGAGGAAAAATGTAAAATAAGCTGCCAATTCTCTACTACCAGCTTTACACCATCATACAGTTAGTCACTCACCTTTCCTGTATGTGACACTTGAGAAGATAAAACAGACTTGAGTCTGCAGTGCATATGGTAAGAGATAGAGAAAAAGCAAAGGAAAATGAAAATGAGGAGATGGCAAGTAAGGAGCTGTTTGAGGAAAGAGTATTAGGAATAATTGGTTTACTTGAATTGCGAATAATAAGACTATTCAAACAATGTTGACCAAGTAAAACACCCTCTGGTCCCTCCAGCCAGCCCACAGAACTGTGATGATTTCAGTGGTGTGAAGAGAGGGAACAAAGAGGTGAATGTGTTTGGTATAGGTAAGGGAGAGTTTATCGTGTGGCCTTGCATTTATATGTTGAAAGATCTAGTAAAGAAAATGAAAATGCTGCGTCTTGAACGGCGATTAGAGAACAGTTGTGCGGGATGAATGGTGAACATGTATTCATCTCTGCTGGTTCTTTGAACTCAGATTACATCATTGTATTAAACCCAGATACTGATGCGCTGAGTCTGGGTATAGGTTAATTTTATCTCAGCCTTGGGGATGATCTTCCAGATTTTCAGCAAAACCTGGCTCTCAGTCCCTGCGCTGGGGCCTTTAAGATACATCAAAGAAAACAGCCTCTGCCAATGATTCAACAGTCTTGCTAAAGTGTCTTAAAGTTGTTGAATGGAAAAATGCAAACAATACAATCTCACTGTAAGAGCTTCATCCTTGCTTTAAGTTGGCCTCTGATGTCAGGACAGTAATTACACATGGATTTGGCTTGCTGCACATTTCCACATGTAAGGGGGAATGCAGCCAGGCTGTCAATTTTAAATATGGCCAAACAACCTGACTATCCAGTTGCCGTCCACTTGAATTCCCTCTCCCATTCCCCTGGTGACATGTCCATCCTTGGCCTCCTCCACTATCAGAGTGAGGCCAAATGTAAACTGAAGGAACAATTCCTGATATTTTGCCTTGGGAGCTTACAGCCCAATCGTCTGAATATTGACTTCACCAGCTTCAAAATCCCTCCACCCCCAGTCTGTCCATCTTCTGACTCACCTATCTGCTCCCCCCTTCCCACTGACCAACTACAATAACCCTCTACCTGTATCCAGCTAGCTCCATCCCACCTAAACCCTCTCACAGACCCACCTGCCTCCCTCTATTTATTTTTGGGTTCCCCTCTCCCTCCCCAGTCCTGACAAAGTGTTTCAGCCTAAAACATTGACTTCCCAGCTCCTCAGATGCTGTCTGACCTGCTGTGCTTTTCCAGGTCGTCACTTATTGACTCTGGCTTCCAGCATCTGCAGTGCTTACTGCTGCCAGACAGGCTCCTGAAGTTCCAAGCACAATCAGGGAGGGGGTGGGGGAAGGCCGACACCTCCACTGGGACAGGTGAGCACTTCACAGACGGCAGGACACACTCAACATAAATGCACATCAGGGAGAAGTGTGAGAATTTCAAAAATGATGTGGGCCAAAGCCAGTAGGCTGCTCAAAAGCTGAAGGTAAAGTCCACCAGTGTACCTCTTTGAGTTGTGGGCATGGTGTCCCCTTCTAGCAGCCCCACCAAAAGGACATGGAGCTTTTAGTTTTGTTCACTGCCAGGCACCCCAGGGGAAGGCTACCTCTCAGTGCTTGCCATCAGCAAGGAGGCCATTCCAATGCCAAGAAAACGTCATTAGGATCCTTTCCATATCCCATCTTTAACCTCTTACTTGTTAACTGTCGGTGACCTGCCACCAGTGGGTGAGTAGCCTCCTGTATTGCTCACCAACCTCCAGCAAGATTGCCACCTGGAGGAAAGCAGGAACACAGTGGCCTGCCAATCCATTGCCCTAATTTGTAGCTTTACTCCTGGTTTACTCCTTTATGGGACTTGAAGGATTCTATCTCTGTTGTTATTTGTTTCACCAAAATTGCTGAACATTTATTCGTGCACTTTTCTTCTACCAGAAATTGAGTTAATTTGTCACATTTTGGATCATCTTCATGTCATGATACCCTTCTTAGTTAAGTAGTGAAGTTGTTCTTGTGAATAGCATCAATTTACACAAGACCTGTAGATGTTCAACCATATCATGAATTTTTAACTTGTAACAGCAACACTACAGAGAGCTGCTGGAGCTTGCAGTGATAAATAACATCTGGAGGGCACTTCCTAGATTCATTTCCAAAAGTTGTTTCAATATAAATTATCTTGCACAAATATTCGCAACTTTAGAGAACAGTAAGTGCCTAATTATGAACATTCATATGTTCAAAAGCTGCTCGCCATTTTAACAACATTTCTGAGGTGGATGTTCAATGTTAAGAATGTGGGGAGAATTGAAATGCAAGTACAAATCAATTTTGATTTTTAGCTCTGGTTCACCACAATACAAAATTGAATTTTCAGGATAAGGTCTCAATTTTCAAACTGCAATAGACAAATTAAAATTGTTGTCTCATCAATAATAGTATCATAGGGCTGAGTGTGTCTTGTAATGAGATTTTTGGAGGTTATTTCAGATTCTTTTGCCATATCTTACCAATCTTGCTTCATGACCTACCTATCCCTTCCACTATAGCTGTTCCTCACATCCAATTCTAGCGCCATCTTACCATACACCATCCAAAACAACTCATCACTGCCAGGACGTCCTGGAACTAATCGGTATTCATGACACCAATGCCATCTTTTACAAGTTTTTGTGCACATTCAGACAAATACTGAGCATCCAGAGCTACATTGCACAGTTCCGGATGTTTGGTCAACAAGGGGGAAATTTGGCATCCTACTTTGCGGTCAGAAAGTGGAGGTGTCCTACCAGTGACATCCACATTCCTATACAAGAATAAATAAAAAAAGGCTCTCTTGTTTCTCTGGGTGACATCCACGGTAAGTTTGCTGGCTTTGTCTCTATGTTAAACAGAACAGCAGTGCAGCTGGACAGTGAGACCAGTATCTCTAGCTCAGGGGACACATTGATAAAAGGCAAGGCCATACAATGAGAAGTAGGATGCTCTGAGTATCCAGGTAGGTTTAGACTGTGTGAGTGTTATGACAGCAAACAAACAGGTTGGAGATGCAGCCTGGTTTAGTCCATGAGCTAGATCTGTGTTTCTGAATGAAATAACTCTTCAGAGGCTGGGATCCCATCACCAATTAGCCTTTATTTACAAATGCATAGCCTTTGACAATGACGCTGCCTCTCACTGAATCGGGCACTAGGGGCCCAATATCCTTGACATTTATCCTTTTATACCAGCCAGGGCTCCCTGATTGGACCAGGTTAACAGCTCCAATCAGGGAACTCACATTCTATGGGTCCACCTGACTAACCTCCTTCCAATCAGGAACAAAAACAAAGTTGCTGGAAAAGCTCAGCAGGTCTGGCAGCATCTGTGGAGGAGAAAACAGACTTAATGTTTCAGGTCCGGTGACCCTTCCTCAGAACTCACATTCCGATCATGACTGAGTACGCAGTATCATTGCACAGTATAATAGCTGCCAGTGAAGTCTGAGGTGCACAATTGAAATGCAGAAGAGAGAATTGGTGTTGCTGATGTAATGGCTTAGTAGTTCTGGACTGCATGCTAAATTTCTGCTAATGTGAGTTAAAATCCAACAACTGAATTGATTTGGAATTAAAAGCAAATCAAGTGGCGACCTTGTATTCACCGTTGTAAAAACCCTTCTGATTTACTCATGTCCTTTAGGTAAAGATATCTGTTGACTTACCTGTCCTGACCTACCTGTAACTCCAAACCCACAGCAATGTCACTGCATATTAACTGCCCTTTGAAATACCCTGACAAGGCCTGCAATTCAACGTCAGTTAGGAAGGGGAAGCAAATGTTACTAGTGTCATCCACATTCCTATACAAGAATAAAGAGAAAAAGGCTCTCTTGTTTCTCTGGGTGACCTCCCCTCTGCCATCACCCACCTCTGTCCTGCAATCCAATGACAACCCTAGACTTTGGGTGCATGTGGCAGCAGCCAGCGCTTTCCCATTGGGGATGCTTTTCCATGGAGCAGCCAGCCTCTGTTTATTTGCAATTCTTGGAGGGCAAGACCTCTGTCCTCAGGGTTTTTGAATATGTGGGAAGTTCTGCTGCTGGCATGTGGACTGCCAGAATGGAAAAGGATGAAAGGAAGAGGCACAGGGCCCCTGTAGCTGGTGAACAAGACTACACCCATCCCCATCTCTGCCATTGCCTCAACAAGCATCCAGCCAGTGATTATATACTCTGTCCCAAACTAGACTATGATAAACAAAATAACGGAAAAAAAGAGATGTTTGCCTTTCTCCCATTTTTTTGGGGAGGCGATAGCCTAGTGGTATTATTGCTGAGCTGTTAATCCAGTGACCCAGATAAAGTTCTGGAGACCTGGGTACAAATCCCACCACGGCAGATGGTGCAATTTGAATTCAATAAAATACCTGGAATTAGCAATCTAATGATGACCATGAATCCATTGTCGATTGTCGGAAAAACCCATCTGGTTCACTTCTGTCCTTTAGGGAAGGGAACTGCCATCCTTACCTGGTCTGGCTTACGTGTGACTCTAGATCCACAGCAATGTGGTTGACTCTTAACTACCCTCAGGGCAATTAGGGATGGGCAATAAATGCTGCCAAACCAGCAACACCCTCATCCCATGAATGAATAAAGGAAAAAAAAACTTACTGCAGTTCCAAGCACATTGAGAGCACTCCTCTAACAGTCTTGCAACTGCAGAGAAATTTATGTTTTGATATGCATATTGGTTGCACATCAATCCTCAGAGAGCACTTACCTTTTTGTTCTTATATGTGGTAGATGAACCCGACCCACTACAGCCCAAATTAAACTCAAGTCAGGAATTCAGCGCATTAACCTGAACTTCAACTTTAGAACTAGAAACCATTATTTATTGCCAGGAGATAACCAATTATCCAGCAGTGAAAGCAATGCAATGCTACAGGGTCTCGTAAATACAAATTCTACCATCAATTAAATTCTTTACATTCTTGAGTAATGTTGCCCGTGTATTAAAATTCAATGCTTTTCAGTTCTTAAGTAAACTCAATATGCACACTTTTAGGAGTTTATCAAATTCCTGGAATATATGATAATTATGCCTTCTTGTGTGATAGATTTTAATTTGCCTTTCTTCAATTGAAATGTGGATGTACCTGTTGACTGTTATAAGGTGCAATATAACCTCCTCTGCTTCCTCATATTGATTGAGTAATGGCGTACTGGCACAGCTCCATCTTTGCTTATCCACTGCACTGGCAACATCCAACATTTGCCCCCACCCCTTCCACATCAAACCTGCAATGGCATTTTATCAAGCTTAGAGTCCCTGGCTGTTTCTTTTCATCTTTGTATGCCTGTGTATGAAGAGAAATCTTCTCAGAATCAGTAGTTTAAATTTATCTGGATTTGAAGCCTGGAAAAAAACCAAGCCCTAATATATCAATCAGCAAATAACTCTTAGTCATCATCCACATCATACTGTTACTTTGTTTTCTTTTGCAGCATTCCCATAACATTCAATGCATCAGCCTTGCTATTTCTCCCAGCACTCTATAGGAGGTTGCAAATGTTGAACAGAAACAATGATTTAGTTGAGATGTAAGGAATGGGATTAATGCATCATTATGAAAACAGTGTGCTTTGTTAGTTGTGATGTAGGAGATCAAATAATGTTGGAGAGATGCCGAAGAGGTTCAATAGTGGGGGCAGCAGGGGTTGGGATGGGCAGTTGGTGAGGGAGACAATGAAAGGAAAGATTTACTTAACCATATCCTCATCAATCTACCTGCAGCAAATGCACTTGCCTATTATGGTTTTGGTTGGAGTGGTTGCCACAGATCCTTGAGGAGATGAAGTCCAGTTTGTGTATTGAGGCTACCATCGATCATGCTGAAGAGTCAGAGTCATACAGCATAGAAAGAGTCCCTTTGGCCCACCAAACCACACTAATCACATTTACCTGAACTTAGTCTCCAGCCTGCTATGTCCTGGCATTTTGTGTACTCAGCCAGATGCTTATTAAATGTTGCAAGAGTATTTGCTTCCATCACCCTCTCAGGTAGCATGCTCCACGTATGGACTATTCTCTAGGTGAAAACATTTTTTCTGGTACCTGCTCTAAATCACATACTCCTCACTTTAAAATTATGCCCATTGGTATTAGACACATCTGCCGTGGGGAAAAGACTCTCACAAATCTACTCTGTCTATAACTCTCAGTTTTGTACACTTCATTCAGATTATCCCATCAGCCTCCTCTGTTCCAAGGAAAACAAACCCAGCCTGTTCAGTTTCTCTTCATAACCGAGATGTTTCATCCCAGGCAACATTCTGGTGAATCTCCTCTGTACAGTCTCCATTGCAATCTTATCTTTCCGATAGTGTGGTGATCAGAATTGCGCACAGTATTCCATCTTTGGCCTAACCAATGTTTTATAAAGTTGTAATATTGACTTCCTTGCTTCTATATTCTATTCCCAGCTAATAAAGGCAAGAATTTCATATGCCTTCTTCACCACCTTGTCTCTGCACTGATACCTTCAGGGACTTGTACACCAAGGCCCCTTGGTACCTCAGTACTCCCTGGGGAACTATCATTCATTTTGTATATCCTTCCCTTGGTAGACCTCCCAAAATACATTGCCTTGTACTTATCAGGATTAAATAGCATTGCTCTGCCCAATTTACCAGCTGATCAATATCAGACTGTAGCCTGAGACCATCTTCCATACCATCAAGAACACCACCAATTTTCATGTCGTCTGCAAACTTGCTAGTTATACCTTCTACATTCACATCCAAGTTATTAACGTACATAACAAACAGCAAAGGTCCCAGCACCGATATCTGTGGTACACTCCTGGTCACAGATTTCCAATTACCAAAACAACTCTCCACCATCACTCTTTGCCTCCTATTTGTAAGCCAATTTCTAATCCAGTTTGCTACTTTGCCTTGGATCCCACAAACTCTTAGCTTTTGGACCAGCCTTCCATGTCAAAGAGTTTTGTCAGAGGCTTTACTGAAGTTCATAGATTCCCTACATTGTGGAAAAAGGCCCTTCGACCCAGCAAGCCCACACCAACCCTCAGACATCCCACCCAGACCCATCCCTGTATAACCTACATAATCTACACATCCCTGAACACTATGGGTAATTTAGCATGGCCAATCCACCCAGCCTGCACATCTTTGGACTGTGGGAGGAAACCGGAGCATCCAGAGGAAACGCATGCAGTCGTGGGGAGAATGTGCAAACGCCACACAGACAGTTGCCCGAGGATGGAATCAAACCGGGGTCCCTGGCGCTGTGAGGCAGAAGTACTAACCACTGAGCCACCATGCTGCCCAAGAAATTGCGAATTGCAAAATGCACTTGAACCAGGTAGAAGTTGAACCTACAATCTCCTGATCGTAGTCAGGCACGTTATCTATCGCGCCACTGACCCCGTGTATAAACCACACCCACTGCACTACCCTCATCAATATATTTAGTCACCTGTTCAAAAAACTCAATTAAATTAGTCAGACAGGATGTCTCTCTAACAAATCCATACTGAGCATCCTGATCAATCCCTGTCTTTCCTGGTATTGATTAATCCTGTCCCTTGGAATTTTTTCTAATAATTTCTTTACTACTAATATCAGATTCATATCGGTCTGTAATTACCTGGTCTATCCCTCCAGTCATCTGGCACTTCTCCTGCGACCATCGAAGTACTAAATATCTCTGCCAAGGTCCCCGCAAACTCCTCCTTTGCCTCCCATAGCAGTCTGGGATACATCTCATCAGGCCTAAAGGGATTTATGCACCTTTATGCTGTAGATCATCTTGGCCACGTCCTTGAAAGATGATCGATGAGGGTAGAGCAGTGGATGTTATTTACATGGATTTTAGTAAGGCTTTTGACAAGGTCCCTCATGGTAGTCTCATCCAGAAGATTAAGCTGCTTGGGATCCATGGTGACTTGGCCACTTGGATTCAGAATTAGCTTGCCCATAGAAGGCAGAGGGTAGAGATGGAAGGATGTTTTTCTGGCCGTGACTAGTGGTGTTCCACAGGGATCCGTGCTGAGACCTCTGCTATTTGGCATATAGATATATGACTTGGATGAAAATGTAGATGGGTGGGTTTGTAGATTTGCAGACGATACAAAGATCGGTGGAGATGTGGATAGTATAGAAGGTTGTCAAAGGATACAGTGGGATATAGATCTGGTACAGATATGAATGGAAAAATGGCAGATAGAGTTTAACCTGGGTAAGAAAAAGGTGTTGCACTTTGGGAGATGGAATGTTAAGGAAAAGTATACACTTAATGGTAAGATCCTCAGCAGCTTTGATGTACTGAGGAGTCTTGGGGTTCCAGTCCATAGCTCCCTGAAAGTGGCCACGCAAGTAGATAGGGTGACAAAGAAGGCATATGGCATGTTTGCCTTTATTGGTTGGGCAATTGAGTACAAGAGTCAGGATGGCATGTTGAAGCTTTATAAGACTTTGGTTAGGCCACATTTAGAGTATTGCATTCAATTCTGGTCACCACATTACAGGAAGAATATGGAGGCTTTGGAGAGGGTGCAAAAGAAGTTTACCAGGATGCTGCCTGGATTAGAGGGCATGAGCCAGAAAGGGAGGCTAGAAAATATCAGAGATAGTAGGAACTGCAGATGCTGGAGAATCCGAGACAACAAGGTGCAGGGCTGGATGAACACAGCAGGCCAAGCAGCATCATAGGAGCA
>NC_063332.1:68705717-68730381 GCF_021869965.1 Rhincodon typus
AGCCCTGCACCTTGTTGTCTAGAAAATATCAGGTTGCTTTCTCTGGAATGGCAGCGGCTGAGGGGAGACTTGGTAGAAATCTATAAGATTATGAGATGCGTAGATAGGACTACGGTCAGAATCTTTTTCCCAGAGTTGCAATGTCTGACACTTGCGGGTATGTATTTAATGTGAGAGGGGGAAAATTCAAAGGAGATGTGAGGGGCAAATTTTTTTCTGCAGAGAGTGGTAGGAGTGTGGAACGCACTGCCAGGGGTGTTGGTGGAGACAGATACAGTAGGGGCATTTAAGGGACTTCTAAATAAGCACATGAATATGCAAGGAATGGAGGGATATGGACCGAAGGCAGACAGAAGGGATTAGTTTAATCTGGTGTCACGTTCGGCACAACAATGTGGGGTGAAGATCCCGTTCCTGTGCTGTACTGTTCCATGTTCTATGCCCATTACAACATCTAATACCTCCTTCTTACTAATCTTTAAATGTTCCAGAACCTCATGATCCTGACTGAAATCCCTGGCTCTGTTGGTACAAATGATAAATTTTCATTTAAAATCTCACCTATGTCCACTGACTCCACACACAAGTTATTGGTCTCTAATGGTTCCCACTCTTTCCCTGGTAATCCTTTTACTCTTAGTTTACTTATAAAAAGCCTTGGGGATTTTCTTGATCCCATCTGCCAAAGATATTCCATGGCACCTCTTTGATCTCCTAATATTCTTTTTAAGCAACCTCCTCCACTTTATACTTTTGAAAGGCCTCCCTTGTTTTTTTTTAATGCATTATACCTGATGTATGTTTCCTTCTTTCTTGTTATCAAACTCTCAATATCCCTTGACATCCAGGGTTCCCTGGACTTGTTGCCATTTCCTGTCGCGTTTAGAGGATAACACTGGCCCTACTTGATACCCTACTCATGATACTACTTTTAAAAGACTCCCATTTTCCAAATGTTGACTTACCTGCAGGTAGCTGCTCCCAGTCTATGTTCCCCCAGTTTAAATGCTTCTGCACTATCCTCATCCCTTTCTATAATAATTGATATTTAGGGTTATGGTCACTGTCTCCAAAACGCTCACCCACTCAAACTTCAACAACTTGACCAGCTTCCTTCCCTAAGACTAGGGCCAGCATTGCCTCATCTTTAGTAGGGCTATCTACGTACTGGCACAAAAAAACTATCTTGGATACAGTTTAAAAATTCTATGTGGTCTGATTGTTTCACACTAAGGTGATCCCAGTTAATATTAGGAAAGTTGAAGTCCTCTCCAATTCTGACCCTGTTTCCCTCACATCTTTCGATGATTTGCAGACATATCTGCTCTTCTATATCTGTCTGACTGTTGGGAGGCCTGTAGTATAATCCAGGCAAAGTAATCATCCAGTTTTTTTTTATTTCTGAAGACCTTTGATGACATTCTCCCTCACTATTGCAGTGATGGTTTCCTTTATCAGAGATGTAATACTCTACCTCTCTTCCTTCCAGCCCTATAACCACCTGAAACTATTCTGCTCTGGCATGTTTGTAGCACTTACAGCACGCTGAACAGACATAGCAACTCAGAACTAGGCATCATGAGAATCTTACACACACTGCAGCAGAACTGTATTTGACCACAATCTGTAACCTCGTTCCATCTTCTCAAATGATATGTTGGGCAATAAGGAAAATGTAAATGTTTATCGGATATAATCAACGTACGCCATACTCCAGAATTTGTATTCATAAGGTTCATTCAGTTCTTTGCTAACACACTCTGCCTTCATTTCTGGAGTTCAGTTTCTTTATTCATGTTTGAACAAAGGCTGTAAAGGGGTCAGGAGCTGAGTTGCCCTGGCAGAACCCAAACTGAGTCTTAGAGAACAAGCTATTCCTTTACAATAGGCACTTCATAATCATGTTAAAAACCCCTTTCTATTGCTTTGCTGATAATCAAGAGGAAATTGATGAGGCAGTAGTTTAACAGATTGGATTTGTCCTGCTTTTTGTATACGGGATGTACCTGAGTAATTTCCCACATTATCTGGGAGATACCAGTGTTATAATTGTATCAGAACAGTTTGTCAAAGAGGTCAACTAATACTGGAGCATTATTCTTCAGGTATATTGCTGGAATGTGGTCAGGGCCGACAGTCTATAGCCTCTGAATAGTTATTTCAGCCATTTCCGAATATCACATCCAGTGAATCACAAGGTCTGAAGACTGACATCTGTGAAACTGGAGACTTCTGGAGGAGGTTGAAATAGCAATTTGAAACAAAACATCAAAACGCACCTTTGTAAAGGCACAGGAGGAATAGTATTTTTTATAAAGTATGTAAAAGTCAGGTAATGGGCAGAGACAGAAATCTTCGTGATCTTTGATGTGCATTGCAAACAAACTAAGAGTCACTCAGGCATATATATAGTACGTGAAAAGCTGGAGACATGAACTAATCAGCAAAATTAGGGACATACGAGCACATGGGCATTTGGGCATCATGGAGGAGGGATATTCAAGTCCAGAGGCTCCAGGAACTTGAACATATCGGGAAATTTTCTTCCGATTCCATATTCAGAATTGATGATTGCCAAGAAGCTTAATTCAAATTTCACAACACAATGGGAAGCAATCATTGATTATTTACATTTCAAATCCTCCCTCGGTCTACTTTGAAGAAATGCGTAAGCAGTATTACAGACTATTATCCTTGACATCAAGGCAAAATATGACTGACTGTGACATCAAGGAGCCCTGGCAACACTGGAGTCAATGGGAATGGGCTGGTTGGATTCATACCTAGCACAAGGGAAAATGGTTATCATTGTTGGAGGTCAATCACCTCAGTCCTTAGGTCACCATTGCATGAGTGTCCTAGATCCAACAATCTTCAGCTACTTCATCTATCATAAAGTCAGAAGTTGAGAAGTTCGCTGATGATTGCATAATGTTTAGCAGCATTTGTGAATCTTCAAATGTTGAAGCAGTCTGTCTCCATATGCATCCAACACATGGTCACCATCTAGGCTTTGGCTTACAAATGATATGTAACATTCATGGCATAAACGTCAAGCAAGGACATCTTCAACAAGACAGAATCTAAGCATAATTTTTAACTAAATTATCATCACTGAATCCTGCACTAATTTCAACCCACAGTTGCCATTGACCAGAAATTGAACTGGACTCGTCACACAAATACTTGACAAGAACAGTAGGTCAGAGGCTAGGAATTCTGCAGCGAGTAACTCATTTCCTGTCTCCTTAAAGCTTGTCCTCAATCTACAAGTCAGGAGTGTGATGGAGTATTCTGTACTTGCCTGGGTGATTGCTCCAAAAACACTCAGGGAACTTGACACCATCCAGGACAAAGCATCTTGGTTGATTGGCACCACATTTGTCCCCATCACCATTGATGCATATACTAACTCAGCCAGGCTCCTTTGACAGAGCCTTCCAAACCCACGACTGCTAACATCCAAAAGACAGTTAAAGAACATAGAACATATAGAACATAGAACAGTACAGCACAGTATAGGCCCTTCGGCCCATAATGATGTGCTGACCTATTATCCTACTAAGATTAAACTACCCTCATACCCTACATTTTACTATCCTCCATGTGCCTATCCAAGAGTCGCTTAAAAGTCTCTAAAGCGTTTGATTCCATTACCACTGCTGGCAGCGCATTCCACACGCCCACCACTCTCTGTGTGAAGAACCTACCTCAGACATCTCCCCTATACCTTCCTCCAATCACCTTAAAATTATGCCCCCTCGTAATAGTCATTTCCACCCTGGGAAAAAGTCTCTGACTATCCACTCCATCTATGCCTCTCATCATCTTGTACACCTCTATCAAGTCACCTCTCATCCTTCTTCACTCCAATGAAAAAAGCCCTAGCTCCCTCAACCTTTCTGCATGAGACCTGCCCTCCAGCCCAGGCAGCATCCTGGTAAATCTCCTCTGCATCCTCTCTAAAGCTTCCACATCCTTCCTATAGTGAGGCAACCAGAACTGAACACAATATTCCAAATGTGGTCTAACCAGGGTATTATAGAGCTGCAGCCTAACCTCGCAGCTGTTAAACTCAATTCCCCTGCCAATGAAAGTCAACACGCCATATGCCTTCTTTACAACCCTATCAACTTGGGTAACAACTTTGAGGGATCTATGGACGTGGACCCCAAGGTCCCTCTGTTCCTCCACACTGCTGACAATCATGCCATTAACCCAGTATTCTGCATTCAAATTGGACCTTCCAAAATGAATCACTTCACACTTTTCTGGGTTGAATTCCATCTGCCACTTCTTTGCCCAGCTCTGCATCCTGTTAATGTCCCTTTGCAATCTAAACAGCCTTCCACGCTGTCCACAACTCCACCAACTGTTGTGCCATCAGCAAACTTACTAAACCACCCTTCCAATTCTTTATCCAAGTCATTTATAAAGATCACAAAGAGCAAAGGTCCAGAACAGATCCCTGCAGAATACCACTGATCACCGAGCTTCAGGTTGAATACTTTCCATCCAGTACCACCCTCTGTCTTCTATTGGACAGCCAGTTTTGTATCCAGACAGCCAAATTTCCCTGAATCCCATGCCTTCTGAATGAACCTACCACGGGGAACCTTATCAAATGCCTTGCTAAAATCCAGATACACCACATCCACTGCTCTACCTTCATCAATATGTTTTGTCACATCCTCAAATAATTCAATCAGGCTTGTGAGGCATGACCTGCCCCTCACAAAGCCATGCTGACTATTTCTAATCAAACTGTGCTTTTCCAAATAAACATAAATACTATCTCTCAGAATCCTCTCCAATAATTTGACCACTACAGAAGTAAGACTGACCGGTCTATAATTCCTAGGATTATCCCTATTCCCTTTCTTGAACAAGAGAATGGCATTTGCTACCCTCCACTTTCTACAAGGCAATTAGTGTTGGCTCATTAATGACCGAAGGGCCTGTGCTGTGCTGTATTGTTCTATGTTCTATATGTTCTATGTTCTTTAACTGTCTTTTGGATGTTAGCGGTTGTGGGTTTGGAAGGCTCTGTCAAAGGAGCCTGGCTGAGTTAGTATACGCATCAATGGTGATGGGGGCAAATGTGGTGCCAATCAGCCACTGACACTCAGACCCCATGAACAAATTTTTTTTAAAAAGTTATCTTACTAAGTCAAAGTGTGCAAACAATTCATAGAATGTTGAATAACTAGTTACCTTAAAATATCTTAGACTCTGAAAAACACAGAAAATGTTGGAGATGCTCAGCAGGTTTGGAGCATCTACAGGGACTGAAGTAGAGTTAATGTTTCAAGTCCAATAGGACGCTTCTTTAAAGAGTTCTGAAGGAGAGTACAGTCAGATTCAAAGTGTTAAGTCAGTTTCTCTCTCCACAGATGCTGCCAGACCTGCTGAGTTTCTCCAGTATTCCCTGCATTTGCTTCAGATTTCTAGCATGGACTGTATTTTGTGCTTATTAGATTCCAACAACCTCTTTTAATTAATATTGTATTCCTAACTCTCTCCAAGACCCTCATAACAATAGATGGTGACAGCTATTAAGAGAGGCAACCAGCAGACAGAACAATGAAAGAAGCTTCAAACATAATCCCAGCAGCAGGTCAGAGCAGCGGGCAAATCACGAAAGGAAAAGGCCAGAGACTGTGAAGCAGCAGCAACAACAACATACTAACTGACAACAATAAAATGTTGGAAGTAAGTTCTAATGAGAGTAAATAGTCGAACACTCCCTACTGCTAGCAGCATTTTTAAAACAAATGGAAGGTCTGCGTCAAGCCGAATTGATGCAGATGATTCGCTTGATTTAAGAATGCTTCAGGGTTAACTACAAAGTCAAACAATTGCCAGGCCAGTAAACAATTTGATGCAAAATAACAGTATTGTGGATGAGACAGGTTAAAAGGCACTGATAATGAGGGTGTTGGAGCTATCGAAATACACTTCAGCATTCAGAATAAGAAAGTAAAATTTAACAAGTAGATCCAAAAGCCAGGACAGAAAATAGATCCAGTTTTCAAAAAAAAAATGAGCAAAAGAAGTAAGTTTGATACAGTCATTGCATCAATTTTCACTGCTGGCAACCTGCTTAAATGAATATACAGTAACTTGCATTTATCTAGCACTCTTAACATCATTAAAAACAGAGCTTCGCAAGAACCTTAGATCACAAAATTTGACACCAACTGACTAACTGTTGGTTCATGAAAATATCTCTGCCATTCAATGAGTCTCAGCTTCACTTTCCAAACTTATTCCCAAATCCATTAGTGTGCAAAAGTCTATCAAACTGAGTTTTGAATAAATTCAATGACCCACAGCTTTCCAGGGCCAGTAATTCCAAAGATTCACAACTCTCGACTGGAGCGATCTCGCCTCATCTCAGTCTAAAACCCTTTATCCTGACACAGTGAACATTCATTCCAAATAATTCAGCCAAGCATTACAATAAGGTTCCACATGCAGGCTAATTAGTAAAGTTACATCTCGTGGAATTCAGGGTGACCTTGCTAACTGGGTACAAAATTGGCTTTGCAGTAGGAGTCAGAGGGTGGTGTTGGAGGATAATTTTTCAGAATACAGTGTTCCACAGAGATCGGTACTATGTCCGCTTCTGTTTATCATTTATACAAATGATTTGGACGAGAATATAGCAAGGTTAGTAAGTTGGCTGATGACACCAAAACTGGTGGAGAGTGAGGAAGATTATTTGAGATTACAAAGAGATCTTGCTCAGTTGGGTCAATGGGCTGAAGAGTGGCAGATGGAGTTTAATTTAGATAAATGTGAGTTATTGCATTTTGGTAAAACAAAAAAATGGCAGGACTTAGACATTTAATGGATGGGCAATGTTGTAGAACAGAGAGACCTGGGGGTTCAGGTACATGAGTCTGAAATTTGCAGACAGGATGGTTAAGACAGTATTTAGCACATTGCTTTCATTGCTCAGATCTTTGAGTATAGGAATAGGGACGTCAGGTTGAGGTTATATAGGATGTTGATGAGGCCTCTTCTGGAGTACTGTGTGCAGTTCTGGTTGCCCTGCTAAAGGAAGGATAACATTAAACTGGAGAGATTCAGAAAAGATTTACCAGGATGTAATCGGGATTGGAAGGTTTGAGTTATAAAAATCGGTTGGATAGACTAGGACTTTTTTCACTGGAGCATAGGAGGTTGAGTGGTGACTTTGTAGAAGTTTGTAAAATCACAAAGGGCATAGATAAGGTGAATAGCAAAGGTCTTTTCCCTGAGGTGGGAGACTTCAAAACTAGGCGGCATACTTTTAAAGTTAGACGGGAAAGATTTAAAAGGACATGAGGGAATTTTTTTTTACACGGAGATGCTTAGTGCGTGCAATGAATTTCCAAAGGAAGCGATGGATGCATGTACAGTTACAACATTTAAAAGACATTTGGATAAGTTCATGAATTGGAAAGTTATGGAGGGATAAGAGCTAAATGCAGGCAGGTGGGACTAGTTTAGTTTGGGAACATGGTTGGTGTGGACTAACGGCGCTGAAGTGTTTGTTTCCATGCTGTATGATTTTATGGCTAATTTGTCAAAGAGATATACTTTAAGGAGTGATTTAAAGGAGACTGGAGAGGTGGAGAAATCTTTGAAGGCAATTCCAGAGCTTGAGACTTAGGCAACTGAAGGTATAATTGTCAATTGTGAAGTGATTACAATCAGAGTTGTGAAAAGCCATAATTAGAGAATCAAAGAGACCTTGGTGGAATATAGGACTGAAAGAGGTTAGAGTTGGGGAGGGACAAGACCATGGAACAATTTGATACAAGGATAACAATATTAAAGTCTAGGTATCATCTGAAGAAAAAACAATTCAGGTCAGCAACTACAGTATTTTATGTGAGTCAGAATCCAGGCAGCAAAGTTTTGTTTGAGCTCAATTATGATGAGTTATTATGAAGTTCAGGGGTCAGGCAGGGAACACTGGAATAGAAACAGAGAGTACTAGAAATTCTTAATAAGTTGCACAGCATCCTTGGAGAGAGAAACAGAGTTAATATTAAAACCATTCAGCAAAGTTGGGAAAGGTTGCGTACGTAGTAGGTTTTAAGCAAATAAAAGGGGTGGGAAAATAGATATAAGGACAAAGGAGAAGCAGGAGACAGGAGAAATTAAATGGGAAATGAGTTAGTTAGGTAAGAGCAATGGGACAAGCTTTATGGAGGTCAGTGTTGAGTCCTGAAGGCTGCAAAGTCAGTTTCAGATTGCAACCTCTTCCTCCATTTTGCTTCCTTTCACTTTACAGATTTTACCTTTAACTTGATTTTTGCTTCTGAACAACAGCTGTTCATCATCATTCACATCAATTCTACACTTTCAATTTCTTCATTTACCCAAATCTCAATTCTCTCCTTTCTCCCACTCTTTTATGAGCAGTCAGTTCTAGAGGCACACAAGTGAATGTTTCAGCAATGAATTTGATGGGGGTAGGAGTAGCAATGAACAAGATTACTGAAGTCTTGGTGAGGAAGGAGGCGTAGTGTGAAAATCTCAGCTCAGGGTCACACAGTGTGATGGCCGTTCCAAGAGTTGGTCAGGATATTTTGTTTTTTTTGGGACTTGGTGCCAAGTATCACTCCTAGCTATCTTTTTTTTTGTTTACAATGAGACAAGTTAACGTTGCACTGAAGGATTCAGCACAGGTCTCAGGAAATCCAGGAGCCCAGAAGGATGGGACATCTCCAGGAAAAAGATATATCTTTCCCAGCATTGCTTGTGAGGAAGCAAGAGCAGAATGAGTTCCTCACAATCCATCAAACTTGTCTTCTTGCTTACTATTGACCACATCCGTTCCCCCACTTCATAACACTCCCTCTAATCTAAGAGCAGCTACCTTGCCTACTCCTGCCGTTGCAATCATCTGCAGGGTACTTCCTGACCATGGAACTCAGATTGCACATCAGACTGGCTTTTGGATCAGGAACCGTCTGGCAAAGAAAAATGGCTAGACCTCGAGAATTTAAAATCTACAGCATAAAGGGCAACAGATGCTTTCACCTAAGCCCTCACCCAATTTACCCAGTCTATATCTGTCAACATTGAGACCGGTACTACACTCTTTCAGAAACTGACCAAGTTGCTGACAATTCTAACATTTTCTCTTCCAGGTTTCCAGTACAGACATTTCTTCAGTGATCTATTCACTGAGTGAAAATCATATTTCATATTACCAGCAGGATTTGTTACACCTGCTGAAAAACCATATTATTCCAGATACAGGTAGAATAGCAGAATATTTATATACTTAGAGTATTAGCGATAATGGATTCATTATTAAAGTATTCAGAAAACGTTGAAAAGGCTTTTGTGTTATCTGTAAGTGATGCAAATATGCCATTTCAGGTTTCTCTCAATTATATTTCTCAAATGGAATTAGTGAAGGAGTCAGCAATAATAGGCAAAAATGAACTTCAGGAAGAGTAAAACATCAGCCAAAAGTGTATTTCTTCATTACTACACAGTAACTAATTCCATTTTGTTCTTTGCTATTGTGTAAATTTAGCCCTGCTGTAAACATTTCTTAACAGTCTTGGTTTTATACATGATATGTTGAATATACAAGCAAGAAGGCGATAGTGAATCTGTGCAGGATTCTAAATGGACAGCATCAGGAGTACAGTAAGAACACTTGGGTGTCCTATCATTTAAAAAAAAGCATTGAATTCTGCCTCAACCACACCCTCTGGCAAAGACTCTCACATTTCAACAATATTCTGTGCATAAATAAAAGTTTTCTAACTTCTCAATTCTTTAGCAGAAATTTTGAAGAGGTGATTCATCATTCATTGTTCAAAGGAAATAAACTTGTTCACTTCAATAAAACAGAATCCAGAAGCCAACTTGGCTTAGTTAAAGGGTGTAAATTGTTGTAATGTTAATAAGGGAGCTTTGGGGTAGAAATTGGCAAAGCTAATTTTCATGTGTAGGGATCTACACTGGCGTTGGCTGTATTGGAATGGGCAATGCTTGCATTTTGTGCTCTCACTTGTTCTAACAATCATAACATATTGCTGAGCATTTGTCTTGCCATTGGCTTGTTTTACCTACTTCCAGATGCTGATTGTCAGTATCAGCGACCAGTCAACATTTGTTAACACATAGCAGAGCCTGATAGCTCTTCTTAAAGCCAGGTTTTACCTCTTTTGAAGGTAAGCTGTGCTGAATAATTTTGCTGCAACATAGAACAAGCAAAATAGAACAACAGGGCAGAGAGAGGTTTCCAGGAAAATTGATACAATGCTGGAGACTAGGAAGACAGCCAGGCATTTGTTACCAGGATAATCGCAATCCTTTATGAATATTAATGAGCTAACACAGCTTAAGGTAGTAAATTCACCCTTGTCTAATATATATCCTAAACACCTCTCACACTGCTCAACATGCCTTTTGGCCACCATCCATTCACTAGCACTCCCTACCACTGAGGATTCATATTTAATATTCTGATACTTCACCTCACTCTTACCAATGCTTCAGACTTACACCAACCACTCTCTGACCACACATCTCCAACTATTCAACTGGACTAGGGAGATCAACAAAACACAGTACAACACAACCACTGATATTTCTTCTTTTCTCTTACAGGATAAGGAGGCACATAATAGAAGGAAATAGAACAGAATCATAGGTGACAAGAACAACAAATAGTTTTAATCACATTTAATCCTCTATGCCAATAGCTTTTCAACCTCCTTTTCTTCATTCATTAGTCTAATCTCATGTTGAATGTTGACATAACCCCACATATTTACTAGGAGCAAGGAAGGTGTTTCTTTATAACTCCTAGCTAGTGGATGAAACTCCCAATGGCAGGAAAGTACAGCTGAAGATCTTTGCAGATTGGGAATCAAGGAGAAGCCCATGACTGAGTAGGAATTGTCAGTAATTAGGACTGAGGGATGATTGAGAAATGGTTCTGTGGGAGGTGAGTAATTAAGATTGAGGAATGATTGAGTAATGGTTTAGTGGGAAGTGAGCAGTTAAGTTTATGATTGGTGTACTGCTTCCTTGAGAACAACAGAGATTAATTTTGGCCCTCAAACTACAAGCTTTGGTAAGACACTAGCCTGATGGTATTATTGCTAGACTGTTAATCTTGAGATGCAGGTAATGTTCGGGGGACACAGGTTCAAATCTTGTCATGGCAGATGGTGAAATTTGAATCTAATAAAAATCTGAAATTCAACATCTGACGATGACCATGAATCAATTATCATAAAACCCCTCTGGTTCATTAATATACTTTAGAGAGGGAAACTATCAGACTTACCTGGTCTGGCTTACACGTGACTCCAGACCCACAGAAATGTGGTTGAGTCTTAATTGCACTCTGGGCAATTAGAGATGGGCAATAAATGCTGGCCTGGCCAGTGATCATATTAATGAATTTTTTAAAAAATGGTTGTATAGTTCTTAGGGCTAAAGGGCCCAAAGGGAGTGGAGAGATGATTATATTGAATGGCAAAACATGTTCAAAGGACCAAATGGCCAACTCCTGTTCCTATGTTTCTAAAGAAGACGCCAACCTTGGGCAGACAGCAATCCCTGTCTCCATTTTACTGCCAAGTTTGATAGCTTCTAGCAAAACAATGCAAAGTCATTTTCAAAGGAGGCTGTTAATGCACTAAAATATATTAACTAAGTGTCTTTCCTCTTCATGACCAGTTGCCCTAATATTGTAACCCATCACTATAACAAAGACAGCAAACATGTACCTAGCATGTTGGGATTAAGTTGCACACTTTTCCCATTCTAAATTCTCCTGTTTACTTTGGGAGGATTTTGATCATTATTTCTGAAACAGTCTCAATGCCTAACTTCAAGTTTTGACTGTTTTAATAGGGTTGCTACTCCTATTCATTGCTCTCAAAGCATTGAGACCTTCTGGTTTGTTCACTTTTACCAAATAAAATCATTGTTGATTGAACAAGCAAGCACAAATTCCTAATAAAAACAGCAATTACTGGAAAAGCTCAACAGGTCTGGCAGTATATGTGGAGAGAAATCAGAGTTAATGTTTTGGGTTGAGTGGCCCTTCCTCAGAACTCGACCAGAAACATAAAAAATCAAAAGAACTGCAGATGTGGTAAATCAGGAACAAAAACATAAGTTGCTGGGAAAGCTCAGCAGGTCTGGCAGCATTTGTGAAGAAAAAATCAGAGTTAACATTTCGGGTCCAGTTCTGAGGAAGGGTCACTTTAACTCTGATTTTTTTTCTTCACAGATGCTGCCAGACCTGCTGAGCTTTTCCTGCAACTTCTGTTTTTGTAAAAGAAATGTTAACTCTGATTTCTTTCTGCATGTGCAACCAGACCTGCTGAGATTATCCAACAATCACTGTTTTTGTTTCTGATTTACAGCATCCACAGTTCTCTTGGTTTTTAAACACAAATTCCTGTTTGATATCTGAACAATGGGTATGACCAGTACCAATGAGGAAGCTAATTTATCCCAGTTCAGTCTATACATGCTGTAAAATCTTTAGTTCTTTCATTATTGTCTCAGAAATTACTCTCCACATTTTGTTCATCAGCATCTAACTGGAAGAATTTGTTCTGCTTTCTCTCACAGGAGATACACGATATACCTTTAAGGAGCATATTCATGATGTCATCACTGTAACACACCATGTGCCCTAGTGGCATAAAGCTCTCGGTTTCCATTTTCTTGAGCTATGTTCCCTTGAAGCATGTTACACTGAGGGAAATAAACTACAATATGTTCAAATTACTTAGCTTAAGCCCTGACATGCAACTCGCTGAGATAACACAATCCGTATGTAAATACCATGAGCTGTCTAAAATTTTATTGCATTTTTCAGTTTTATATGTGACCTACATCACATCTTATGTTATGGGAGATTAATATAAAT
This sequence comes from Rhincodon typus, assembly GCF_021869965.1. Taxonomy (NCBI): domain Eukaryota; kingdom Metazoa; phylum Chordata; class Chondrichthyes; order Orectolobiformes; family Rhincodontidae; genus Rhincodon; species Rhincodon typus. The sequence goes on from NC_063332.1 coordinate 68,718,634, forward strand.
GTCACAGCATGATTGTGGCACATCTTCAAAATATACCATCACATTATATCATACATCATATCACATCAATATTGAACCTAGTTCCAGCAGCAAAACTCTTATTGAATGTGGTACTGTGCCTTCTTGTAAATTATGCTGAAACCCAGGGTCAAACAAAATGCTTGAACATATCTCACAAAGGAACCTAACAAACAAACTTGCAGAAAATGTCTTTATTCCTCTATTCCCAACATTCTCTGCGAGATTAATATTTACAATGCTTGTAATATTATTTTACTGTTCTGCTCCTTTAAGAGTGCAACTGTTCAAAGTGCTAAAGCTGCTTGAAGATATCTGTATAATGTTCTGTTCCATCTATTTGTCATCACATAAGTGTTGTGGACAAGAGACGATAACTTCCATTCATGTGAGTATGTTGAAAAATGGAAAGATACAAATTTAACACTTTAATTTTTGATTTCAATATTGTCTGAATGAATTAGCATAATATTCATGCAATACATGTTGGTGGTTCTTTGAGTGATATTTTGTCATGGATTAATCTTCAAAGACATCAAAACAGATTGTCATTGTTCAGAAATAAGTGCCTTCAGGACCTATGCCATCTTATCTGAATGTAACATGCCTGTGTGGTCTAAGGAGAATACTTCTTCAATGTGGTCATGGTTTCTGTTAATTTATTAACATTTAATCACACTGTAAGAGTATTGGAAGCAAAAAGGAAATGCATATTTTCAAATTAAACTGTATTTTTAAATAACTTACACCTTTTGTATGAAAAATGTACACTTTATCACCACATTTCATAAAACAGTGCAAAGCAAACACAGAAACTCCCCTTCCCACTTGTTAGAACAAATGGGAAGCATCGTACAATTACTTTCAGTGTAACGTGCCATAAGCCACATGTCACATGCAAGTCAAAGGCACTTATATTTGTTATTGAGAACGGTTAACTGTTATTGAAGTAATGATGAATTCAAAGGCATGGATTTGTCATGTAAATGATGAATTGAAAATCTGTGCAGACAGCAAACAGTTCTGTTTCTGTTAAAGAGCTATGGCCACAGAATGGCTGCATTGATTTGGCCAGAAGTGTTCATGCGTTTTAGTATTTGTTTCAGGATTGTTGTTGAATGGGCTGGAAGGATTGACCAACACAAGGGAAAAAAATCTTGTAGCAATTTTATTATTTGTGACTGCTTTGTAAATATACAGTTAGGATCACAGCACTGTTCACATCAAAAAAGAATGTCAATTTTTCTAAATTCCTTTCGCCCTTTCTGATTTTAAACAAATAAGCAAACATTGAATCACAGAAACTGCAGCTCCAAAGAAAGTTATTTGACCTCTCATGCCTATAGCTGATTAACTGTCAAAGTCAGGAATGGTGAAAGAGGCCATTTCATACTGGAGACCAAGATGCCTGATCCTTACTTGTCTTAGGTGAAAGTGGGGCGATAAGAATTCCTGAGATGTATGGAATCAAGTCACATTTCTCTGTACTTTGTAGCCTTTTTTACCCTTTTCCACTATTCCTCCTATTCCATTCTATAGGAAAACCTCATCTATTTTTTGTGAAGCACTCCACGTTCTAAGGGCCTGGGATAGAGTGGATGGGAAGGACTTATTTCCTTTACAGAGGTGACAGTAACGAGGGAGCATAGATTTAAAGTGATTGGTAGTAGGATTAGAGGAGAGGTGAGGAATCACTTTTTCAGCCAGAGGATGGTAGAATGTGGAACTCACTGCCTGAAAAGGTATGAGAAGCAGCCAGGCTCAACTCATTTAAAAAGTGCCTGGGTCTGCATATGAATTCCCATGACCTCCAGCAAGATGGAGAAAATGCTGGAAAATGGGATTAGACTGGGTGGTTCATTTCTTGGTGAGTACAGAAGCAAAATGGCCTGCTCCAGTGCTGTAACTATTTCTACACTTTCTAAACATACTAAATATCTGTAAGAGTGGAAGGTACAGGAATGTGAAGCAGGGCTGGGAGAATGACAATATGTGAATTTCTCCTTCTGAAGGCTACTGCGGACACAATATGGTGCCTTTTTTATTTCTGTAATAATTCAATGATTGTAATAAACTCTTCTAATTTCATTCATTTTTTAAAATGATGATCATGATTTATACTCCTGGTTTCTGATCTGTCTCCCAGTGGAAGAAATGGGCTGACCTGACCAATTGAACAAGAATTCCCAAGTGCTGGGAGGGACTTCTGCATGCTTTCATTCCAACTCCAACCCTGCCTGGGTTGGTGCCCTGATTATCCAGGCTGGACAGGGAATGCAGAGACTGCTGGATTTCAAGAGTTGGGGAATGATTGCCAAGTGACAAGACGGATTGGGTCAGAGCTGGAGGTGTTAACAGTTGTGAGGGTGTTCAGTGATCATGCCGTGGGCTTTTGATGTTGTTATGGGGTCCAAACACTTGGGGGCTCAATTTGATCACAGGGAGAGAAAGTACTCAGTTGGGAGACTTAAAGCAATTACTCCTGCTCCTGGAGGTCCACAAACAGGGCTGCAATAGGACTTACATTTTCCATGCAGCAGTCCTCACCTTCTTCTTGTTGTCAAATTCAACTCAGCCCCAGGCCCCCTTATTAAAGGAAAGATATTATTTCTTTGGAGGCAGTTCAGAGAAGGCTCACTAAGGTGATCCCTGGTATAGAGGGATTGTCTTATAGGGAAAGGCTTATCAGGTTGGGACTCTACTCATTTAAAAGTTTAAAAAAATGAAACATGTAGAATTCTTAAGGGCCTTAACAGGGATGCTGAGGGGATGTTTCTTCTCATGGGAGAGTTTAAAACCAAAGGGAATAGGCTCAGAATAAAGGGGCACCAATTTAAGACTGAGATGAAGAGGAATTTCTTCTCTCAGAAGATTGCGAGTTCTTGGAACTCCTTGCCACAGAGAGCTGTGGGGATAAAGTTCTTATGTATAGATAAGGCAGAGATAGATTTTTGATCAGTAGGGGAATAAAGGGTTATGAGAAAAGGCAGGAGAGTGGATGCGAGGAATGTCGTATCAGCCAAGATTCTATTGAATGGCAATGAGGGGCTGAATGGTCTATTCCTGTTCCCATTTTTTATGGTCTATCTTGCTGGCCAGGCTTAAACCTTGAAAAGAGATAAAATCTGAAACGCACAGCCATATAATAATATTTAATTGGCCAATACAACTTATGATGCTGGGATAGAAGAGTCAGTTCAAGACAGCGTAGGTGGAATTTTGAGATCTTTAAGATTTTTATGTCCCAACTGATCAAAACCATCAGATTGTTCTGAGTAGCACTCACCTAAATCTTCCCTCTCAAAAGTTTTTGATGTTCAGTTAAGTCAAGGAAGCGTGGTCCTTATCTGCATTTGGGTAGCACCTGCTGTAACCTTGACTCCTCCACATCTGCAAGATGTACCTCTCTCTGCCTGTCTGCAGAACTAACCATGGTATGATGTCACTCCTGTAGATCATAATTGTCTTTGTCAACCAATATCCTCTCAGGAATGTCTATGATGCTCACCACCACATTCTGATGTTTGTTTGAAGTCCTGAAAATTTCTGGAAAGCCTGGTAAGAATTCTATACAATAAAGCTAGGAAAGCAACTGTAAAAGCAGACTCTATAATAACATCAAACTGTCTGAGCTCTATACACTGTTATAATCCCAGCTGGTGGTAATACTTGATTCTCCTGCTGGGAGAAACTTTTCTCTTTTGAACTGAGCTCTTGATTCTCCTGAACTGATACCTTGAACCTTTTGCTCTGAAGTGAAAATTGAACTAATATCTTTCTATTACACTTAAACTCAACAGTATAAACATTCCATCCTTCAACACTGCAGGGATTCTTCTAGCCAACTGACTGCGGTCAAATGCTTTCTTTAAATGTATATTCTTAGGTCACTTTAAATCCAACTTCTCAGGCAGAATGGATATAAAATTATACACACATATATATATATACGTATGTGTGTGTGTATATATATATATATGTATATGTAATTCTACTTTTCATCACAATACCCTCATGACTTGCTGTTCAATCTCACCTCTTTTCCATTAAAAGCTTTTGTGAGCCCCAGGAAATCCACACTCGACGCGATAAATCTAAATGTCTATTGAGTTCAAATTGAAATCATCTTCTTGCCATGTGCTAAGAATATAAATGGCTGTGTTAATTACTGAAGTACATCAGATCACCAATATTGAGCATGTTACTCACAGACAACGAGTCAGGGTCTCAGTTAAACCCAGATGTGGCTGGGTTGGAACACATTTGTTTTGTGTCTTGAATTTCTGCTTGTCATCTTTTCTTGGGTGCTAAAATTTCCCATTTGATTCATGGAGCTACTGTTTTCCATAGAATGGTCCAGGATTTCAGGCTACTGTTTATGCTGGCTGTTTGAAGAACTATCAAACTCATTACAAGCCTCTTTCATGCTACCTGTAGCCCTGCAAATTTGCCAATTTCAAAAATGTATCCAATTTCCATTTCAAATTTATTATTGAAAATGCTTTCAGAATCCTTTCAGCTAGTGCAATCCAAGACATAACAATTTGCTGCTTAATTTTATTTCAATAGCGTCTTTATTAAAAGATTGATAGGATAAATCACGGAATGTGTTATAAGTTAGATTTTATAAGATTTCTCCATTAGTAAGAGTTGCCAGAAATGCATGTGGGGGATTTTCTGTGGAATTCTCCAGATCACTTGTTGAAGCTTTAGTGATGTATATGCAGAATCTGGAGCAATGGAGTAACTACTTTTTAGCTTTTTAAACTAGTGATTCTGACTATCCATCACTGTGGTTATAGCAAGAAGTCACGAGAAACATCCCAATTATTACAGATGAATGGGTTATATCAGAAGTGACAAGAAATTAATGTGTTGCAGCAAAATTCAATTGCATTGTGGAATGTTCTTCATTCTTATTTTCATCTGTCAGAATCGTATCCCAAATGATTCTACTAACATTCAGAGGAGCAGTGGATCATATAGCTGGAACTTTCTTCATGGGATTGGAAAGTGCATCATTGTTTCAAGTTGTTGCCTTATCCTGTCCCCAGAGTGCAAAGGAGAGGACAGAAAAGCAGAAAAAGAAGAGAATAAGGATTTCAATTTGTCGTCTCCATCTTTGGGTTTTGATGGTTCAGGCCTGATGATTGTCTCTTAAATCAGTTGTTGATCAGACATCAGTGTTTTTGCCCTCATGCCAACTGAAGTCTCACCACCCAGGTACCAGCTATTGTGACAGGCTAGCGTCCAACTATTCTATGGAGTAGGCACGGGATCACATATGTCTCTCCTCAAAATAAGCCACAAACACAGTTGGTGATTGATGCTGTCGCTGAAGAAACTTTGAGGAGTGAACCTGGAAGCAGAAGTATGATGAAAATGTAAATATCTTAGAGTCTATGATGGAAAGATTTGATGTTCGAGTGAATTTGAGTGAAGGAGTGGTATATAGGATTAATTTTTTTTCTATAGATAGACTGGATCACCAGTGATGTTGTATATGCCAGATCACATGGAATTAATGCACTTCCTGATTTATTTCAGATTTCCAGCATCAGCAAATCTTCCCTTTTATTGCAGATCACATGAAACTGGGACCTGATGGAAAGAGGTTCTCATGAAGTCCTGGCCTATCATGGTATATACCTAGTGTAAATAGTTAAGAAATGTTCCTCAATATGGTGCCCAGTGCTTGTCTGTCTGAAGCATCCAGAATACTTTCCAACATATAAACATATGACCACACAAGTTAGGAGCATTAGTAGCTCACTTAGTTCCTCAATCCTTCTCTGCTATTCAATAAGATCATGGCTGACCTAATTGTAACCTCAAATTCACATTCTTACCCACTCCTGTTAACTGTTCGCCTCCCCCTGCTTTTTCACAGTGGCTTAGTGTTTAGCACTGCTGCCTCATAGCACCAGGGACCTGGGTTTGATTCCAGCCTTGGGCGATTATATGTGTGGAGTTTGCACATTCTCCCCGTGTCTGTGTGGGTTTCTTCCAGCTGCTCCAGTTTTCTCTGATAGTCCATGGATATGGAGGTTAGGGTGGATTGGTCATGCTAAATTGACCCTGGTGCCCAGGGATGTGCATGCTAGGTGGGTTAAGGGGATAGGGTGAGTCTGACTGGGATGTTCTTCAGAGAATTGGTGTGGGACTCGATGGGCTGAATAGCCTGCTTCCACACTGTAGGGATTCTATGATATATCTCCGTCTTGAAGATGTCCGTCATCTACTCAGGAAAATAATTCCAAAGACACACAGCCCATAGACGGAAAACTTTTCCCTCATTTCTGCCTTAAATGGCCCTTGATTTTAATGGTGACCCATTCATTTTTAAACGGTGACCTCTAGTTCTAGAGTCTGTTCGCAGGCACATCGGCACAGCTCTTGCCACCAGATGGAGATTGGGAAGCAGAGGAGAACGCAGATAATAATGAAAAAGGAAAAGGGCAACAAACAATTTCCTTTTTGAACAAGCTGACGATGAGTGGTTCATCCAATTGTTTGATCAGTGAACAAATGTTTATTCACCAACAGTTGCATACCTTGGGTGGAATTCAATACAAATGATGTAGATTTAGCTCCTCATCACCTCTATTTGGGATGGCTATGACATTAAGTGCCAATTGGACACTTAACTGAACAGAAGCAAGACTTCGCAAGAATCAAGAACTCTGGAAGTGGAAGTCTGGCCACTGAGTGCTGGTTTAGGAGTGCCACCAGGGAGAGGATAACGACAGCTCTTATTGCACAGATGTGAGGTATAGAGTTAAGAAATAATTAATTCCACAGTGAGTGTAGCAGGGCGGAGATCATGAGGTTCAGGGAAGAATGGTCAATAGCAAGGGCAGGGGACTTCTCTCATTGAAGGTCTTAATTTCACAATGTCAGATCCTTCACTTGGTGCCTTTAAATGATGGTCTCCCGCTGGAAACCTACAAACAACTGGACAAGTATTGTGTTTAGGAATTCCCACATGCCAAGTTCCCTGCTCATCACTTAGTGAAAGCAACTGGGGGAATGAGGCCTGTAAATGGTTATTAAGGACTGCAATTGGCAGTTTGCTCTGGGCAGTCATCTAGGAGCCTTGCCATCATGGATCCATTCAGGGCAGAAACTGAAATGTGGTGGGGCCCTGACTTGAATAAAAGCAAAATACTGCAGGTGCTTGAAATCTGAAGAAACACAGAGAATGCTGGAGAAACTCGGCAGGTCTGGCAGCAATTGAAAATGTCCTGAAGAAGAATCATTCTTTTCGTGGAACAGTAAACATAGAAACATTGAAACCTAGAAGATAGGAGCAGGAGGAGGCCATTTGGCCCCTCAAGCCTGCTCTGCCATTCATCCCAATCATGGGAGATCGTCCAACTCAACAGCCTAATCGTGCTTTCTCCCTGTAACCTTTGATCCCATTTGCCCAGAGTGCTATATCTAGTCACCTCTTGAATGCATTCAATGTTTCAGCATCAACTGTTTCCTGTGGTAATGAATTCCACAGGCTCACCACTCTTTGGTTGAAGAAATGTCTCCTCATCTCCATCCTAAATGGTCTATCCCTATTCCTCATACGGTGACCCCTGGCTCTGGGCGCACCCACCATCGGGAAGATCCTCCCTGCATCTACCCTTTCCAGTCCTGTTAGAATTTTATAAGTCTCTATGAGTTCCCCCTCATTCGACTGAACTCCAGCAAAAACAATCCCAACCTAGTCAATCTCTCTTCATACGTCAGGCCCGCCATCCCCGGAATCAGCCTGGTAAACCTTCACTGCACTCCCTCGAGAACAAGAGCATCCTTCCTCAGAAAAGGATACCAAAACTGCACACAATATTCTAGGTGTGGCCTCACCAAGGCCCTGTATAACTGCAACAACACATCCCTGCTCCTGTACTCGAAACCTCTCACAATGAAGGCCAACATACCATTTGCCTTCTTTACCGCTTGCTGCACCTATCCAGATCATGCTGAAGGATCTCTGCATCCTCGTCACTGTTCACCCTCCCACCTAACTTGGTATCATCTGCAAATATTGAGATGTTACATTTTGTTCCATCATCCAAATCATTAATACACATTGTGAATAGCTGGGGTCTCAGAACCGATCCCTATGGCACCCCACTAGTTACTGCCTAACAATTTGAAAAGGACCCATTAATTCCTACTCTTCCTCTCTGCTAACCAATTTTCTATCCAGCTCAATACACTTCCCCCCATCCCATGCATTTTAATCCTGCACAATAATCTCTGATGTGGGACTTTGTCAAACGCTTTCTGAAAGTTCAAGTATACCACATTGACTGGCTTCCCCTTGTCAGCTGTACTAGTTACATCTTCATAGAGTTCCAACAGATTTGTCAAGTATGATTTCCCCTTTATACATCCATGCTGACTCGGTCTGACCCTGCCACTGCTTTCTAAACGCTCCGTTATAAATTCCTTGAGAATGGATTCAAGAAATTTCCCCACTACTGATGTTAGGTTTACTAGTCTATAATTTCACGTTTCCTCTCTACCTCCCTTCTTTGAATAATAGAGTAACATTAGCCACCCTCCAATCTGCAGGGACTGATCCAGAGTCTATAGAATCCTGGAAGATGACCACTAATGCATCCAGTATTTCTAGTGCCAATTCCTTAAGTATTCTGGGAGGTAAATTATCAGACTCTGGGGATTATTCTTCTTAAATCCCCATTAATTTTCACAGCACCATTTCTCTACAAATATTGATCTCCCTCAATTCTTCCCTCTCACTAAATCTTGCATTCTCCAACATTTCTGGTATCTGATTTCTGTCCTCCTTTGTGCAGACAGAACCAAATTATGTATTCAGTTGCTCAGCCATTTCTTTGTCCCCTATTATACATCACACCGTTTCTATCTGTAGGGGACCTACATTTGTCTTCACCAATCTCTTTCTCTTCATGTACCTATAGAACCTCTCAGTGTCGGTCTTTATGTTCCCTGCTAGCTTACTTTCGTACTGTATTTCCACCCCCCCCCGCCCCCATCAATCAATCCCTTGGTCCTTTGCTGATCTCCCAAACCTCAGACATATTATTTTATTGAACAATCAGTATGCTTCTTCCTTGGATCAGATACTATCTTTAATTTCCTTTGTAAGCCATGGATTGGGCCTCTTACCCATTTTACTTTTGTGCCAAACAGAAATAAACAGTTGTTGCATTTCCCCTATGTGTTCCTTGAATATTTTCTGTTGCCTATCCACTGTCATCCCTTTTCGTGACTCACCCTGATCTATCAAGGCCAACTCATACCTCAGAGATAATAAGAACTGCAGATGCTCGAGTCTGAGATAACAAGGTGTGGAGCTAGAGGAACACAGCAGACAAGGCAGCATCAGAGGAGCAGGTAAGTTTACGTCTCAGGTTGGGGCCCTTCTTCATTTCTGAAAATGGGTCCCGACCCGAAACATCAACTTTCTAGCTCCTCTGATGCTGCCTGATGTGTTGTGTTCCTCCAGCCCCATACTGTTTTATTTCATCTCATACCTCATATCTTCATAGTTTCCTTTATTAAGATTCGGCACCTTAGTCTCTGAATCAACTACATCACTCTCCATCTTGATGAAAAAACTTCTATCATGTTGTGATCATTCATCTCTAAGGGGTCTCACACAGCTAGATTGGCAATGGTTCCCTTCTCACTACACAGTACCCAGTCTAAGATGGCCTGCTCTCTAATTGGTTCCTCCATATATTTGTCAAGAAAACCATCCCATTTACACACCAGGAATTCCTTCTCTATGGCATTGTGGCTAATTGATTTGCCCAATCTATGTGCAGATTAAAATCACACATGATCACTGATATTCCCTTATCACATACATCTCTAATTTCCTGTTTAATGCCATTCCCAACATCACCACTGCAGTCTGGGCATCTTTTTTGACAACAACTAATGTTTTTTGCTTCTCGGTATTTCTCAACCCTACCCATGCAGACTCCACATTGTCAGAGCTAATGCACTTTCTCACTATTGCGTTAATTTCCTCTTTAACCAGCAATGCCACTCCACCACCTTTTCCTTTTTGCCTCTCCTTCCTAAATACTGAATACCCTGGGATATTCGGTCCCCATTCCTGGTCACTCTGCAGCCATGCCTCCATAATCCCAAATGTATTGTATCTGTTTACACCCATCTACATGATTAGTTCATCCACTTCACTGCAAATGCTCCACGCATTAAGGTACAAAGCCTTTAATCTTGTCTTTTTAACATTGTTTGTCTCGCTCTCATTTTTCTCAATAGCCCTGTTTGAATTTTGTCCTTGGTTTCTCTGCCTACCCCTTTTCTTATTCCCTTTTCTATCTTTTATTTTAATCCTTGCTCCCTCCTTCTCAGATTCCTTGCATAGATTCCCATCCCCTGGCACATTAGTTTAAACTCTCCCCAACTGCTCTAACAAACACTCCCCAAGGACATCAGTCCCATTCCTTCCCATGTATAACCCATCCAGTTTGTACAGGTCCCACCTTCTCCCATAACCGGTCCCAATGCCCCAGGAATCTGAAACCCTCCCCTGACACCTTCTTTTCAGCCACGTATTCATCTGAAATATCCCGTCATTTTAACACTGACGGCACGTGGCACCAGTTAACTCTGTTTCTCTCTCCACGGACCTGCTGTGTTTCTTCAGCATTCTCTATTTGTTTTGGAATTAAATTCTCTCCATCACTAAACTCACCCTGAGAGAGAACGTTAAATTGTGGCCCTTATCATCCCAGTTGCTAACCATCACACTCATCTTTGTCACAACACAACAACAAATGCTACTGCAAAACAATCATTTTAGCCAAGATTATCCAGTAAACCATCCACACAATTCCATGCAAAGTCAACTAATCACCCTAGGTATTCCACTTCTGCCTGGTTTATGGGTGCACTTCCCTGCTTTTGTGCTTCTATCCCAGTGCATGCAGCATATTTACAGCATGAAGTTTATATGCTATCCACATCAGAAAGAACTGAAATATCTTAAATGTGCAAAGCAATGCCTATCCTTGATTTCAGGTTCTATCAATTATTGCTCCTGATATGTATAAAGCAAAAGATACATATATAGGGCCACAGCATACGGTCTGATTTCAATCTTTTTTTCTAAGTGATCATTCTAGCATTCATGATATGCATGATGAAAGCTCAGAAGATTTAGATCAAGCATTGTATCATGAATATGAAGTTATATGGTATTTGCATTTTTGAATTTGAAGTGGTATGCTGTTGCTATTCAACAAAGAGTTTCTTTGACTGCTGAGGGCATCAGTGAAATTATATATATATATCCATTTGAGATAGTTGTTAATACTGAGAAGCAGTAGCCAGCATCAGAGATAGGTTATTGCTTTGAATCGATGACTGTGCTTGAAACTTGTTTGATGGACACTCGTAGCTTGATATCAAGACATGTGGCAGAATAAAAACCAAATTATTACAACCAATGTAGAGTACACACTTTTTCAAATAGGATTAATTCTTTATGTTTTCATTCCCATGTGAGAAACCTTTACCTCTGCATTCTTCAAATGAGTTAACATCATAAAGACTCTACAAAGATTTCACTTTAGAATTACTATACACATTCCTATAATAATGGAGACAGAGCAGGAACAGATAAGGATGGCAGTTTCCCTCCCTAAAGGACAGTAGCGAACCAGATGGGTATTCCTGACAATCAATTCATGGTCATCATTAGATTCTTAA
>NC_063332.1:68745381-68775304 GCF_021869965.1 Rhincodon typus
CCCCCTTCCCCTCCCCCATTTCTGATGAAGCGTCTAGGCCCGAAACATCAGCCTTCCTGCTCCTATGATGCTGCTTGGCCTGCTGAGTTCATCCAGCTCTGCACCTTGTTACCTTTTAAGTTTGATTTGTGTCCCAGCCTCACTCATCAATAATTAACAATTATCTCAGGTATCTCACTTCTCTGTACCTACGATATCAGAACACAAAGTTTGCCAGTGAGTTTCAAACTTCTGTTAGTTACCAATCATGCCGTCTTGAAACCACCTTCACACTAAACAGATCCTGCTTACCACCAAAGGAGATAGATGTCATTTGACTAGACCACTGATAAGCACTGACTTTAGCCTTCACTGTGTAGACAGCAGGTACAGGAGTTCCTGGTGAATGATGTAGTGCGAATTTGTCTTGTCACTATTCTCCTGACTACAGCATGGACTTATACCATGGCCCACTGAATTCAATAACAGGTCTCTACAATCTAAAGACCATAGGCACTAAACTGAATAAATAATTCAATAACTGTTGTAGTGTCACCCAATAGCTGTCATTCAAGTACTATGCGTTATCTTCATTAACCCTGTGGTAAACATCTGTTTTTCATACTTAACAGACAACTTTTAAAGGACAACAGGCAACTTGTGATGTATCAGCTATCCAGATCCAATTTCATGTACCAGTCTTTCTCAATTCTAGCTGACAAATGCTGAGTTTCTTCAGCAATTTCTGTTTTAGTTTCAGATTTGCAGATAAAGCAGTTAAGATTTCAACTGAAATTTCTGGAATAAATTATCACTCAAAATATGATTTTAGATGATATTACTTTCATTAATTCAAGGTATTATGTGGCAAAAATTATCTTAAGCACATTCATGGACCTTAAAATGGAAGCCAATATATGGAATGAACACCCCTAGTATAAGTCCCAAGGCCTTGGTCCTGATTGATATTGTTTAGGGAAGCTGCACCCCCATTTTGAAAGGCTTGGAATATGGAAGAACTTCTTCCAACCCACACCAGAAATTGGAAATTAGGCTGGTATGCGGGTGTCTGTAGCAAAGAAAAGGAAAATGCTTGCTGTGAGGGAGAGATGTGTCTTTTTTTTTCCATCTCTCAATTCTAACTGCTTCGTCCCAATTTTCACATGAAGAGTTTAATAAAAGGTTTTCTTGTATTGATGTTAACTCTCCTTGCATGATACCCAGCTAGAGGTTAATTTGCTGCCACATCTCTTCCCTATAGTAAGCATTTCCCTTTCCTTGGCCACAGACTCCCGCTTACCAGCCTAATGTCCAATTTCTGGCACAGGTTGGAAGAAGTTCTTCCGCAAATTTTTAACAAAAGGGGAGCAGCTTCTCTAAACAATTTTAATCGGGACCAAGGCATTGGGACTTTCAGTTGGGGTGATCATACCATACATAGCTTCCATTTTTAGATCTAAAAACGTGCATAAAGTAATTTATGCCACATAATACCTTAAATTAATGGAAGTAGATTCTTCTTAATCACATTTTAAGTAATAATTTATTCCAGAAATTTCAGTTGAAATCTGAACTGCTCTACCTGGAAGTGCTATCATATTTAACAAATAGTAGGCACTGATCTGGATAGCTGATGATTTGGTGCTTGGCCTGGTTGCCAACCCTGATGTTGGGTTGGTGAATACTCACAAAGGCAAATGGAAACATGTTGATTGTACTTCACCTATGCAAGGGCATTGCCTTAAGCACTTATATAACTGGCATAAGTGGAGACGACTGAATTGAAGAAGAAGGCGTGAGTCTGAATTTCTCTGGCCAGCATCAGTTCAGGATTTTCACACCTGAAATCAGCCACATTGAGTTTTGAATGTGTTTACAATTTTAGGAGAAAAATCAAAGAACAAAAACTCCAGACAAACATCTGGGGTGTTGCTGCACATTGCAGCCAGACGAACTGATCATGCCCAGCTTACTATTAGTATAAAGTGCAAACCCGCCTTGCTTTATTTTGATCTTATATTGTGGTGCGAGAAACTCATATATTGGTAATTACTACTGCAGCATTGTTTGAATTAGTGCAGGTATAAAACAAAACCATAAAAGATTTGCACTTTGACATTGGCAATATAACCATTGGCTGCCTCTAGGAGTTGAGAGAAGATTAAGAAAAAACAGTATTTTCCTGTGGAAAAATGGAAATGATTATGGATATAATTAAGAAAAACTATTCAAGCCCTTTTGCTTTATTTAGTCCAAAAATGTTCAATGTCAAAAGAAAATAAACAGAATAGGCTCTTGAATCTGGCAAAGGCTCCAGAAGGCAGATGAGATTTTTTTTAATGTAATGGATTGTGATGATCTGGAATGCACTCCCTTAGGGGATGGTGAGCACAGATTCAATAGTAACCTTCAAGAGGGAATTGCATATACACTTGAAAAGAAACTGTCTTCGGGGGTATGGGGAAAGAGCTGGGTAGTACGACTATTGGAAAGTTGGAGAGGTATGATGGTTTCTGTATGCACTGCGATCCTATGAAAGACTGGAAATCAGAAACACAGAATATGAAGCATGGTGGCTCAGTGATTAACACAGCTGCCTTGCAGCACCAGGGATCTGGATTCGATTCCACCTTTAGATGATTGTCTGTGTGGACTTTGCATGTCCTTCCTGTGTCTACGTGGGTTTCCTCCAGGTGCTCCGGTTTCCTCCCACAGTTCAAAGATCTGCAGGTTAAGTGTATTGGCCATGCTAAATTGCCTCGTAGTGTCTAGAGATAGGTGGGTTAGCCATTGTAAATGCAGGGTTGTGGACTGGGTCTGGGTGGGATGCCCTTGAAAGTGTCGGTATGGATTTGATGGGCTGAATGGCCTGCTTCCGCACTGCAGGGATTCTATGGTTCTGTGAATCATTTCCTTCCACACACATTGCATAATTGCAAAAAAAGTTCCTTCCTCAATTTGATGCAAATGATTTAGGAAGGCATAGCGGAAACATGAAATTAAATTATTAAGGAACATTAAACAAAACAGTAGGATATTCCTCAGGCACATGAATAAAAAAGTAAAGTTGACATGGGAATAAAGCCATTAAGGATGGTCAGAATAATATCCCAGCAATTGCTAAAATATTAAAAAGTAATTACTTTATTTTAATATTTATCAGGGAAGTAGATGAAGTGGACATAGCAGCAGAAAGGAGATTAAAAGTAATATGACTAAAGTGAAATTAAAACAGGAGAAGTATTAAATACATTTCACAAACTCAAGCAGGATTAAATCCATAAAATCCACAAGATAAAAACAGATTACATCTATGTGTTCTGAAAAAAAGCCACAGCAGAGGAATTATTACACATAATTAATAATTCAATGGATAATGTGTTCAGCCACAGAACTGTGGTTAGTTAATATTACATATGTTTTTAATAACGCAGGTAGAAAAGCTTCAGGGAACAACAGCGCAATCGGCTTGACATTGGCATTCAGAAAAAATAATGGAACATTCATTAAAGAAGAAAATAGAAAAAGTGACTGGAAGCCAAAAATATCATAATGAATGGTCAATATCATTTTCAAACAGCAAAGTCTCACCTGACCTACCTCAGAATTCTTTGCAAAGGGAACACAGAGAGTCGTGTGTGATAGTGTAGTAAATGTAATATGTCTACATTTCCATATGCCTTTCACAAAGATAGCACATCATACAATAATTAATAAGGTAGGAGAATGCAGATTCAGGAGACAACTACCAGAGTGAGTAGATAACTAGCTAACTAGTTGAAACTCAGAAGGAGGAGATTAGGTGGAAAGATTGTTACAATCTCACTGCGTGAACCTTAACTGGAGTAACCAAATTTACTGAATGATGCAGAACTGAAAAAATGACTAACAAGATTCCACCCATCATAGTTATACTTTAACTCAAATTAGAACCAGCTTAAATTAAACATGAATGAACAGGCCAGTGATACTTTGGACAGAAGGGTAAATTTCAGTTTAAGTAGATGAAAATACCAAGGCGTGTCTTATGCAATAACACTGATTTGCATCACTCTCCACAGACATGTGGCACTATGTATGGCAAAATGCCATTTTTTTATTCACATACTGTAGGTCAGAAGTCTTTTCCATAGCTTTTACTTCCAATTTTCACAGGTACAATAATTATCAGAAAGGCGCATTTCCAGGAATCCTCTTTCTCAGGTCTTAACATCCAGATGGAATTCCTGTTCAATTTACCAATCAGTCACACTATATCCTAGTGAAGCTACCAAACAGGACTACTTGCAAATCAATCAGCACAAGTGGTAAGTGATAGACAGAGCTGAGTGATTCCTTAACCAACAACTCAGATCTTAGTTCATTAACCAAAACATTAACTCTGGCTTCTCTCCACAGATGCTGCCAGATCTGCTGAATCTTTCCAGCAATTTTTGTTTTTGTAACTCAGATCTAAGCTTTGCAGTCTTGTCATATCCAGTTGTAAATGGTGATGGACAATTACTCAACAAGGACACACCACAATTATCCCCATTCTCACTGGTGGGAGAGCCCAGCACATCAGTATACAGATAAAGCTGAAGCATTTGCAACAATCTTCAGCCAGGAGTGCCAAGTGGATGATCTATCTCAGCTTCCTCCAGTGGTCCCCAACATTACAGATACCAGTCTTCAGCCAATTTGTTTCACTCCATGTGATATCAAGAAAGGGTTGGATACATTGATTACTGTAAAGGCTGCAGGCCCTGACAACATTCTGGCAATAGTACTGAAGGGTTGTGCTCCAGAACTTGCCGTTCCCCTAGACAAGCTATTTCCATACAGTTACAACACTGGCACCTACCCGACAATGTGGAAAACTGCCCAGGTATGCCCTGTACAGAGAAAGCAGGTCAAATCCAACTGACCATTTACTGCCTCATTACTCCACCTCAATCATCAGTAAAGTGATGGAAGGTGTCATCAACAGTGCTATGAAGTTCATCAATAACCTGCTCAGTGATGCCCAGTTTGGGTTCCACCAGGTCCACTCAGCTCTTGACCTCAATACAGCCTTGGTTCAAACCTGGACAAAAGGGCTAATTTACAGAGATGAGATGAGAGTGACAGCCCTTGACATCAAGGCTGCATTCAACTGAGTGTCCCATCAAGGAGCCCTGGTCCAACTAGAATCATTGAGTATCGAGGGCAAACTCTCCACTCATTAAGGATGTTTGTGATTGTTGGAGGTCAATCATCTCAGCTCCAGGACAGCTCTGCAGGAGAAGCTTAGGGTAGTATCCCAGGCTGAACCATCTTCAGCTGCTTCATCATAAGGTCAGAAGTGGGGATGGTTGCCGATGATTGCACAATGTTAAGCACCATTCACGACTTCTCTGATACTGAAGCAGTCCATCTCCAAACGCAAAAAGACCTGGCTGACAAGTGGCAAGTAATATTTGTGCTACATAAATGTCTGGCAATGACCATCACCAATAAGAGACAAATCTGAACACCACCCCTTGCCATTCAATGGTGTTACCATCACTGGATCCCCATTATCAACATCCTGGGGGTTTCCATTGACCAGAAATTCCATCGAACTCTCCAGAAGAACACAAGGACTATAAGAGCGGGTCATAGGCTAGGAATATTGGATGAGAAAGTCTTGACTCCCCAAGACCTGTCCACCATCTACAAGGTGTAAATCAGAAGTGTGATAGAGCGCTCCCCAATCCTCTGGATGGGTGCAGTTCCAATAACACTCATGACATAACCTAGAACAAAGCAGCCCACTTTATTGGCACCAAGCATTGATCCACAAGCATCCATTCCCTTCACCACCAATGTTCAGTAGCAGAAGTGTGTTATATCTACAAGATGCAACACACAAATCCGCTAAAGATCTTTAGACAGTACCTTCCAAACATGTGAATGCTTCCATCTAGAAAGACAAGGGCAGCAGACACATTGGAACACCACCACATTCGCGTTCTCCTTTAAGCCACTCACCATCCTGTCTTGTAAATGTATTGCCGTTCCTTTAAAGTCGCTGAGTCAAAATCCTGGAATTCCCTCCCTAACAGTATTGTGAGTCAATCTACATAATGTACACTGCAGTAGTTTAAGAAGGCAGCTCATCAAAATCTTCTCAAGGACAACAAGAATTGGACAATAAATGCTGGCCAGCCAGCGATGCCTGCATCCCATGAGCGAATCAAAAAAAAACCCTCCAGTTTACCGTTTGCCCAATTCTGGTAAAAAAAAACCCTCTTTAGCATCTCTGGGCTTTTCACACAGCTTTCCAGTTTTAGACTTTTTCAGCCAATGTGCAGTTATCTCCAAGAGGTCTTTGCTGCCAAAAAGACAAACAGACCATTTTCTGATTAAATTAGTTTCTTCACAGGAATTTTAATGTGCTCCTCTTTCCATTTTTGTCTGTTTTCTCTTTGTTTCAGCATCTATGTGATTATTGCCTTCACCATCCAGCTCCTCCAATGGTAGTTGTCTGAACCTATACTTTTTGTCTGACAGGTACATAACATCTTCCTTAATTTTTTTTTGGTCTGTACCATTTCCAGGTTGAGGGTTGCTAGATCACATGGGCCAGTATTATTGTATCATCTAAGAAAGGTTTAATTTTTTTTTGAAAAATGGTGCAAGCCCTTGAAAATCTTTTTCAATCAATCTTAAAATAATTACAGATTCCACAGACATTTTAAAGAAATTTAATGTTTTTCTTATCATAATGTTTCTGAGTGTAATGTCATCACAACAGTAGCTACTCAAATTAACAGACATGGGAAGTGAGTTCCTACAATGATCAGCGTTAAGACCACTATTGCACACAATTTGCATTAAAAGTCTATGTGAAAGTTTTCCCAAAGGAAGTGGAAACAGGCACTGATGTTTTTGAAACTATGACTATAGGGAGCTAATTAGAATCAAGAATTTCATTGGTATGAATTCTTATTTGCCATGGAGACAGATTCCCTGTCCAATTATGAGGAAGATCATGGTGCAGTGGTGATCCCATTGCAATAGTAATCCAGAGGCCCAGGATAATGATCTGCGGATATTATTTCAATCCGAGCATGGCAAGTGATGCAATCTAAATTTACTTCCCTTAAAATATCTGGAATATGAAACCAAACTTGTTTATGGTGACCATGCTGACAACATCCCAGCCATAGGACTGAAGACTTATGCTCCAGAGCACC
This sequence comes from Rhincodon typus, assembly GCF_021869965.1. Taxonomy (NCBI): domain Eukaryota; kingdom Metazoa; phylum Chordata; class Chondrichthyes; order Orectolobiformes; family Rhincodontidae; genus Rhincodon; species Rhincodon typus. The sequence continues at coordinate 68,752,560 of NC_063332.1, forward strand.
CTAACCAAGTTGTTCCTGTTAACAAAACATTTACCAAGTGATTGTGGAACATTGCTTAGGTGTGCCTGTCAAAACACCAGAGATAACATGGACAATTACATTCCCATCAGCCTTCCCTCAGTCATCAGCAAAAGATTGACAGTACCATCATGTGGTAGGTATTCAACAATAACATGCTCACTGACACCCAGTTTGATTAGCACCAGTCCCACTCAGCTCCTGACTTCAATACAGCCTGTGTTCAAACATGGACAGAAGAGCTGAAATCAGGAAGCTACAAGAGTATGACTTCCCTTGACATCAAGGCTACATTCGACCAAATCTAGCATCAAGGAGACCCAGCAAAGCTGAAGTCAATGGGAATCAGGGAAAATCTCTCTGCTCATCGGAAGTCAGACCTGGCTCAAAGGAAAATGGTCGTTGTTGTTTGAGTTCGATCATCTCCACTCCAGGACATCTCAGCAGGAGTTCTTCAGGCCATTGTCCTAAAAATAAACAGATTCAGCTGTTCACCAGTGATGTTCCTTCCATTATAAAATTAAAAAAGGATGTTCACTGATATTGTGCAATGTTTGGCATCATTTGCTATTCCTGAGATATCTGTGTCCGAATTCAGCAAGACCTCTACAACATTCAGGCTTGTGACTTTCACAACACAAGTGCCAGGCAATGACCATCTCCAAAAAAGAGAAAGTTCAATTATTGACATTTAATGGCATTAATATCACTGAAGGTTTCACTATTGAGATCTTGGGGGTTACTATTGACTGTAAACTGTACTGGACGAGCATTACAAATACAATGGCTACATGATCAGGAAAGAAGCTAGGATTTCTGTGGTGGAAAACTCACCTCAATCTACAGGGCACTCTTCACAAGTGTGATGAAATAATCTCCACTTGCCTGGATGGGTGCAATCTTAACGCACTTAAAATCTCAATGCCATCCAAGACAAAGTAGCCCACTTGATTAGCACTCCATCCACCACCATCAATATTTACGTCCTGCACCAATGTGACAAAGTAGTAACAGTGTATACCAGCAATAAATGCACTGCAACAATTCAGTGAGGCTCATTAGAAAGCACCTTCCAAACCTGTGACCTTTACATTAACGTGCTGTAGCGTGATTATTTTTAGCTGAACTCAGAGGACAGAAGAAGAGTGAAGTAAACCCACATCATGGGACGAGAGTCATGTTTAGATGTGACTCAGGAAAAGTAACAGGTTTGACAATCCAGCTGATGATCATTATTTTTTCTTGGTGATGCTCCAGAAATGATTAGCTTTATTGAAGTCATTATCAAAACTTGAGGCTTTAACACATTAGAAAAAGAAAGATTTTGACAATTACAAGACGCACACTTTAATGGTGATGAGCATGTTTTTGATTCAATAATCTTGGGGAAAATCAATTGAAAGCATGAACTAAGAGAACATAGATTTGTCAAGGCCAGATCACATGGGTAGGAGTGGTTAATCTTTAATTTTTGTGTTGGAAATCCTAACACCGATAGCATGTTTTTGAGATTTTTATGTACTGACACCAATTCTGCACCTTCAATGCTAAATGATATGATTGATTGTGCATATTACCGCTGGCTTAGAACATAGAACAGTACAGCACAGTACAGGCCCTTTGGCCCAAGATGTTGTGCCAACCCATTATCCTACTCTAAGATCAAACTACCCTGCATACCCTACATTTTACTATCCTCCATGTGCCTATCCAAGAGTCACTTAAATGTCCATAATTTATCTGACTCCACTACCACTGCCGGCAGCACGTTCCACGCACCCACCGCTCTTAAGCTTTACTATTAGGAGTGAGACATAGGAATCTAGCCCTAAGATTTCAGAATCATTGGCATCATGTTAAAATTAGTCAAAACTGAGCATTGAATGGAAAGAACTGCCACAACTTATGAGAAGATATTAATAAATTTGAAGATTGGATGAATAATTGGTAAGTAAATTTTAATTTAGTTAAATGTGAGGCAGTACACTTCAGTAAGAAAAATAAAGAAAATAGATATTATTTTGAAACTAAGAATTGAAATGGGACAGAGAAGCAAAGGATCGAGGAGTGCAAATATACAAATAGCTTAAAGTTGCAATGCCGGTCAATAAGGCCAGAATGAAAACAAGGCAAGCATGAAGTTTTATTCCTAGAGGCATAGAATTGGAAAGTAGGGAATTTATGTGTACACCTCTGGTCACCATATTGTGGAAAGATTTTGTTTTCGTTTCACCATAGTGCCCTTGAGAGGTTAAGGTTTCCCAAGCATGATACTAGAAATCTGAAATCACAAAATAATGAGGCATTTTTCTCTTGGAAAGCGAAGACTATAGAGGTCTTTAAAATAATGAAAAGTTTTGGTGGAACAAACAAAAAACATTTTGTTTAAACTTAGGGAAGATTGAATCAAGATGATATAATTACAAGGCAGTCAGCGAATAATCAAGTTGAGAATTCAGAAGAAAATCCCTTTACACAGAGGGGCGAGATACTAGGCACATTGTTATTATAGAGAGTTGTTTGATGTGAACAGTGAAAGCTGAATTTATCGGGTAGCTACTTAAGCATATGAGTAAAAAGGGAATAGAAGTTTCTGCTGTTAGAGTAAGACAAATACGATTGGGGGCACTGGTCGGGGGATAGTTTAACTGGAGACTAAAGGTTGCATGAACTGTTTGGGCTGACAGACCTATTTCTACGCTATACATTCTGTATAATAATGGACACTGTAGCACATGTATGAAGTTCTAAACTGATTGTGTATTGCATTTTAATCTTAGTCATTTTAGCAGAGAGCTGATTATCTCACTGGCTGTTACCTCTGTCTCTCCTGCTCACTGCATCTCTACTTCACCTCCTTTTCACAAGCCTGCATACCGCCTCAGTGTTACTCCTCAATACTGTACCTTTCCTTCTCTGGTGTTCAAAATATTTTGAAAAACAACGGCAGAGAGGAGGATTCAGAGAAAGTCAGCAGCATCGAGATGAGCAGGAAAGAGGAAGATGTGAAGAAACTCTCCAGCACCTGACAGTGCAAAAGAGAGGGAGAATGGGAGAGCAGAGTTGACACCAGAAAAAATAATGTGTGAAGAGAAATGAAAGGTCTAAGAATAATATCACAGGAAATTGTGATTGAGATTGATAGATTCATGATCAGTGCGGAAATCAAGGGTTATGGGGAAAGGGCAGAAAAAGTGAATGTGAGGAGTGTCAGATCAATGATGATCCTACTGAAAGGCAGAGCAGACTTGAGGGGCTGAACAGCTTAACACTGCTCCTATTTCATATGTTCTTATGGTCTTCTAAAGGGCCCAAAACTGTTCATAGTATTCCATCCATTGTCTGACTAGTGCCTTGTACAGTATTAACAAAATATCCCTACTTCTGTACCATATTTGCTTGAAATAATTATTACATTTCCCTTCCCAATTACCTTTTGAACTTGGATGATAGATTTTTGTGACTCGTGGATGAGGACTCCCAAATCCCTCTGTTCTGTTGCAGAATCAATGACGTTTTTCTGTGTTGTAGACCTCTATGATTTCATGTGATAAGCCTATAATTTCTTGAATGATTTTGATACTTTAAATATAATCCTTGTTTGTCAAACAAGATGTCAGGATGGCCGAGTGGTGGTCTAAGATGCCAGACTCAAGGATTGAATCCTTCCCGTTGCGGGGCGGGCGTTCTGGTCTCCAACTGGAGGCGTGGGTTCAAATCCCACTTCTGACAATAACTTTATGGCAGCATGGTGGCTCAGTGTTAGCACTGCTACCTCACAGTGCCAGTGACCTGCGTTCAAATCCACCCTCGGGTGACTGTGTGGAGTTTGCACATTCTCCCCATGTCTGCGTGGGTTTCCTCCAGGTGCTCCGGTTTCCTCCCACAGTCCGAAGATGTGCAGGCTAGGTGGATTGGCCACGCTAAATTGCCCATAGTGTTCAGGTGTGTGTAGATTCGGTGGGTAACAGGAGAATGGGTCTAAGTGGGATGCTCTGAGGGTTGGTGTGGGCATGTTGGGCCGAAGGGCCTGTTTCCACACTGTATGGATTCTATGATTTTATGAATGGATTTTTATCAGGCTGTGAGGTTTCTTGTAGGTGAGTTTTGAGGAGATCTGTTCTTAGATGAACATGAAGTTAGAACAAGTTGGCGTGTTCTTCTTTCTATCATGATCTCCCACTTTCCAGGCAATTCTTTTGGTGATCTTAGCTGTCTGGTGACATGTAGTTAATTTGTGTTCTGACCTCCTGACCATTAGTTTAATGGCACTGCAGTGACCTGTCTGAAAATAGCTTCCAGCTGATTTTAAAAGCAGGCACAACTTTGATTCCTTCATCATGTGACTTTCTATAAGTTGAAGTCATTTTCTATGTAAGATGATGTTATTTGCATTGATATAACAACCTTTGTTATGGTTTAATATTCTGAGAGCTTGTGTAGACAGCTTATACAATAGGATGCCGGAAACACCATTTAATTCCAAGTGCCATCAATTCAGCTCCAAAAGCCTGATTTGTTCAGTTTTGTATAGAGTCAAGCAGTCTGATGATTTCTCAGTCCTCTTTTGTTGACCTATTCTTAAAAAGAGATGTGCAAAGTCGTTGGATGGCTGTGAATGTCTGTATTTAATTAAGTATTCATGTGTGACTTGGCACTGTCTATAGCTCCAAGGCTGAAAGTCACATGATTTTGATAGCCACTAGTTTGTGTCCAGTTTTAAAAGTTTTTTTTTAAAGTTTGTAATATACTGGGATATGATGGTATGTAAACAGATGAGAAACAGATGACTGGCAGTGATTTAACCCGAAGGTCACCACACCTTAGGTGAGGGGAGAGGTGGGGAAGAAGAGTCCTCCATGGTAATCTCAGCTGGTATGGAATTTGAACTCACTCTATTGACGACACTCTGTATTACAAACCAGCCATCCAGCAGCATGACAACACAGCTAAGTGTATTACCTGGATTGCTTACACGTAACCTGCAGGGTTAATCATTGCCTAGAGCCTGGACCATAAAGACATTGATCTCTAGACTATGATAGGGCCAAGCATGTAACTGGGTTTGGCTAACCTATTGGGCTGGAATTGAATGAGCCTCTTGACTGAATCTAGCACTACCCCCTGACTGACTGTAGACCCCCTTCACTCCAACAAGGAGTGCTCCCCTTTCACTTGTACACTTGATCTTTTGAAGCAGTTGTGGGTGTTGCTCGATAAACATTGCACACTCTCGGTATGATGTTGACATTGTATCATCTCCATCTCCTCAGGTGTTCAGTGGTCCGCACCATCATAAGCTGTCTGCTCTTTCCATCTGTGTTAAAAAGCAATGCAAGACACAAAGGTTTGGCAGCCTCAACTGATCACTAAAAGCCTTGGCGCATGGCAAGTATGTTATGGACCATAAGATACATCTGGTAGAAAGAAGTCTGGCAGAAGCATACAAGTCATGGTTGCACCTGAGCTGCAAAAGGAAGTGTTGAGAGTCTGAAGATGTGTGTGAATTAGTCCAAGAACAGGCCTGATGATGTGTTAACAATGCCAAATTGAGTGGGCACAGGGTGGAGGAAGATGGTGAATGGAGAGCATGCAGGTACAATATTTTGAAGAAGTATTTGGTTTAGTGACCGAGTCAAGCATTTGGCAAACTGCTGCAGCAAGGTACCAGCTCTAATTTATGTTTTACAAATTTGTGCTGTCCAGTTTCTCAGGGAAAGAGAGGAAAATTGGAAAAGACATATAAATGAGGTGAACTGGGGCTTTCAGGGGATGCACATGCATGGAATCACTGCTCATTGGCAAGATTCTGAAATCGCCATTTAAGGCTTGAAGGGAAAAACTCAGAAACTTTTCTCGACTTGGAAGTTCAAGTTTTATCATTCTGTATTTTCCCACCTTTCTCATGATTGCACACAGAACATCAGGGAAGAGAGAATTCTACCTTCTATGACTTTATTTTATGCAAATATTCAATCAGGCATTTGCAAACATGACACTTGTTGACACAAGTTTTAGCATAATTTTCTACTGCTCTGAAAATAAAGCTAGCAAAGAGGCTTCACAGGGATACAGATAACTTAAGCAGGAAGGAACATAGTTATTTTGGGAATTAGAATCAAATAGCTTTGGGAAAATTACTTAAATCTTCTAAAAAAACCTATACATATTTTAAATAAATATTTGTTGAAGTTCTTTCTGGATTACTCCTGGATTTTTAATTTCCGAAGGGTGACTGAACATTAGTGCTTCAGCCAACATTTGAAGAGCATTTAAAGGATGTGACTTTTGCATCTTTAGTGCAAATATTTAGAAACTGCTGCCATGGAAATACATTCCAGTAAAGATAAATCTGTGTCATAATGTTCCTTGTATACATGGTTGCTGCAATGTTTCATTGGTAAATATTGGCAGTGAGGCAAAGTTCACTTTCAAGTCGATTAAATAATGTTCTAAATTTTAAAATAAGAAACAGAGTGCTGTTAATTTAACAAAGTCAAATATAAAGCTCTATTTCTTTGATAATTTCAATCCATTTTAGTTTTTATGATATTAACATGGGAAATGTCAAAAATGTATCAACGTACAAACAGAACACTATTACTTGTTCAAACAACAGGTAAATGGACAATGGAGTTAAAAGGTATGAGCAGAATAATATACAATTAATCCACAGCTGTTGGGTTTATTGCAGAAATCTAGCACTAACTTTGCACAGGACTTTGCTCTGATTCACCCTCGCAGTGACAGCTGTTGAAAGAGGTAATGGTTCTGAGACCAGACAATCTCACGATGTTATACAGTCTTAGGTCAGGATAAGTGGAATATAGCTTGAGATTCCAATAACAGAGCCAGACATGTCATCATAGTTTTATTCATTATGTTTAACTGGTCAATGTAACTTGTACCTGTTGCTCTCATGTAAGCTTCCATTGATGTTCTGGTTTTGTCTTCAGCGCTCCACTATGGACTGGTCGAACAGTTCAGTGTTTTATTTTCAAAAAGAGTAGAAAGCAGAACTGGTATTTACACTTTAACCCCCAGCACAAGCAGTTTGCTGTTGGTTCCACACCACATTGAAAAGTGGCCAACTCCAATTGTGCACTTGGAATTAATTTGCTATGATGTAAGCTCGAGTGTCTTCTATCATTGCTGTGGATACCGGGGATCCTCTAGCAGCTTACTAGAATTGCTATGGTGATTGCCCAAGATATGGAGTGGGTGGTGCAATGACAGGATACTGGCTGTGACCACTTCTTTATTTTGCTGCCTGAAGGTAGATCATATCTACAGCACAGTACCACAATTTCCAATAGAGTTAGGGAAAGCAGGTAGTGCATAAAGCCACCCCAGCTAGGACAGGGAATGTTTTTCCTCCAATATTTTTGTGGAATATGCACATCTCTTACAAAATCCGAATCTGTTGTCGAAACAATTCAGAAGGCAATTAAGAGTCAACAACATTGCTGTGACAATCACATAGATCACCAAAGGTTGGAAGATTCTTCTCAAAAGAATAGGCACATGATAGTTGCCATCGAACATGCCTTATATTCCAAATGTATCAGTTGAATTTGAATTCCGTACAGTGGTAGGATTTGAATCCATGTCCCTAGAACGATAGCCTGGGCTTCTAGTCTAGTCATCTTACCACTTACATCGCCATCTCTCCTGAATGATGCTGACACCAATGTTATCCAAAAACTGGCCATCCAGCCACCTGGCTTCTCATGCTGCAAAATGTATTTTTACTTCTATGTTGTTGTCCAGAGTTATGAACTGGAATGGTAAAGGCTTTAATTTGCTTTTTATCACATGACTAACTAGGAATCTCTTGCACTCATACTGCCTATCATTAGTATATGGTGGGAGGTATAACAAGTTGATACATGATGTCAACGTTTATGTTCGAAACACGGTTTCGAAGGCAACAAAATCCTTGAGTGCGACTTGAACTCAAAACTTGGCTTGTGAAGAAGAGTCACTGGACCCAAAATTTCAACTGTTTTCTCTCCACAGATGCTGCCTGACCTGCTGAGTATATCCAGCAATTTCCACTTTTGCTTCTGATTTCTAGCATCCGCAGTTCTTTCAGTTTTTTTAATCTAAAACATTTGACTCGGAGATAAGATCATTGCCCAGTGTGCAGCAAGGTTTCCTGCTGTAGCCTCATGGAGCACAAACTCACTGGTCTTTCACAGAATAACAGCAGTCATTCTCTCATTCTTGTGGGACAGAATTGAAATGCAATCTCCACAAAATTGTGGGGTTAGGGTTAATGCGGCCCAGTTGTGTTTTCAGTGAAGGGGAAGTGGGGTGCATTGATTGGTGAGTAGATGGCCACCTTTCAGCCAATCTCCAATCCAGTCCTCATAATACATAGTAAAAACCAAAAGAACTTCGGAATGTGTAAATCAGAAACAAAAACAGAAATTGCTGGAAAAGCTCAGCAGGTCTGGCAGCGTCTGTGATGAGAGATCAGGGTTAATGTTTCAGGTCCGGTGATCTGGTCCTGAGGAAGGTCACCAGACCTGAAACGTTAACTCTGATTTCTCTTCACAGAGGCTGCCAGATCTGCTGAGCTTTTCCAGCAATTTCTGTTTTTGTTGCTCATAATACATAGAATGGGTAAGGTGCTCACTAGCCCTCCCTATTCTATGGCCTCTTGAGTTCTTTACTATTTGGGCATTTAAGAGCCTTAAATCCATCATTGCCTTGTGTCCTCATACCGTGGGCAGTGGAATATGTGCAAGGGTTGGCAGACCATTTTTTTCCCTTTAAAGTTGGTGAAAGGCTGGTAAGGAAATGGAATGACTTGTACAATGTGGGGGTATCACCTCTTAAGATTGTATCCCACATTTTGGCTCCCAATTTGACCTCCACAACTCACTCCCCCCGTTCCCCTCACCCACTTCCTTGATGTGCCCATGCTCTGCCTGCACAAAAATACCCAACTTTCATGCAATAAAATTAAAATGTTGTGAATGCTCGAAATGTAATACAAGCACAGAGAATGCTGGAGAAACTCATCAGATCAGCCAATATCTGTGGAGAGAGAAAAAGAGTTAACATTTCAAGTCAGATATGACTCTTCTTTAGAACGGCCCTGACTTTCCTGTCTTTTGGGGCCTGCTTGTAATCTCAGCAGCTCTTGCCACTGGATTCTGGCCAATCAGATTGACAAATAGCTCTACTGAGCAGGGCGCTCTTCCAAGGAAGGGCAGAAGTCTAACTTCCTGCTTGCTGAGGCCACTCGTAATTTAATATGGACAGTCTTTTTGAAAGGCAATCAGCTTGAAATCGATTGTCTAATGGGACTGATGATATGTTCCTCTCTCTCGTTAAGTCAGTGACATATGATTATATTCAGTGGCATCTTCCAACACAGGAATGTAGGAAATTGTTTGTGTGCATTTTGCCTGACTTTTGTCTGATTTAAATTATGAGTTCTTATTGAATGAAAACCTCATTGGCCTTCCTTATAAAATGGCAAATGTCAATTACAAGATACCTCAAACTCTAGTTAGGAGGAACTGATGTTAAGGGTTCATTACCATGGAAACCTTCATAGCCACTAGCAATGCCATATTTACCCTGACCTGAGGTTACAGTTGTAGCAGATATCCTTAGTGAAGTGTAGATATATCAGACTGGTCCTCGCTGATATTCTGGTAGGACAATTGTTACACCTTAAATGAATTTGAATTCCGGCTGAAATGCCTTCTCCCTCCTCCCTGTTCTTGTTCTGATCTGTGTGGCCTCCATTCATGTTCCCGCTCAGGCCTGAATCTGAGGTGAATACATGCCTGGAAACAATTTATTTGTGCAGAAGCTTTGAGTTCAGCCAGATATACAAAGCCACCTGTAAACCATTGAAACCTGAAACAACTATAGACAGTGACAAAAGTTTGTAGAATTGATACAGATGTTGATTGACATCATGGTCCACCAAATATGCACACTTCCAGGAGATGCTCATTGTTCTCCTTCACTAATAGTCACACAAAGATTACACAGTTGTGAGAACACTGAAAGAGATCAAAGAACAGCAATAAAGAACTCTAAGATTCCACAGGTTTGAGCACCGTTCATCTTGAAAAAGTTAAGAGAGGTGACTAAATAAATTAAATTAGCGCAATCATGACTGGATTAGATCAGAGAAAAAACAAAAAAGACGTGTATTTTTGAGATCCTGAGGAAGAATTGTATTGTGGACTTTGTTCCTCAGGACATGAGTAGTGATGAGACAATATGGTACAATAAAATGGCATGCACTTTATACCTTTAATTTAACAATGCTCACAAAATGAAGCCATGTATCATTAAGGTATTAGAAATTATTGTTAAAAGAGTCATAGAGTCATAGAGTAACACAGCATGGAAACAGGCCGTTCGGCCCAAACTGGTCCATGCTGACCATGGTGCTCACTCAGCTAGTTCCAATTGCCCGCATTTGTTACATATCTCTCTAAACCCTTTCCATCCATGTATCTATCCAAATGTTTTTAAAATGTTGCTATTGTATCTGCCTCAACCACTTTCTCTGGCAGCCCACAGCATATACGCACCACTCTCTGTGTGAAGAAGTTGCTCCTCAAGTCATTCTTAAATCTTTCTCCTCTCACCCTAAATCTATGCCCTCTAGTTTTCAATTTCCCATCCCTGGGAAAAAGACTATATGCATTCATCCTATCTATGACTGTCATGATTTTATACACCTCAATAAGGTCACCCCCCATTTCTCCTACATTCCAAGGAATAAAGTCCTATCCTGGCCAACCTGTCCTTATACTTGGACCTACTAGGCCTGGCAATATCCTCGTAAATTTTCTTTGCACTTTCCAGTTTAACTATGTCTTTCCTATAACAGGGTGACCAAAACTGTACACAATATTGTTTCAGTTTTGTTTTTCAGGTTATGGGATTTTTCTAACAAGCCAATGATTACATACTTGCGCTACCCTCTGAAGTTGGATAAAGATCTTAATTTGAATTTCCCATCTGATGAATGAGTCATCTGATTGTTCCTGATAGTAATTTTCCTGTAGAGGAAAGCATTTTGTCTAATTGTGATAAGGTGAGTCATTGCAAGTTGCTTAGAAATGGATAAATGAGGGTAGGGCAAGTGATAAAAGCTAGTGGGCTATCTATGAATCTTCTATTTTTAATGATGCAATTATATTTCAGCATTTCACATTAGAATGAAGCTGAGAACGAGAAGTACAAAGGTCTATTGCCATCGCCCAACACCAGCCCTCTCACGAGTGAAGCTAGGAGAATGTGGCTATCTTTCCATTGATAATTTGGTCAAAGTCTGCTGTGAGAAAAATGATTTTGACAGAGCTTTGGACTATTTTAATCTATGCTCCCAAATTCTTCCCTGGTGTACACTGAAATATTGTACAGAGCATCCATTAAGGGGAAATACTCGGGTACAACATACACAAATGCTCGGTTGAATAATTTCACTTTGCCTGTGTCGATCCCTGCGCAAAACTCCAGGGAAAAGAATTATGCCACTCGTGTTCTCAGGAATGGAAGAAAGAATTGGATTTTTAGGTAATACCAGTCAACATAAATGTGTTCATGCTTATCTTTCAGCCCATATCACAGCAGATGTCCAGCATGGCAGAGAGCAGGAAACACTGGCAAGAGAGATTAGATGCCTTCTATATGCAACAGCCAGTTCCAGTTGTGGCGACAAGAAGATGGTAAAAGATAGAGAACAGCCAGAGAAAAATGCAGTTTCAGGAGGAGTGTGACTACAATCATGCAGATCTCACAGCATATGCCATGACTGCAAAGTGATCCCAACTTGAGAAGGCTCCATTTCAGCAAGGAAGTTGTACAAAGCAGTCATCTGAATAAAAACACATGTCCTTAAAGAAGTTAAGCAGGCCCAATGCATGTTGTTACAGAAGAAAGAACAGGAATGATAATTATAATGAGTTAATAAAAGCTATTGTGTGAGTTTTCCAGGATCTGACCCAGCAGTTCCTTCAAAACCTGCATATGTTTCGTTGTCAAAAATCACATGACACCAAGTTATAGTCCAACAGTTTTATTTGAAAACTCAAGCTTTCAGAGTCTCACTCCTTCTTCAAGAGTATGATGTTTCCATGGAAATTATTAATTTATTAAAATCAATAATAACTGCAAATGTTAAAGTTATGTTTTTATTGAAATAAAACTGAAAGTGTTCTGCTTGTTTGATGATGTGGATGTGCCGGTGTTGGACTGGCATGGACAAAGTCAGAAGTCACACAACACCAGGTTATAGTCCAAAGGTTTCTTTGAAATTGCACAAGCTTTTGGAGCACAGCCCCTTCGTCAGGTACAGTGAGAGAGCAAAGCACACAGACCCAGAGTTTATAGGCAGAAAGATCAAGGGCAGAGAGATAAAAAAATCATACAACCAGTATAAGTGGAGTGTCAGATGACAAGTCTCTGCAGGTGACCAAGTGTTAGACGGTGAGTGGAATAACCAGCGAAGGGATGACCTATAACCCAATTAATTGAGACAGAGACACAATTACCAAAAATTAAAAATAAGGTAGCTCTGGAAACAAACTAAGTGAGTGGAACCGCATGCCGAATTCAAAACTTTACAAACTAATTAAGGTAGAGAGATCATAACAATTTATCGAGGTGATGCTGTCAAAACAGGACAGTAAGGAAGATTTTACAGATACAGAACAATACAGTGGGGTCACTTGTAGCGCAGCATGACCCCAAGACATCTAATCTCTCTTGTCAGTGTTTCCTGCTCTCTGCCTTGCTGGACATCTGCCGTGACATGGGCTGAAAGATAAGCATGAACACATTTATTTTGACTGGAGGACGCTTATCTGAAGATCAGAGACTGAATGTCCTTGACCGCTGAAGTGTTCCCCAACTGGAAAGGAGCATTCCTGTCTGGCGAGTGTCAATTCATCTATTGTCATAGTGTCTGCATGGTTTCACCAATATATCAAGCCTCAGGGCATCCTTGCCTGCAAAGTATGAGATAGACGACATTGGCTGAGTCACATGATTATCTGCCATGTACGTGGTGGGTGGTGTTCCCATGTGTGACGGTAGTGTCCGTGTCGATGATCTGACATGTCTTGTAGAGATTGCCTTGGCAGGGTTGCGTAGCGTTGTGGTTGATGTTGTTGTGAGGCTGGGTAGTTTGCTGTGAACAATGATCTGTTTAAGGTTTGACGTTGTTTGAAGGTGAGAAGTGGAGGTGTAGGGAAGATCTTAGTGAGATGCTCATCGATGACATGTTGAAGGCTGCAAAGAGCATGGTGTAGTTTCTCCGCTCTGGGGAAGTACTGGATGATGAAGGGTACTCTATCGGTCGTATCCTGTGTCCGTCTTCTGAGGAGGTTGTTGTTTTTCACTGTGGCATGTCGGAACCAGCAATTGTTGAGTTGAGCATCATATCTCATTCTTATGAGGATGTCATTCAAAACCTTCAGGTGTCCGTTACATTCCTCCTCATCTGGGCAGATGCTATGTATGTGCTGGACTTGTCCTTAGGGGCTGGCTTCTTTAATATGTTAAGTGTGGAAGGTAGACAAGTGCAGCATCATGAGGTTATCTGTGAGCTTGCAATAGAGTGATGTACCAAGGTGTCAGTCCTTGATGGAGATGCATGTGTCCAAGAACGAGACTGATTCCAAAGAGTAGTCCATGGTAAGCCTGATGGTAGGATGAAATTCGTTGATATTGCTATGTCGTTGTTTCAGCAATTCCTCCCCATGAGTCCAAAGGAAGGAAATGTCATCAATGTATCTGGTGTATTGGATTGGTGGGAGGTCCTGCACACATTAGGGTGCAGATTTGGTCCTCATGGCTGTTCTATGTGTCTGGATGAAGAACTGGTTGTCGAAGGTCAAGACGTTGTGCTCAAGGATGATGTGGATTAGTTTAGGATGGTGTCTGGAAATTGGCAGTTGTTGGTATTGAGTACTGAGGCTGTTGTAGCGATCCCATTATTGTGAGGGATGATGATATAGAGTGCTGAATCATCCATTGTGACGAAGGACGTTCCTGTTTCGACTGGTCTGTTGGTGCTGAGTTTCTGTAAGAAATCTGTAGTGTCGCGACAGAAGCTGGTGGTTCCCCGTACAATGGGTTTCAAGATGGCCTCCACATTGCCAGAGAGGTTCTCACACAGGGTCCCATTGCCTGATACGATGGGATGTCCAGGTGTGTTGAATTTGTGTATCTTCAGAAGGCCGTAGAAGCCTCCTATGTGAGAAGTATGCAGGATGACAGGGCATAGGATACTCTGATGGTCCGGTTCAAAAGTATTGATCAGTCTGTTGAGTTGACGGGTGGGTTCTTTGGTCAGATTGGCAGGTAGTTGTCTGTAGTTTTCCTGGTTGTTCAGTTGTCTGTATCCTTCCCTACAGTAGTCCATTCTATTCTGTATGACGATGGCTCCTCCTTTGTCTGCTGGTTTGATGACAATGTTGTGGTTGGACTTGAGAGCATGGATGGCATTGCGTTGTGCCTGGGTGATGTTCTGCGCTATCTTGTGAGCGCAGCTGACAAATTTGGCATTAATGTATCTCCTGACGGCTTGAGCATACAGGTCAATTCTAGGGCGGCAGCCTCCTGGAGGGGTCTGATTCAACTCCTTCTTCTTTGTTTGCTGCACCACAGATCTCTCTGTCGACTTCCAGTTTGTTGGCTGTCTCATTGAGCTTGCTGCTGACATCTTGAGGTTCATGGAAGCAGCCCTCAGCACGTCATCAATCTTCCCTACGTCTCCACTTCTCACCTTCAAACAACTGCCAAACATTAAACAGACCATTGTTCGCAGCAAACTACCTTCAGGACAACATCAAACACAACATCACACAACCCTGCCATGGCAACCTCTGTAAAACATGTCAGATCATCGACACGGGCACTATTATCCCATGAGGTTGTTGACTTGCTCGCCGAGCTGGCTTGTTTTTCTTCTGATGTTTCATCACCATGTTTCATCATCAGTGGAGCCTTCGATGAAGCGATGTTATTCTACTCCGCTTGGAATTTATCCTGTCCGGTCCGTTATGGTGAGTACTGTCATTTCCGGTTTTGATCTGTATGGGTTTGTATATGGAGTTCAATTCTATATGTTTGTTGACTGAAGTATGGGTGGAGAGCCATGCCTTAGGAATTCCCGTGCGTGTCTAACATAGGTTCAAATGGTCTAAAATGTTCTAAATGGTCATAAATGGTCTAAAAAGCTCCCCCATCTACAGTAATGAATGTGTTAAAAACGTGCACCATAACACAATGTTCCAGATCAAGGAAATTTGAAAGCAACACTGATTTAGTTCAGATAGATAACATTCCATCTTGAAATGTCATCCACACTTCAAACCACATGTCATTCTTGTCTAACATAGAAATGCACAGGAATTCCTAGAGACATGGTTGTCCATCCATCAGGGCGGCACGGTGGCTCAGTGGTTAGCACTGCTGTCTCACAGCGCCAGGGACCCGGATTCGATTCCACCCTTGGGCGACTGTGTGGAGTTTGCACATTCTCCCTGTGTCTGCATGGGTTTCCTCCAGGTACTCCGGTTTCCTCCCACAGTCCAAAGATGTGCAGGTTAGGTGGATTGGCCATGCAAAATTGCCCGTAGTGTTCAGGGATGTGTAGCTTAGGTGTGTTATAGGGGGATGGGTCTGGGTGGGATGGTCCAAGGGTTGGTGTGGACTTCTTGGGCCAAAGGGCCTGTTTCCACACTGTAGGGATTCTATGATTCTATGATGTGCATGACAGATCCTCATGTGACTCAGCCAATGTTGTCTATCTCATACGTTGCAGGCAAGGATGCCCCAAGGCTTGGTATATTGATGAAACCATGCAGATGCTATGACAATGGATGAATGGACAACGCACATCAATCACCAGACAATAATGTTCCCTCCCAGTCAGGGATCACTTCAGCGGTCAAGGGCATTCAGCCTCCGATCTTCAGGTATGCATCCTCCAAGCTGGAAAATCAGCACACATTTTCTGCTTGGGAACTCTGCAAGCTTCAGGGCTCAATATCAAGTTCAATAATTTTTGGGCTTGACCACTTTCTCCTTAACCCAACCCCGACACATCAGGTCTTGTCACCCCCTGAGCTGCACCACAAACAACCCATTGTCAGCCACTACTGCCCCCCATTAGCAGCTATTGATTCTCTCAGGCTGGCCTTTACCCATTCCTTCATCTGCCCAACTGTTTTTCTCTTTCTCTGTGTTTCATCTCACCCATCATTTCCTCCTCCCACCCCATCTACAGCATACGTACCAACTTCTTCCTAGTTGTTCTGAAGAAAGTTCACTGGAACCAAGACGTTAATGCTGCTTCCTCTCCACAGGTGCTGCCAGACCTGCTAAGTTTTTCCATCAATTTATTTATTTGTTTCTGATTTCTAGCATCCAGCAGTTCTTACTGCATTCAGAATATAGTTGGTGTTTATTTGGTATTCTTCCTGACATGAATTCGCAGCATAGCTTAAAGGAATGATCTGGAATGTATGACTGAAAAAGTTTTGTTCTGTGAGTGGGGTAAAAGATGAAGAAATGGTCTAAAAAGTTTGTCCTACTACAATAGTGAATGTTTTAAAAATGTACATCATAACACAATGTTCTGGATCAAGGAAATTTGAAATCAACATTGATTTAGTTCAGGTAGATAACATTCCACCTTGAAATATCATCCACACTTCAAACCATATGTCGCTCTGCTTGGTGTTACAGACTGACTTAAAGCATAACAATAAAGAACATGCAATATATTAAATCTCAAAAGACAGCTAACAATTTTACACAGTCAACTGATCAAAATTGCTCATCTTAGGTTTAGTCCAGTGAAATACCTAGGTCTTTGTTGTTGTTTGCTGAGCTGGAATTACATGCTGCCTCAATCAGAAACACACTGAGCAAATAGAGGATAAATGACTCATTTACATTCTTTAGCAAATCCTAATTATAACCACATCCTCTTCCTGTGAAATATGATATTGTTTCTTGCTAGACGTTAGCATTTGATTATTCAATATTTTACAAGACTCCTTTCTATTATTGTGGCTCACAAGCCACGTTCCCACAAATAACTGAGGGTCCTATTTTCTTCCATGCTTTTTTTAAGCAAGCTAGAAGATGCACATGATTCTGCAGGAGCCAATATTGAACAACGAAATTGCAAGTGGATCATGACAGGTAATAAACAAAGCACTTATAATACAATAGTAATAATATTCCATTTGCAAATCTTGCAGATAACAAAATGCATGACATTTTGTTAATCCAATTGTAAAATGTGCAAAATTCTAGCAAGTGCAGAATTAAACATTAAGCTAATCTGTTTCACTGGCCAGGTTATCAATGTAGTCAAGTTAGTCTTTTACAAAAAACGGATATAAAAAAAATTGTCAGTTGTTACAAAGTTGCAAAATTGCACCAACTAGTTCCCCCTCTAGTGTCTTGACAAATACAGTACAGAGGTCCTGCTGGCTTGGACTTTTGAAACACAAACTGATATTTTTGGGCCAAAGACTTGCCCGCGTCTATCTGTGGAATTATATCAGAGATCATGCTGGTTTTGTCTGAGTCCCCTTCTCTTTGGCCCACCGTTAGCAGCTGTGCATCCAGCAGGATATGAAGTTGAAGAATACAAGCAGACCTGCATAGAGAAAGAGATAAACATTTGAGTCTAGCAAGGAAGCATAAACTACAAGAAGGAGTCTACCACCCACTGCATTGCCTGTTGCACTGTGGTGTAGAGAGTGCAAAACAGAATGGAATTTTACTGCTAAGATGATTCTTGTTTGATTGTTTTGCTTTCAAACAAAATTCACTTAGAAGAGAGAGGAATGAAGTTGAATAGCTCTGTACAGTGGAAGCTTTACACTCTACCTATGTAGTGAATTGTGAAATGAAAAGAAAGAATAGTTGTTACATGAAAGGAATGGTTAAGGCTTAATGCCGAGGAGGGCGTTAAGTGCTACCCACTATGATGATATTGTATGGGCAAAGTGCTAGAACAGCTTAGGATCTTGAAGGAGTAAGACCTACCATCTCGGTACTTCTCATAGTCTCTGAAACAATATCTATCATTTCAGTGTAGCTTGTACTTAGTTACTAGCTTGCAATAAACTGCACTTTGTTTCATACAAGAGCCTGTTCATATTAGATAAGTGTATTTGCTTTCCCGACTCCACCAAACCAAACAGGGGCCAGAGATCCCAATCCTAAAAAAGAGGATGGTACCAGCAAAGCCCAGCCCTAGTGAGCAAAAGTGCAGACAGCATCATATAACACAGTGGTCCGCAGTGAGGATTGCTCATACAACAGGACAGACTGTAGTTTCCATTTAGCTCAGACAGAGTCAGGATGGATTTACAAAAGGAATCCTGAGCAATCCGCTGGAATTTTTCGAGGGTGTAACTAATTGCATTGATAATGGGGAGTCAGTGGATAAAATGTACATAGACTTTAGGAGGCTTTTGATAAGGTCCTGCAAAGGAGATTAGTATGTAAAATTAAAGGATAAGTGATCGGGGCATTGTATTGATATTGTCTCGAGAACTGGTTGGCAAACAGGAAACAAAAAGTAGGAATGAACAGGTCTTTTCCCAGTGACAGCCAGTGACTTAGTGGGGTACTGGAGGTTTCAGTGCTTGGTTTCCAGCTATTCACAATAAACGTTAATAATTTATTTCAGGGAACTAAATGTAATATGAATAAATTTGCAAATGGCAACCAGCTAGTTAGGTGGGGGAGCTGTGAGGAGGATGCATAGATGCTTCAGTTTGATTTGGAAGGATGCATGGCAGATGAAGTATAATGTGGATTCTTGTGAGGTGCCTTTGACAGAAAATACAGAATGGCAGATTATTATCTGAATGATGATGACTGAGAAAAGGGGGAGGTGCAACAGGACCTGGGTGTCTTTGTGTACTAGTCACTGAAAGTAAGCTTGCAGGTACAGCAGGCAGTAAAGAAAGCAAATGGTATGTTGGTCTTCATAAGTGAGAGCATTCAAGTGTGGGAGCAGGGATGTCTTGCTACAGGGCCTTGGTAAGATCACACCTGTAGTGTATGTAGCTTTGGTTTTCTTATATGAGAAACAATCTTCTGGCTATAGAAGGAGTGAAACCATGGTTTACGAGAGTGATTCCTGGAATAACAGGACTGACATTTGAAAAGAGGTTGGATTAGTTAGGATCATATTCACTGAAGCTAGGGAGATTTCATAGAAACCTATCAAAAACTAACAGAACTAGACAGTGTAAATGCAGAAATGAGGCTCCCAATAACTGGGAGTCCAGGTCCACGGGATCACAATCTAAGTGTACAGAGTAAGACTGAGATGAGGAGAATCGTTTTCACACAGAGGGTGGTGAGCCTGTGAAATTTTCTGCCACAGAAAGTACTTGAGGTTGAAACATTGAATATTTTCAAGAAGGAGCTAGATATAGTTCTTGTGGCTAAAGAAATCACACGGTTTGGGGACAAAGCAGAAAGAGGACGTTGAATTGGATGACCAGCCATGAGCTTATTGAATGGCAGAGCAGGCTAAAAGGGCTGAATGGCCTTCTCCTGCTACTATTTTCTTTTTTTCTAAGTAGCTGCTTCAAACCACATGCTGTCTGCAGTGGAGATCTGACTTTTTCTTCAAACACAGTTTAAAGAAGGCAGCTCAAGCAAACAGCCAACAGCAGGAAGACCTGAACATTCAGGAACCCCACAGAAGAAAGCATCATGACAAAAGACAGCAGGATAGAAGCTATCTTCATTAGTAAAAGCATTTTAGACCAGGCATGAAATGCCCTACATTCAGGGAGGTTGGAATTGTATGTAGCTGAAGTATGAGTCAGTCAAAGGGAGTTACAGATTGTATCAGGTGCCGTTTGTTGAGCGGTCCTGAGTCATGGCTCAGCAAGAGAGCAAACAAATATTCAAAGCTCTAAGAGTAAAGATCAAATCACTAGTGGACAACAGAAAACCTTTTAAAGACAGGGCAGAATTACAAGCTGTGAATGCTAGGAATAAAGAAAAATACTTACAGCTCAGATTGAACGAACTACCACAGATAGGGGACACATGACCACAGGAAAGGAAATCAAGGGACATAGAAGCAATTCAGGCTGATGTCACGGATCAAGGGACATTATAAAGCCAGAATCAATGCAAGTAGGAGCATACTTGAAACTTAAGCCAACAAGGTCTATTAGAGGAGAAATTGAAGAGTCTTTACTAAGGCTGCAGAGAAAGCAGAACATGCATGACTAAACTGTGGTAAAGGCGGATGGGATTTACTGAAATCAGACAGCAGAAATTATTCAGGAAAATTTGTGAAAGGAAAAGGGATCATTCTTAAAGCAGTAGGCAGCGGGATTGATTCAGCAAAGCTTTTCCAGAAAGAGGAATCATTTGTTTAGGCTGTAAATAGTAGGACTTAACTGGAAAAGCTGCAAGACAGGCAAACACCTACTGTTTTAGCTGTGAGGAGGTGGAAATCATTGTTTTGACTGTAAAAATATGGGAAAAACATTTAGTAGCAATACAGTGCAAAAGAACTACTATTTTTACAAAATTAAATACTTTTGTAAGCAGAAGAATCAGATTAGAAAAACATGGTTCCATAAATAATATTGCCTAGTAGACATATTTTCAGAGCTGGGCCATATCATCATTGAATCTCTACAATGACTGCTGCATCTAAATCACAAAATGAAGCTGAGGTAATTTAAAATCTAAATTCCCAACTGGCAGAGTATTGGTTGGAATTGCTGATGAGTCTTTTTCAGATTTATAGCAGACAAAAGAAGATTTGACTTCAGAGAAAGTCATACAGACAGTGAACGAAGGTAATGCCCAGAAGGAGTGCAGAATAATCCTAAAACCAGTCAATCAACCCTATCAGAAGAATCCATTTCATTCCTAAAGCATAAAACTACAACAAGCACACATGAGAAACCAATACAGTGATAAATATGGACACAGGATCATAAAAGTTCTTGTCAGTATTGTGAAACAAGGAAAAATCACAGGCATAAGCAGTGACCAGTATCAAAATGAATACATTTTCTGTAATCTAATTGGTAACTTTCAGAACAAGTTCCAAAATAGGATACAGTCACAGAAAAAGATGTCAAATAACTGTTGTATGATGAGGTCAGTAAGGTAGAGCAGTCTAATAATAATAATAATAATAAATAATCCAGACCTCGCCCTTGCACAAGAAAATCCTTACATCAATGAGCACCTCTGTGATTTTGAGCTTGGTATAAGGATGATTATTGCTACACTATCAGGTATTGGACCTGTCCAAAAACATACTGTGGGTAGCTGATAATATTGCAATTACCTAGTTCAGGAGGTATGCTATTTAACAATAAATATGTGCTACAAGCAACTCCCCAACACAAGGGGCATCAAACAGTAGAGAACATATATGTAATTCACAATCAGGAATTCTCACTTTTCAGCAGGATTATGTGTCTTTAATCTAACCCTTTTCAAAAGTTCAGAAAGATTAAATACCATATGATGAGCAACTGTTTTAAACATGAATACTCTAAATCATTAAATTCATTTTTGCTGGGCATTTGATGCGATCTTATGCCACTGTCTATGTTCAAAATGGATAGAGATGAAGAAATTACATACTTCCACTGCAGGTGCAATTATCATGATCTTGCAGGAAGTATTTTCATTGCATTGTGTTTTGGGACAACAGAATAAAGTTTGTCTATGATTTCTTCGGGCAACTAGCAGCCAGTTCAGAATTTGAAAACTCATTGAGATATTCCTTATTGAATGGGAAAGCCAAGTGTGGGATCCAGTTGGTCAAGCTCCTTTGGGGAAAAAAATGGCAAAATCAACCTGTCTTGATGAATTACTAATCTACTCCACTCCAATGTGATCCATTACCATCGGACTAACTGATAGGCAGGAAACTCAAAACTTAGCTCCCAATTCTACCAAAGCTGTTGACTCCACATCTGCACTTACAAGACCATCAAGAGCCATATGAGAAGGAGTAGTCCTACTGTGAAAAGTGGGTCAAGTGCTATAACAGGCACCAACGTGTGAGATGGTTGGCACATTTTGGCAAATGGCAACAAATATGGATATGGAATATCAACAGGAAAGGCGTGATTATTCAACAGCTGTGGATCAACAGTGATCTTATATTGTCCATGCTACGAAAGGAATTGTATGAAAGAACTGCGGGAACCTCATCCCATTGGGGATCAAATGCCTATCACTATTTGACAGCAATAAACTCAATGAGGAACATTGTAATGAACACAGCTTTCAGCCCTCATATTATCAGGAACAGATTTGAAGTCAAAAGTTTTCAATCCAGATTCTACCAATCTTCCAAAGAAAATGCATTCAGGGAGAAAAATAAATCCTCCAGGCTGCCTGAATTTTTGAAGTCAGAGACTTGAGGGAAAATGTGATAGTGCCAAATGTGATTATGTACACAAATTCATGACTGACAATCAGAGAAAAAATTCTAAGGGGTGATGAAATATAAGGGTCTGAAAGAGCTATTGCTAAGGAGAGCCTTAAAGTTTAAGCATCACCCACTGTGATGATATCATACAGGCTTGGTGGAAGAATAGTTTAAGATCTCAAAGGATTAAATTTACTATCCAGGTCCCCCTCATAGTGTCAAGAAACAAGTAATATTTCAGTGTTAACAAGGTGTAGAGCTGGATGAACACAGC
>NC_063332.1:68775704-68845808 GCF_021869965.1 Rhincodon typus
ACCCGAAATGTCAGCTTTCCTGCTCCTCTGATGCTGCTTGGCCGGCTGTGTTCATCCAGCTCTGCACCTTGTTATCTCAGATTCTCCAGCATCGGCAGTTCCTACTATCTCTGTAACAATATTTCAGTGTATTTTGTACCTGGTTGCTCACATATATTACCTATTGTTTAAGACAAGCACCCAAGTGATTTTCCTTTATCACACCAGACCAGGCAGGTTTTGTAGATTTCTAACCTGATGCAAACTGATGCCACAATAAGCAATACTATAGACAGCTTCATACAACAATGTGATCAGTGCTGAGGATTACTCATCCATAAGAATGTAAGAACTAGGAACAGGAGTAGGCAATTTAACCCCTTGAGCTTAGTCTGCTATTTGATACAATCATGGCTGATTTCATCTCGCCTCAACTCCATTCTCCTGCCTGCTCTCCATAACCCTTCAACCAATTACTGATTACAAATCTGTCTATCACCTCCTTAAATTTACTCAATGTCCATGTATCCACTGCACTCTGGGGCAGTGAATTTCACAGATTCATGACCCTTTGAGAGAAGTAATTTCTCCTCATCTCTATTTCAGATCTGGTATTCTAGGTTGTCCCAAATGAGGAAACATCCGCTCTGTGTCGACTTTATCTATCGTCTTTAGCATCATGTACACTTCAATTAGATCTCCTCTCATTCTTCTAAACTCGAGAGAATACAGGCCTAAACTGTTCAATCTCTCTTCATAAAACAACCCCCAATCTCTGGAATTAATCTGATGAACATCTTCAGATCTGTCTCTAAGACAATGACACCCCTCTTCAAGTAAGGGGTCCAAAACTATACAAAATCTTTCAGTATCACTCATACCTTGTACAATTGCAGCAATATTTCCTGTACTTTTATACACTGTACCTTTACCTAAAAACAAAATAGATGCTGAAATTCCATTTATCTTTTTACCCGCTGCACCTGCAAACGCAGATGCCTCTGTACTGAAGCACTCTGAAATTTCTCTCCATTTTGATAAGTTGCCTTTCCATTCCTCTGACAAAAATGAATAATCTCATTCTTATTCAGGTTAAACATCATCTGCCAAATTTTGGCCCATTCACCTAACCTTTCCATATCCATTTGTAAAATTTCTTATTATTTTCTTTGAAAATTACTTTCCCATCTATTTTAGTGTTGTCTGCAAATTTAACTATCGTAATTTCTAAGTATCCAAGTCATTAGTGTAGATGGTAAATAATGGGAGCCTGAGTACCAAACCCTGTGGCATCCCACGAGTTATATGTACTCAACCAGATAATGACCACTTTATCACAACTCTGCTTTATTTTGGTTAGCCATTCCTCTATCCAAGCTATCCTCTGTCCAATCCAAATTACCCTTAACCCCATGATCTCTTACCTTGTGCATTAAACTTTTGTGTGGCATTTTATCATAAGCTTTCTGGAAATCCAGCTATACCATATCTATAGGATCCCCATATTGCCTGTCCATATTGCTTGTTTCATCTTCAAAGAGTTCTAACAAATTAATCAAATTGATTTACCCTTCATTAACTAATGCTGACTCTGATGGATTGTATTTTGACTTTCCAAATGTCCTGTTATTATTTCTGTAATTTTGGATTCCAACAATCTCCCAATGACACATGTTAAAGTAACTGATTTGTAGTTTTCTACTTTCTGCTTCCCCCCACCCCCTTTTTGAATAAGGGTGTTATATTACCCTTTATACAACAGTTGTCAGTCTTTGAAAATGGCAACCCTGTGCACTTTTCGCTGTACTTATGGATTCCTATATTTAGTACATGTGACAAATCTAAATCTAAAAATCTAAAATTTTAAGGCATGCATCATGTAAACTATGTATTTTAGAATTTACTCCTGATGCCAGGTTAATAGGTTCTTGTACACAGAGTGAGAATCAATGTTTAACATTTCATTTAATGACAACATCATATCTGTCCCATTTGACCTCTTCACAAAGTAACGGCCTTAAGCACACACATCAAAAGCATTCATCTGAGTGCCAATTGACATCACATACTCTCCTGAGAACTCCTGATATCAATATGTTTGTGACTAATATGTAATGACGTAAATGCAGTAGCTCAGAAAAAGCACAATGCCCTATTGTTGAAGGATAAGCAGAGATGAGAGACCAGCAGTTGACACTTCCCATTCAAAGAGTTTAATTTCCAAGAGGAAGGTACAATGCATGCAATTTGTTGAGCAGATATCTTCTCTGTAACAACATATGCATGACACAACGTTGATGGCAAGTGGAGTGATGACCGCCGTAGGAATGAAGAACGGTAATCCCCGAAATGTTGACTTCTCCTTTCCTCCAGATGCTGCCTGGCCTGCTGTGTTCCTCCAGCCTCCTGTTTGTCTACATTGGATTCCAGCATCCGCACTTTTTTTGTCTCTGACTTGGCACACTCGTCCCAATGGCTTCAAATGGCCTACTCCTGTTGCCATGTTTCTAATGAAACTCAGTAAGGGTTACCATTGCTGCCGTGAAAGCTTCAACATTTAAAATGCAAAAAGCAGTAATAGTTGATTTCAACTTGGAAAACCACAAGGGATAGATGGAAAACCTCATATAGAGGTCGAACGTTCTATGTTTGGATCAATGAGCCCAAGAAGAGGTAAACTCTGAAGGAGCATCAAAACAGCCAAGCTACAATAATGTCAGCAGCAGATCTGCACGACACTTTTTGCCTTGCAGAGCCATACCTATCGTGATAGTGTGCATGTCCAAGTGCACATCCAGCAGACACTGACGGTTATACTGAAGTTTGCTCCCCAAGGCAGCTGTCACTTCTTCCATGAAGACAGCCATGCACTCGTAAGCTAGAACCACAATAGTTGACAGAAAATGGACAGACTGCTCCACCTTTTTGTTCAATGCAGTGAAGGCGTCCAGCATCCCTGCCTGATATTCTCCTGCGTGCTTCTGCAGATTAGCCATGTCACTTATAATCAAGTATAGAGACACATCTTCTGCAAGGCCCTGAGCAGGGACCTGGCCTCAGGCAGTTCTCTGAGTGTCAGGGACCTTGAGTGTTAATCCCTCCCTCCACTGACTGCAGACAATGAAGTATTTCAGCAGATTATATCCTCAAGTCGACTTTAGTCAAGTTCCCTACCAAGCTGATTATCTCTATGGTGGCTGAGGCAGTTGGAGAATGCCT
The DNA here is from genome assembly GCF_021869965.1 of Rhincodon typus. NCBI lineage: Eukaryota > Metazoa > Chordata > Chondrichthyes > Orectolobiformes > Rhincodontidae > Rhincodon > Rhincodon typus. Next base: position 68,778,903 of record NC_063332.1, read on the forward strand.
TGCCAATGCATCAATGGAAGTTTCACAGGATTCATCCTCACCTTCTGCTGCTGGAGATCCTCTATGGCATCTTGGTGTTTTGCTCCCTGTTCACTGCTTGTACCTGTGTCAGTGAACAGGGAGAATTAATGAAGAAATTTTAACTTTCCTGTAGAAGAATGTGTGAGAATGGTTGCATATCTGAGAAGAACAGACAGCACTGTTCCTCAACAACAAGGTGCAGAGCTAGATGAACACAGCAGGCCAAGCAGCATCGCAGGAGCAGGAAGGCCGACGTTTCAGGCCTAGACCCTTCTGTTCCTCATTGGCGCCTCCAGTGATATCAATCTCTTCACCAGTGCAGGAACAATCTGAGTAAATTCAATAAAAATCTGGAGTATAAAGCTAACTTAATGTCAACCATGTCAAAACCACTGTTGTAAAAACATACCGCCTCAACCTCTCCATCCCTCTCACCCACTCCAACCTCTCCCCCCAAGAACGTGCAGCCCTCCACTCCCTCCGCTCCAATCCCAACATCACCATAAAACCCGCGGACAAGGGATGCACAGTTGGAGTATGGCACACTGACCTCTACATCGCCGAGGCCAGACACCAACACTCCGACACCTCCTCCTACCGCCCCCTTGATCATGACCCCACCCCCGAGCACCAAACCATCATTTCCCAAATCATCCACAACCTCATCACCTCAGGTGACCTCCCACTCACGGCCTCCAACCTCATCGTTCCCCAACCCCGCACCACCCGCTTCTATCTCCTTCCCAAAATTCACAAACCTGACTGCCCTGGTCGACCCATTGTCTCTGCCTGCTCCTGCCCCACCGAACTTATCTCCAACTATCTGGACTCCATTTTCTCCCCCTTGGTCCAGGAACTCCCTACCTACGTCTGTGACACCACCCACGCCCTCCACCTCCTCCAGAACTTCCAATTCCCCAGTCCCCAACACCTCATCTTTACCATGGACATCCAGTCCCTATACACCTGCATTCCCCATACAGATGGTCTAAAGGCCCTTCGCTTCTTCCTGTCCCGCAGGCCCGACCAGTCCCCCTCCACTGACACCCTCATCCGCTTAGCCGAACTCGTCCTCACCCTCAACAACTTCTCTTTCAATTCCTCCCACTTCCTACAGACAAAGGGGGTGGCCATGGGTACCCGCATGGGCCCAAGCTATGCCTGCCTCTTTGTAGGTTACGTGGAACAATCCCTCTTCCGTACTTACACTGGCCCTAAACCCCACCTCTTCCTCCGTTACATTGATGACTGCATCAGCGCCGCCTTGTGCTCCCACGAGGAGCTCGAACAGTTCATCCACTTCACCAACACCTTCCACCCCAACCTTAAGTTCACCTGGACCAACTCTAATACCTCTCTCTCCTTCCTGGACCTCTCTGTCTCCATCTCCGGCAATCACCTACAAACCGACATCCATTTCAAGCCCACCGACTCCCACAGCTACCTAGAATACACCTCCTCCCACCCACCTTCCTGCAAAAATACCATCCCCTATTCCCAATTCCTTCGCCTCCGCCGCATCTGCTCTAAGGATGAGGCATTCCACTCCCGTACATCTCAGATGTCCTCGTTTTTCAAGGACCGCAACATCCCCCCCTCAGTGGTCGAGAATGCCCTCCACCGTGTCTCCCGCATTTCCTGCAACTCATCCCTCACACCCCGTCCCCGCAATAACAACCAAAAAAGAATTCCCCTCGTCCTCACGTACCACCCCACCGACTTCCGGATCCAACGTATCATCCTCCGACACTTCCGCCATCTGCAATCCGACCCCGCCACCAAAGACATCTTTCCCTCCCCACCCTTATCTGCTTTCCGGAGGGACCACTCCCTCCGTGACTCCCTTGTCTGCTCCATACTCCCCTCCGGCCCCACCACACCTGGCACTTTTCCCTGCAACCGCAGGAAGTGCTACACCTGCCCCCATACCTCCTCCCTCACCCCCATCCCAGGCCCCAAGAAGACTTTCCACATCAAGCAGATGTTCACTTACACATCTGCTAATGTGGTATACTGCATCCGCTGTACCCGTTGTGGCCTCCTCTACATCGGGGAAACCAAGCAGGGGCTGGGGGACCGCTTTGTAGAACATCTATGCTCGGTTCGCAATAAACAACTGCACCTCCCAATCGCGAACCATTTCAACTCCCCCTCCCATTCCTCAGACGACATGTCCATCCTGGGCCTCCTGCAGTGCCTCAACAATGCGACCCGAAGGTTGCTGGAACAGCAACTCATTCCGCTTGGGAACCCTGCAGCCCAATGGTATCAATGTGGATTTCACAAGCTTCAAAATCTCCCCTCCCCCTACCGCATCCCAAAACCAGCCCAGCTCATCCCCGCCTCCCTAGCCTGTTCTTTCTCCCACCTATCCCTTCCTCCCACCTCAAGCCCCACCCCCATCTCCTACCTACTAACCTCCCCCCGCCCCCTTGACCTGTCCGTCCTCCCTGGACTGACCTATCCCCTCCCTAACTCCCCACCTACACTCACCTTTACTGGCTCCATCCCCGCCTCTTTGACCTGTCTGTTTCCTCTCCACCTATTTTCTCCTCTCTCCATCTTCTATCCGCCTCCCCCTCTCTCCCTATTTATTTCAGAACCCCCTTCCCCTCCCCCATTTCTGAAGAAGGGTCTAGGCCCGAAACGTCAGCCTTCCTGCTGCTATGATGCTGCTTGGCCTGCTGTGTTCATCCAGCTCTACACCTTGTTATCTCAGATTCTCCAGCATCTGCAATTCCTACCATCTCTGATTCACTGATGTCCTTTATGGAAACAAATCTGCTGCCCTTACCTGGTCTGGTTTATATGTGACTCAGATCTGCAGCAATGTATTAGACTCTTCATAGCCCTCTGGGCTATTAGGGATGGTCAATAACTGCTCGACTAGCTAGTGACACCCATTCCCATGAATAGATTTGGGACCCACATTTTTTTAATAGGTCAGTTTGTCCTGCAATAAGAGAAAGAAAGGGGTTGAGTACGATGTTAATTCAGGCATGAGCACTCACTGAGTGTCCATAACCTTGCTATATGGTGACCCCTTACCTGGAAATGCACTTCCTTTGATCTGAATTTCCAAGGATACAGGTCAATTCAGGAGAACAGGGCCAAAATATGGATTCACATGCCAATCTCTTGTATTTATTGGTCCAAGTGACCTTTATGCATACGGTCTAGTATATCTCGATGTAGCATTTACAGAATTATGACTTATTTGCCCTAAAGTTCTAAACTTGGCTAAGATTAATGTATGGTTTTTATGAAAGGGGCTTTTCACAACTGTAACATAGTACCTGCTGTCAACTTCTCAGCCTTTGGCAGCCACTTACTGTCACTAACTAATGGTCACAACTATCTTTTAGTGTCCACTTATCACCAATCAACATTTAGTGTGGGCTTGCTGGTACCATGTTTCATTATTCATGTACTGTCATCATGATACCATGTGTTCTATATGTTAGTCTGGATAACATATACCACAGGTAGTTGTGTTCTTCTTGTGTAAGTATCTGAAGTTTCCTTACAACACTAACTATTTACTAAGTCACAATGTCACAAAGCTTCACATACAGTCTGGGTTGCCTGCTTATTGCTGTTACTGTACATTACTTACAGACTGACTCCATTATCCAGACAGAATGACTGGAAGAGAGGCAGGTACCTCAGTGCTGGAAAGTGACATGACATGATGCCATGTAACTGTCTTATATATGCAATAACTGTGAGGTCTGTAATCTGTGGTATAATACAACACTACCCCTTACATTGAAATCATTGCACAAACGTGGCAGTCTCAAGATGTTGTCTCATAATGCATCTCTGTACTACTCTGGTAAAGATGCATCGGAATGTACTCATTCCGTTTTGATTCCAGTTGCACCAATGCTCTGCAACAAATTTATGATAGAAGTGTAGTTACAGTGAAATCAAGATAAAGAATATTCAAAACTGAGGTTTAAAAAAACTTGTAGATACTACAAACCAGAATTTCAATTATTAAAATTAAGTTATGCTGACAATAGCTTGGAAATCTACTAGAAAATGTTATTCTTACATTCGACTGTCATGTGGGACAGATAAACTAGAGCTGAGACTACTTCTGGGCTTCAAGCTGCCCCTGGGATGCAGGGCCATGAAAAACAGTCACTGATCCAGGAATAAAAGTGGAAAAGAGAACTGTGGATGTTTCCCCAGCTTTCCCAGTTTCCCCAGCAATTTCTGTTTTTGTTTCAGGATTAAAAGGATCTTCCTTAATTAACAGAAACAGGATCTCTGCCATATTAAAGGGTGGCAGGCAGACTTTTGAAGCCAAAGGGGTTTTCAACTTGAGAGCAGCGATCAACTGATCAAACTGATGTTTGGAGAGGCTACTTCAGCATGAATGGATTGACACATTAACTTGGGAAAATAAAAGTGAGAAAAAGCAGTCTGGACACCAGTGTCACGAGGATGGTGGAGAATCTCTCTACAGGGCAAACTTTGATTACATCCCACTTAGGCAAACATGGATGGCATATAACTTCTCCTGAAAGACTGGCACTTCAGCCTGCCACTGGGTGCCCACCTCAAATGGAACTGCAACCCCCACCCCTTCACATTAACAAACTGGAGGCTGAGTGGGAAATTTCAGTCTGTCACTGTCCTTAAAAAGACTCTTTATGAGCATAATTGACAAACATAATTGAGCATTATGAGCTTCATTGAGCTGGGCCCTGAACTTACCTCCACAAAAACAGCACACTTGCTAGCACAAGGATTTTCAGGCCCCATCCTCCACTGTTTAGCACAGCCCAAAAATAATAACATGGACCTGAAAATAAAACAGGGCACAACTACACATTAGCCTGTTAAACATGCTAAATGCCTTCTGTTGCTCTGAATATGTAGCTGTAATTAAAATATACTTCAAAGTTGTAAATGGACATTTGACGTTATAATTCTTAAAAATTATTCGTGTATCGAGTCAAGTTTTATCTGATAGTCAGAGTTGGCACTGCCTTAATATTTTCACAGAGCTAAAAATAAAAGCCATTCAAACTACCCTATGAAGGATTTAAATGAAGTGTACTTAGCTGCAGGTGGCAGATGGGTTTCCTATGGTATTTTTGTGAATTTTGTCTATTTAATGCAGCACATTGTTTGGCTTAGATATTTGACTGTGCTCAAAACCAGGCGTACAGTGATTGGGACATTTGTTCTCCTTGTTCGAGAGCTCATCACCACCTACAAGTTCCCTTTCAAGCCACTTACCATCCTGGGTTTGAAATATATTGCCATTCCTTCACTGTCACTGGGTTAAAGTCCTGGAATTCTCTCCCTAAGGGTATTGTGAGTCAACCTACAGCACATAGACTGCTGTGGTTCATGAAGGCAGCTCACCATCACCTTCTCAACAGCAACTAGGAACAGGCAATAAAAGTTGGCCAGCCAGCAACACCCACATCACACAAGTGAATATAAAAAAAGGTGACCAAGTAATATTGATCATGCTTACTCATTCCCATGAGATAACCATGCATGAAATGCAGGCTGTTCTATTCATTGACTGTGTTGGTTATTTGGGAGGCTGGTTATCAGAAAGTGTGCTCTCCATTATAAAGAAATTGCTCCAGCAAAGTTTGAGAGCAACATTTTCCAATGTGATGTTAGAGTATGATACACCACAGTTCTCATCTGCCTGCTTCTGTTCACCCTCCAATCAATGCACCACACTTCACTTCAGCTCTTCTGCCTTAGATTTGCATGCTCCCCTGTATTCCAGCCATCTCTTCTATGGGTATATCACCTGGCTTATTGCATTCCTGCAGTTCTCCATTCTCCTGGGAATTGTTATAATTTTAAACAACCTACAAGGCTGTCCCCGACACATTCCTGATCTCCTGAATTACTTTCCCCACAGTTACAAACAAGAGGCTGTGAGTTGAGGAGGCTCAGTCCATCAGTACATATTCTCTCCTTAATGTGCTAACCTTTCTGGACTAGAGTGGTTATGGGTTATGCCAAGTGCACTGGGGAAGATGTTCTGCAGATCCTCTTCACATGTTTCCGTTGTCTAAGGTAATGATTCGGAAAAAGTTATTGTTCCCATTACATTGAACTCCATCCAATCTAATTATGTCACTCGGTATTTGCTGAGAGATGGTGGAGTTCTGCATGAATACCTGAAGGAAACAGATGTATTGTGTATAGCTCCCAAAATCTCTTAGTGATCTTGCCTCACAATTAACAGAAACTATATTTATTGCTGTCATGCAATAAACTTCCTTGTTAAGTAAAACATGTGCTTTTTCTCTTTAGACTGACTAGTGGTCCATTCTATAGTATTGATAACAAAATAGATACTGGACCCCATATACAGAAAGGAGGATTGATTGCAGTGAACAACCCAAATCAGAATATCACAAGCTGACAGTGGTGGTGTGTGAAAATATGATAGTTTGTTCATTTTCTCTTCTGAGGCCCATATCTCATCCTGCACCCTCAGCATGGCAGACCGAAAATGCTTTCACCATCCACTGCTCCATCTACTCTTGCCTTTATTCTGGTCTAGAGCAAACCATAATAAATCTATATTGCACTCTTCCCAAAATCTTTGCAAGCTTCCCCAGGAATGGTGCCCAGAACTGGACACAATTGAACTAAAGTCTCAGACATAAATCTGCTAAGTGAAGGAGAAAAAAGGCTAGCCTACCTGATAACACAATGCCTCAGCAACTTTGATTCAGATATATATGCAACACCTTCCTCAAAGATATTTTAAGAGAAGGGAACTTCACATGGTAAAACCCTTGGTACAAATGTGTAGAATCCAAGGCAAAGGGGTAGAATGCCTCAAAATCAAACCGCAAAATGTATGAGCACATTTTCTGTGAGTAGGGCACCAGTCACTATGTTGTGCAAACTCAAGCTGCAGATGTATCTTACCTTTAATGAAAGCAGGTCTTTATCACAGATTCATAAAAGGACCTAATGCCACTTTGAGAGCACCTCTCTTAAGCCGATTCACTCTGAGACAATCAGGAATCACCAGCGCACCAAGAAAGTAGATGGGCCCCTCCTGGCTCCACAGTAAAGGAAGGAATTGAAACCGTTTTCTACCCTATCACCTCCCCTGATCACACTGTCCCAAACTTCACTTAGCATGTTCCCGACATGATGCTCTCAAACACCAGTTCTGAATTCCACAATTTCTGAAACTGATGCCAATGCCCAACCTAGGTGGCTGGGACATGTCTCACAGAGCCTCATACCGATCACTTGTTTCCTATGCCACAAGTAGCCTCTGAAGCACAATAGCCTCTAATGTGTCTAATGTCCAGAGGTTTCCTGAAACAAGTCTTCAGCCCTTCATTTACATATGTCCAAGTATCTGTTCTATGCAACTGTCAGTTGGACAACAGAAAGATCATCCAACCTAATTTCAGGTCAGGTGTTTTCCCAGAGACCATTGATGCTTAATGCTGGTTGATGGAAATGACCACTATGGCACTGAATTTTATGCCCATAAAATGGTTAAAAAGAGTCAAATTTCTGCTCCATTGAGTTGATTTTTAAGATGAGAGAGATCTAGCCCCCATTATTATGAACTATGTTTAATTTACTTTTAATTGCAAGAAAGGACATGGCAGGCTTGTGGAAAGTGGATGTAATTTTTTTGACATTTTTCGTGTGTAAACAACCTGACGAGTAATTGTAATCATTTTGATATTAAAGCAAATGTGATCTCTATTTATGAAATTGAAAGGTGATACAATAATTGCTTTATAACTGTGGCAACTAAATGCACAAATTGCAACTAGTATATTTTTATGCACACGTCTGTGTAGAAAAAAAATCAACTTTTACAAGCAGGTGATCTATGCAGATGGAACACTTAACAGTGAGTAGCACTCAGTACTGAAAGTATCTATCAGCATTGTATTTAAATTGTGAACAGTGTACAGCAAATTGTGTTCACAGGAGTAAAACAAAACAGACCCATTGATGAGTCCAGGCAGCCAAAGGAAATTGAACAATCTTTTGACACCTTCACATCCTTCTTCCTGAGCGAGGCCTTTTAGAAACTGGCAGGGAACCGAATCTTTGTGTTTCTGGATGCTCGCCATCTTCTCATCAGTGTACTTGCATTTCAGTAATTGGTATGCTGTTTCAAGAATGTTGAATCACACCTTTATAATTCCCCATGCAATATCATTCAGTCGACATTCAAAGATTTAAACGCTGCACAAAATGTGGGACAGCGCTGGGTGAAAGAAATTAACTGAAGGCAATTAGTAGTGTCCAGATTGAATTTTCAATTTTGGTTCAAGCTCACAAGTTCACTGACAGTTAGTGAACTAATCTGCTTCCCAGTGAGTGTGTGATGAGCTTATTAAATCCTGCACCAGATGGAATGTGGGATTTTTACCTGCCATTATTGTCTGTTTGTGGCAGCTGTTTCCATGCAATGTGAAATTATTTGCATCTCAAAATACTGTGAGCAGATAATCAGTCTAAACACAAAACAAGTTAAGTATGTATATTTTGTGCTCATTCTGAGCTGAGCTGACATTCAAATCATCATGGGCCAGTTCAAATTCAGGAGAATAGGCTCCGTGCTAATTCTCCTCTTGTCCATTGGTGAATTTCTTGCTTGCCCTCGCTGAGGCCCAGGGTTTCTGCAGAAATGGTAAATGAGCAATTCCTCTGTGTTTTTTTGTAGCTTCCCGTTTCCTTTCCACATCCATTAATGTAGTTGCAAATTTTTCCAAATGTTTGCCATATTTTCTTTCAGGGGAAAGGCACAGTGGCTCAGTGGTTATCACTGCTGCCTCACAGCACCAGGGACACAGGTTCGACTTCAGCCTCTGGCGAATGTCAATGTGGAGTTTGCACGTAGTCCCTGTGTCTGCAATTTAGCATGGCCAATCTACCTACCGTGCAGATCTTTGAACTGTGGGAGAAAACTGGAGCACCCAGAGGAAAGCCGTGCAAAACCCACACAGACAGTTGCCTGAGGATGGAATCGAACCCGGGCCCTGGCACTGTGAAGCAGCAATGATTGATTTTATTGTCACATGCACCGGAATACAGTGAAAAGATTTGTTTACAAGCGGCACAGGCTGATCATAGCAAGCAAAGGATGTACAGATCAAAAAGATTTAAAGGCATACAGATTACATTGCAGGTTACATTATTTGAGTCTAGAGTCCATTCAACAGTCTGATAACAGCAGGAAAGGTGCTGTTCCTGAACCTGCTTGTGTGTGTGTTCAGGCATCTGTATCTTCTGCCTGATGGAAGAGGTTGTAGGAGGTCATTACCGGGGTGCGATGGGTCTTTGATGAGGTTGGCCGCTTTTCTGTGGCAGCGAGCCGTGTAAATAGAGTCTAATGATGGAAGGTTGGCTTCTGTGATGGTCTGGACTGTGCACACCGCCTTCTGTAGTTTCTTAGGGTCTTGAGCAGAGCAGTTGCCATACCAGGCAGTTATACACCCAGACAGTATGTTTTCAATGGCGCATCTGTAGAAGTTGGTGAGGGACGTTATGGACATGCCAAATTTCCTGACCCATTATTGTGCCTTCTTGACTGTCGCATCTACATGGGAAGTCCAGGACAGGTCATCGGTTATCATCACTCTGAGGAATTTGATGCTCTTCACTATCTCAACCTCAGTTCCATTGATGTAGATGGGGGCATGTTCTCCTCCCTTCTTTCTGAAGTCGATGATCAGTTCTTTAGTTTGGCTGATGTTGAGAGACAGATTGTTTCCTTTGCACCATGTCACCAAGTTCTCTATCTCCCTTCGATTGTTTGACACGTCGTTGTTAGATATCCGTCCGGTTACGGTGGTGTCATCAGTGAACTTGTAGATGGAGTTCGTTCAGAATTTGGCAACACAGTTGTAGGTGTACAGGGAGTACAGTAGGGGCTGAGGACCCATCCTTGGTGGGGGTAGGGGGGGCGGGTGCTGCAGTGCTGAGTGTTACTGTGGAGGAGGGACAGTTATCTATCCTCACTGATTGCGGTCTATGGTCAGAAAGCTGAGGATCCAGTTGTAGAGGGCGGAGCCAAGACCAGGGTTATGGAGTTTTGAGATCAGTCCAGAGGGGATAATGGTGTTGAAGCTGGAGCTGTAGTTAATGAGCAGGAGTCTGATATAGGTGTCTTTGTGTTCCAGATGTTCCAGGGATGAGTGCGGGGCTAAGGATATGGCATCCTCTGTGGACCTGTTATGTCAGTAGGGAAACTGTAGGGGATAGAGGCAGGTTGGGAGACTGGAGTTGATGTGGGCCATGAACAGCCTCTCGAAGAACTTCATGATTATTGAGGACAGAGCTTTGGGGCGGTAGTCATTAAGACAAACTGCATGTGTTTTCTTGGGTACGGGGATGATGGTGGTCTTCTTGAAGCAGGTGGGAACTTTGGCTTGTAGGAGGGAGAGGATGAAGATGTCGGTGAATACCTCCGCCAGTTGGTCCGCCCAGGATCTGATTGCTCAGCCGCAGACACCATCCAGGCCCGTTGCTTTCCTTGGGGTTAATTCCCAGGAAGATTGATCTGACTTCGGAAGCGGTAACAAAGGGAATAGGTGTACCTGGGTCTTTCAGGGAAGGCGTTACCACGCCGGTGATATTCTGCTCAAACCGAGCATAGAAAGCATTGAGTGTGCCAGGGAGGGATATGTCAATGTGCGCTATCTTACACTGTTTCATTTTTATCCCATAATGTTGTTTAGGCTTTGCCATAGACAGCGGGAGTCTGTTTGGTAGGTCTGGGCCTCTAACTTGGCCCGGTACTGCCTCTTGGCCTCCCTATTGGCTTTTCTGGATTTTCTGTCTTGGTCCAGGTAACCCGACATGAATGCTGCATGTCTGGTCTTCAGTAGGGAGTGGGGTTCCTGGTTCATCCAAGGTTTACAGTTGGGAAACACTTGTGTTGCCAGCAGTGGCATACATGTCTAGGTTTTCCACTGAACACTTGAACATACTCCAGTCCACCAAGACCAAGCAGTCCCGGGGATGGTTCTCTGCTGCCTCAGATCAGTACTTTACTTTGTTTTGTGAAGGATTCTCCCATTTCAGCCTCTGCTTGTAAGCTGGGAGGAGGAACACGGCACTGCTGTCAGATTTTCCCAAATGTGGGCAGTGGATTGAGTGGTAGGCGCCTTCAATGGTTGTGTAACAGTGGTCCAGAATGTTTGATCCTCTGGAGGGACAGGAGATGTGTTGGTGGTATTTGGCATCACCTGCTTGAGGTTGGCTTGGTTGAATTTGAAGCAGGCCACAATGAATAACCTCAGAGCCACCATTTTGTCTTCAAGAGGTTATCTACTTTGGTAAGAAAGACGGCAAGGTAGATTATTATCTGAATGGCAGTAAATTTGGAAAGTGGGAAGTGTGACAAGACCCAGTTAACCATGTGAACCAGTCACTGAAGGTTAACATGCTGGTGCAGCAGGCAATGAAGAAGGCAAATGGTATGTTGGCCTTCATAGTGAGAGATTAAAGAGCAGTGATGTCTTCTTATAATTGTACAGGGCCACAGTAAGACAGCAATTGAAGTTTTGTCTCCTTATCTGAGGAAGGATGTTTTAGCTACGGGGAAGGTTTAACAACTTTTCTTTTTGAGATAACAGCAGGATAGATAAAGGGAAAGCAGTAGATGTAATAAAATTCAATTTTTCAGAAGGCATTTGATAAGGTAATAAGCATTTGGCTACTTATTAAGATAAAAGCCTATGGTTTTGGAGACAGTATGTTCACATAGAGAGAGGATTAACTAACTAATAGAGGACAGTGAGTTACATTAAAAGGAGCATTTTCAGGATTGCAGCCTGTAACCAATGGAGTTCCACAGGGATCAATGCTGGGGTCACAAGTATTTATAATGTATATTTATGACTTAGAAGAAGAAAGGGAATGTATTATAGCCAAGTTTATGGATGACTCAAAAATAGGTGAGAAGGCAACTGGTTAGGATGATACAAAGAGTTTGCAGAAACATATTGACAGGTTAAATGAGTGGGCAAAACCTTGGCAGATAGACTATAATGTGGAAATGTGAAGCTATGCACTTTGGTAGGAAGAATAGAGGAGTTGAATGTTATTTAAATGGAGAAAGACTGCAGAAAACTAGGGGTAGTGTGAGAGACAGAGGGATTTGGACAGAGTCCTCATCCATGAGTCACAAAAAGCTGGCATCCATGGGTAATAGGAAGGTAAATTGAATATTGGCCTTTCTTTCAAAGTGAATGGATTATAAAAGTAGAGTGAGTTTGCTAAAACTATATGAGGCACTATTCAGGCCACAGCTGGAATACCGCGAACAGTTCCGAGACAACAATCCAGGAAAAGATATCCTGGCATTGGAGGAAGTCCAGAGAAAGTTCACTAGAATGACATCAAGTAATGAGAGGTTGAATAAGTTGAGCTTGTAATCATTGGAATATAGAAGAATGAGATGCAATCTTATTAAAACATAAACGATTCTCACAAGGTGGATTCTGAAAAGTTGTTTCCCCTTGTAAGAGAGTCTAGGGCTAGAGGGCAGAATTTCACAAAAACGAATTGCATATTTAAGGTTTCTTCTCTCAGAGGATTGTCAACCTGTGGAATTCCTTCCAGTGGAGAGCTGTTGAGGTTGGGTCATTAAGTATATTCAAGTGTGAGATAGACAGATTTATAATCAGTAAGACAGTCAAGCGTTAGGGGGAGAAAGCAATAAAGGAGAGTTGAGGATTATCAGATCAGTCACGATCTGAGTGAATGGCAGAGCAGACTTAGGCTGAATGGCCTACTATGCTCCTGTGTCTTAATTTAAAAATGGTGGCAACTTTGAAGACTATCCCATCCTTGGTGTACCAAACTAGATTCATGCAAAACTGATAGTAAATAATGAATGTGCCAGTAATCAAGTAATTTACTCCTTATGAAATAGTCATTTAAGTAATTTTGAGATAAGAGATAATCCCAAGCGGCATGCCCATACAATATGAACTTATGAGTTGTATATATTAATTTATGACATATAAACCTAGATTAACTTTCTGGCATTTTCACCCTGCCCCACAACCTCCCTTCCACCCCCATTTTATTCTTTCAAAATTCTTTTTCTTTTCTTGGGGATAAAGGGGTATTCGATGCATATTAGAAAAAAGATACCCTGAAGCCTTGAGCCAACCTTACTCACATTGGAACATAGAACATAGAACACAGAACAGTACAGCACAGTCCAGGCCTTTTGGCCCACGATGTTGTGCTGACCTATTATCCTACTACGATCAATCTACCCTCCATACCCTATATTTTACGATCACCCATGTGCCTATCCAAGAGTCGCTTAAATTTCCCTAATGTATCTGACTCCACTACCACCGCTGGCAGCACATTCCACGCACTCATCACTCTCTGTGTAAAGAACCTACCTCTTGACATCTCCCCTATACCTTCTTCCAATCACCTTAAAATTATGCCCCCTTGTAATAGTCATTTCTGCCCTGGGAAAAAGTGTCTGGCTGTCCACTCTATCTATGCCTCTCATCACCTTGTACACCTCTATCAAGTCACCTCTCATCCTTCTTCGCTCTAATGAAAAAAGCCCTAGCTCCCTCAACGTTTCCTCATAACACTTGCCCTCCAGTCCAGGCAGCATCCTGGTAAATCTCCTCTGCACTGTCTCTAAAGCTGCCACATCTTTCCTATAATGAGGCAACCAGAACTGAATATAATATTACAAGTGTGGTCTAACCAGAGTTTTATAGAGCTGCAGCATAACCTCGCAGCTGTTAAACTCAATTCCCCTGCCAATGAAAGCCAACACACCCTACGTGTTCTTTACAACCCTATCAACTTGGGTAGCAACTATGAGGGATCTATGGAATTGGACACCAAGATCCCTCTGTTCCTCCACACTGCCGAGAATCCTGCCGTTAACCCTGTATTCTGCATTCAAATTCGACCTTCCAAAATGAATCACTTCACACTTTTCCCGGTTGAATTCCATCTGCCACTTCTTTGCCCAGCTCTGCATCCTGTCAATGTCCCGTTGCAACCTACACAGCCCTCCACGCTGTCCACAACTCCACCAACCTTCGCATCATCAGCAAACTTACTAAACCACCCTTCCAATTCTTCATCCAAGTCATTTATAAAGATCACAAAGAGCAAAGGTCCCAGAACAGATCCCTGCAGAACACCACTGGACACTGAGCTCCAGGCTGAATACTTTCCATCTACTACCACCCTCTGTCTTCTACAGCCAAATTTCTTGAATCCCATGCCTCCTTACTTTCTGAATAAGCCTACCATGGGGAACCTTATCAAATGCCTTGCTAAAATCCATATGCACCACATCCACTGCTCTACCTTCATCAATGTGTTTTGTCACATCCTCAAAGAATTCAATCAGGCTTGTGAGGCACGACCTGCCCCTCCCAAAGCCTTGCTGACTATTTCTAATCAAACTGTGCTTTTCCAAATAATCATAAATACTATCTCTCAGAATCCTCTCCAATAATTTGCCCACAACAGAAGTAAGACTGACTGGTCTGTAATTCCCAGGATTATCCCTATTCTCTTTGTTGAACATGGGAATAACAGTTGCCACCCTCCAATCATCTGGCAATACTCCAGTGGAGAGTGAGGATGCAAAGGTTATCACCAAAGGCACAGTAATCTCTTCCCTCACTTCCCATAGAAACCTTGGGTATATCCCTTCTGGCCCAGGCGAATTATCTATCCTTATGTTTTTCAAAATTTCTAGCACATCCTCCTTCCAAACATCAACCTGTTCAAGCGAAGATTTGAAAGGAACAGGGAATTTGGAAGGCCCCCCAAAAATGAAGCCCTTGTTATTTACAGATTCTGCTTTGGATTCCATAGCTATGATTATAACTTCATAACATTCAGGCTGACAGAAGGTGAAACTGATCCATGACAAAGCCTAGCATGTTAAAACCTCGTGGTCAATGAGGTCCACCTGGTTCCAATCACTACATGGTGGAATTGATAGATATAGAGTAGACTGAGGATTGAAAGGTAGTTCAATTTCAAACAGGAAATAAAGTTCAAACACCATTTGTTCATCCTGAGCATGCAGCCTATGAGGGTGTTAGAGAATGTTGCAAATGTTTAAGCCTGGAAAAAAAGGCAGCATAGAACACCAGTCACATAGATCCTATTTCAAATCCCAGGGACAGGGTATTTACATGACTGGACAATTCCTGCAAGATTCTATCAGTGGTTCTCAGCTCTTCTTGTAAGGCACCGGCATGTGGAGGTGAGGAGGTACTCAAACTAGAAAACAGAGTCATGGTTTGAATTTTTTAGAACTCAATGTGGAGTGCTGAAGACTCAAATATAGGTAAAACACATAGTGGAAAATGAGGATCGTGGCCAGCAAGATAACCTCAACCTCCCAGTGGCTTGCTGGGAAAAATAAAACAGCATCTCATTTTCTGCTTAGACACTTGACAATCCTTAATGCTCAACACTGAGTTCAAAATCTTCTGACAATAAACTCTACTCTACATCATTACTCCCCTCTCTCACTATACCCTCCTGTAACTTGTTTGCTTGGATTTGCTCTTTGCTGAACTGATTTCTGCTGGCTATCATTAACACCCACTCTATAACTCTATTATTTCTTTCCGACCATTGGCACTCCCTTTGCCTTTTGCTTGGGGCATTTTTAGCATCTAGGCCAATTGCTCCTTCTCCTCATTCCTTTCTCGACAGCATAAAACCCATCACTTTTCCAGCCACTTTCAGTTCTGAAGCAGAGCTGTATTGGATTCAAAATGTTAATTCGATTTCTCTCTCCAGCAAATCTGCCAGATTTGCTGACTTTCTCCATCATTTTCTGTTCTTATGTCAATTCGGTAAGATTTGGAACATTTCTGAAGGGAACTCATGTGCCGGTTTGTAATCTCTCCAGCTTATTCTGTCATGAACAAGAGATGGTGGGAGGGGATTGGTAAAGTGCATGACTAGAAAGTGTTCCCATGGACACCCCCAAAAGAATTTCTAATGATCTATTTTACTGGGGAAGAATCTCAACAGAATATGGTCTTTTTCCCTAAAGTAGACTTTAACCTCTCCAGACTTTGCAACCCCAAAAACCTTAGGACCTCGAAAGAATTATCTGGTTGCATTTTCATTATTTATATATCTGCATTTACAAACAAGAAGGAATTACCTAAGAGGAGCTACATTCATCACCAGTACATTTTTTTTTTCATTTTGTCGTGGGTTATACATGAAGAATACAGTCCTTAATATACTTAGCAGACTGACTTCAATTGAACAAAAGCATTATATAATATTCTTATAAGAAGAAACTAGCCACGTAGGTCTAGCCATGACTCATTGTTGTCATTTTGATAAATGATAACTGACCTAACCTTATTAAAATTAATACCAGACCAAACTTTTCTTTGATCTCCACCACTGACCACACACAGCATGTTAAAAATTGATATTTCCATCCAATTTGTGTCAGTTGTAGCAGCAAAGTTGGGCTGTTAGCCAGGCAATGAGGAATTCTGTGCACAATCCCCATTAGAATTCCAATGCCCACAACTTTCCTTTCAGGTTTAAATGTTGCATAAATAGCTTTTGCACGTTTTGTATAAGGGCTTAATCTTAACACTTAAATGGTCTTCTATATATGGACATGGACAATTACTCATAATTCTGAACACGGTGGGCCATACCACTTAAAGTAGGCAGAAAGAGACCTTGTGAAAAGAAAAAAAGTGAGCTGAACAGTGTTCAACAATTCCCTGAGTCGCTCATTAATTAATTTATGTACAAGAGACTAGATGAACAGAAATATCGTAGAATATGCAAGAAGAGACTCCAGATGTTTGACACAGCCCAGGAAAAAGCAGCCAGCCTGATTGACACTCCTTCTCCAATCCTAAATATTCACTCCCTCTCAGCCTTGATTCAAATACTCAGAAAACAAGGTGAGATAACAGTGACTGTTCTTGACATCAAGATAGCAATTGACGTACCATAAAGGACTCCTAACAAAACTTACATCAATAGATTTCAGGGGAAAGCTGACTCCATATGTCGAAGTCATAACTACCTACTACAAAGGAAAATTGGTATAATTGTTGGGGATGAATTATTTCAGCCTCAGAACATCACTACAGTTTATTTTTAACACCCAGTGATGTTAGGGTGTACATCTGGCATAGGCTAGACTTGAACCTGAGTCTCTTCGCACAGAGGTAGGAAAACTACCACTGCACCACAACAGCACTAATTCCTTAAGGTATTTATATTTTTTAATTAACCTGTTCAGAGATGTTATTGCACACTTCTGTAACAGATAGGATTTGAACCCAGGGTTCCTAAAGCAAAGTAGGGACACTACTATTACACCACAGAGGTTTAATTCCACTGGATATTTGTTTTAAATCAACCTATACAGAGATGTTATTACACGCTTCTGGAGCAGGTAGGACTTGAACCCCAGCATCCTGGTCCAGAGACAGGGACACATTCATTTTACCACTAAAACCCTAATTCCTTCGGGTACTTTTCTAATCAACTTCTTCAGAGATGTTAAGACATATTTCTGAAGTGGGTGGTATTTGAACCAAGGCCTCCTGGCTCAGAAGTAACCCTAATTTCTATTTTTCCCAATCAACCTGTACAAAGATGTTATTACACACCTTTAGAGCAGGTGGGACTTGAACCCGAGCCTCCCGGTCCAAGGATAGGAACACTACCATAGCATCACAGGGGCCCTAATTCTTCCGCGTACTATCCTAGGCTCAACTATCTTCAGCTGCTTCATCAATGAACATCTCTTCAAAATAATGTCAGAAGCGGAGGTGTTCACTGATGATTGAACAATGTTCAGCACTATTTGCAATTCCTCAGCTACTGAAGGTGTCCATATCTGCATTCAGCAAAATCTGACTCTTTTCAGACTTGAGCTGGTAAGTGACAAGTAGCATTCATAACACGCAGTGCCAACTTCAACTATTTCCAATAAAAGAGCATGTTTGCAGTTCTGGTCATTTCATTACCAAATGGACGTAATTGTACGATTGTCATAAATAAAAATGAGGATGTTGTTAGGACTGGTTAAATGCAGGAAAGATTGGATAGGTTGGACTTGTTCTCCTTGGAACAGACAAGGCTGGGGGGGGATGATATTTGATTGAGATGCACAGAATTGTGAGGGACCTGAAAGGAGTAAACAGGGTCGTTTGATCTGAGCAGAGAGACCAACTACTTGAGGCATAGATTTTAAGTGATGATTAGAAAGATTAGAGGGAGAAGTAGAACTTTTTTAAGTCAGACAGAGATGGATGTCATGACTGCCTGAAAGGAAATTCGAGAGACAAACCCTCAACTCAGTTAAAAAGTATCTGGATATGCATCTGAACTGGGGTAATCTGAAGAGCTATTGACCAATTGCAGGTAAGTGGGATTAGGCTGGGTGGCCTGTTTTTTAACTGACACATGCACAATGGGCCAAGTGGCCTCTTTCTGTGCTATAAACGATCTATGATCCTATTCTGAGAAAGAATCCAAACAACTTCGACGTTACCATCATTGAACCCCTGACCATTAACATGCCTTTGACCAGAGACTTAACTGGACTAGCCACATGACAGTTATGGGTGCATGATCAGGTCAGAAGTTAGTTATTCTAAGGTGAGTACCTCGTCTCCTGATCCTTCAAAGCCTGTCCATCTTCTATCCAATCAAAGAATCATTGGAGGATTATAGCATAGGAAGAGGCTAATCAGCGCTTCATATCTGCCAGCCTCTGCATGAGCAGTTCACTACCACCACTCTGTCATCTTTTCCTTGAAACCATACAAATGATACCTGTTCAGATAACGATCCAATTCTCTTTTGAAAGTCAGGATTGAAATTCTCTTCACTACTCTCTCAAGCAATGCATTCCAATCTCTAACCACTTGTTATATAAAAATAGTTTTTGCTTTGTGACATCAATGCTTCTTTTGTCAATCACATTACAAGGCACATTCCAGGGGATGGAATACCCACCACTTTCTGCTGGATGCAGCTCCAACAACACTTGAGAAATACAACACCACCCAGGACAAAGCAGCCTGTTTGATTGGCACTTCTTTGAAACTCACTACTTTTAATATTGAGAAAGACTACATCAGCAAAAGACTGAGAATCGTCTGAAAGTTCCTCTTCAAATCACACACCATCCTCGCGTGGAATGATATTGTTGTTTCTTTCCTGCCATTGGGTCAAATTCCTGAAGCTGCATTTCCAACAGCACTGTGGATGTACCTACAATGGTTAAGAAAGGCAATTCACAACATCAAGTAATTAGGTTGGGCAATTAATGCTCCATCCCAATAATGCTCACATTCTTTGAATGAGTAAAACCTAATAAATAAATGAAGCTCTACAATTCATCTCAAACACTCTTATGAGATAGCAAGCTTCACTTTCTAACCCAGTCCATTGCAGAATCCACAAGGAGCAGCATTGGGACAGTGAATTGGACAGGAAGGAGATTGTATAGATCAACCCTCAATGGGAACACATCTTCCCTATTAATTTATTAGTGACCACCTTATATTTAAGGCTCTTCTTTCTTGTCTCCCCATATCAAACCTCTTAAAGACTTTTATCAGGCCATTCCTTTGTCTTCTTCTTTGCAGAGGAAATAGTTGCAGTCCGTAAACTCTCCCAATGGTTTTAACCACTAATTCTGCTTTGCTGCGGTTCTGTGCCATTTTATTATACTTGCATGAATTTCAGTTTCAGATGTTATAAATTGAAAAAGCACATGTATAATTGTATAATGACAGTCATACATCCCATCTTGTGTACCTGAAAATGATCATCCATCATGTGGCTAGGCTGTTAGAATGTTTTCATGTGTGAAACATTTTACAGATGGGACCATGCCAATTATAGTTACAGCTTGAAACTGTACTTACTGGAGTCTGGATGTGTATTAGACAGCAATAAAAGAACTTTACATTGCATTACATAGGATAGTGATAAATAGGCATATAGGTCAAATGACATCACTTTATTAGGTTTATGCCATGTAATTGGCAAATAACCCATACAGCTGGCTATTTCTATCTTGGATATTTCTTTCAAATCACAGAATCATAGAATAATTATCAGTCAGTAAGAGGCCACTCAACCTGACAATTCTGATGCTGGTTGTCTGTGATAGTAAATTAGTTCATTTCACTGCAGACCCTTTCCATGGAATCTTGCAATTTTTTTTCCGGTGTTTATCTAATTCCTTTTTAAAGCCACAATTCAATCTGCTTTCACCACACTTTCAAATGTTCTCCAGATCCTAACCACTCACTGAGTGTAAGTTGCTGACACACCAATTATTTTCTGTGACAACATTTCAACCCAACCTTTCATTACTACTTGACATCCTTACTCTTATCTTAAGGCTTGACACCGTTATTTAAGCCTATAATTTTGTTCTTGGTATCCTTCAAAGGTCCCTTGAGGCACTTGGTATGGGCTCATTTTGTGCAGCTTATACCAGTTGCTCCAGTCCATTCTCCCATCAGATTTCCTGTCCAGTGTACCCAATGAACATCTATCTCTCCAATCTCCTTCCTGTCCAACTGAACATCATTGCTGATCCTGTGGACTCTGTGATTAAATTAAGCTCTCACCAACTCTGTATGGATTTCCCTCCAGAATATTCATTCCTTTGTGGACAAGTTCCCTGCTGTTCATGAACTTATTGTGAATTATTCCATGACCATCTTTATCTTAATAGAATCCTGGCTGGGGAGCAATGACAGCTTTCCTAATAAATAATTTTATTTTCATAGAATCCCTACAGTGTGGAAATAAGTCCACACTGACCCTCAGACATCCCGCCCAGACCCATCCCCCTGATAACCCACCTAATCTATACATCCCTGAACACTACAGGCAATTTAGCCTGGCCAATCCACCTAGCCTGCACATCTTTGGACTGTGGGAGGAAACCCACGTAATCACAGGGAGAATGTGCAAACTTCACACAGACAGTCGCCCAAGAGTGGAATCAAACCCGGGTTCCTGGCACAGTGAACCACTGAGAAACCGTGCCACCCCCAAACACAAGTGCAGATGGGTGAAGTAAGCAGCCACTGCTGGTGGAAAAGGCCTACTGCACATGGTATTCCCAGGAAGTCTCCCATCCAAGTACTAACCAGGCCTGAGTCTGCTTAGCTTCTAAGATCAGACATTTTCCAGACTATCTGAATAAGATCTCCTCATTTGGCCAAATCTTCCATCACTTGTCCTGCCAGACAATTATGATGAGGATATGGTGCTTATCAATGGATCAGACCGTGACCTGAACATTTTCTCCTTTGGCACTTTGCCCACATTTCAGTACCTCATTTTGATCTTATTCCCACTAAGTGGATCACTCAAATTCTGTCCCTGGCCCTCAAGTTAGCCAATAGTGTAAATGGTTTTCTCTCTTTAGGTGCTGTCCTTCTTTCCTACCAATCTCTTCAAAACTACAATCCTTGACCTTGATAACCTTGTACAGTACTGCCCATCTTCAACTTCCCCCTTTCCTCTCCTTGAACAAGTTGTGCCTTCTAAATCCATCCATATCTTTTCTGGAACTCCATCTTCCAATCACTGGAATCAGATATCTTCTTTTGCACTGAAACAATGCTTGCCAATGGAATAAATTGTTGTATAAGGTATTGGCTCTGAAGGAGCTAATTGTCACGTTACATCGAGCTCCACAGAGTCTGATAATGCGACACAGTGTTTGGTGGGAGACAGTGATGTTCTGAATGAGTACTCTAAGGGAGTAGATGTATTCAGTGCAGCTCACAAGATTCCTTAATACTTACTTATGCTTACCAAGTTGATGTCAACTGTACCTATTACTATCATGTAACAATCTTTAGCTGATTATCAGTATTCTTCCATGTTGAACGCCAGACATCACTGAGAATGGCAAAGGCACAAAATCTACTCTAGGTGGGGTCCGTTAGTGTCCATTACCAAGAGTGGCTTAGTTGCACCACTATCTACAGAGCTGACTGAGTCCGAAAGGAGATAACAAGGTGTAGAGCTGGATGAACACAGCAGGCCAAGCAGCATCATAGGAGCAGGAAGGCTGACGTTTCGGGCCTAGACCCTTCATCAGAAAATGGGGCATTTCTGAAGAACGGTCCCGAACCGAAACGTGAACTTTCCTGCTCCTCTGATGCTGCCTGGCCTGCTGTGCTCCTCCAGCTCTACACTGTGTTATCTCTGACTCCAGCATTGGCAGTTCTTACTATCTCTGAAGGCATTCCTTACTTGGACAAGACTATATTTACATACAGTTTAGGCACAGCGAGGGTCCGATAACTGAATGGATCCCATTGTACTTTGGCCAAAAGGCCTCAGATGGTAGTCTTTCCCCATTGTGCCTTGGCAGCAGCTGCCCCAAACTTTAGTGTGTCCCTCAGCACATAGTCGTGGAACTTGGAACCAGTCTGCAACACTTGTTCGGGGTAAATTCCTTACTCTGGAAGACTGGCAAGTTTCAGGCAGACCAAACAGCATCTTTCACTGCGTTGGTCCTCCAGGTGCAGATGTTTGCCTCGGTGTGCGTCCCGGGGAACAGCCTATAATTCGCAGAATCCTGCATCAAGGAGCTACTCGTGACGAACCTCGACAAAAGCCACTGCATCTTTCTCCAGACTTCCTTTAAGGACATAGCTACTAGACCCTTCAGGCACACCTGGAGGCTCATACTGTTTGCCTGGGTGTGAGAGCAGCTAAAGGTCAGCTTGCAGAGAGATCATCCCCATCTCTCCACCACAGTGGTAGCCTGTTTGCTGTACCTATTTTTGACTGATGTTAGAAAGAGAGGGACTCCAAGTTACTTTCCATTAAAGCCTGCTGTTACTTTCATGCTGGAAGGCCTTTAATTTGCCCACTATCCTTACTGAACCTGTTCCTGTGGAAATTAAGGGGTTTCTCCTAAATCGCAGGCCTTGTTTCCCACCCAAGGCCAGGCTCAGAATACAGTAACAGTCCTCACTTTGGTGTTCCCACTCCCAGAGGGAAAATCCAGATTGAAGAAAATTACTAATCCCATGCTGCAAGGGTTCTCAGTAAATACTACAAGCTCAAAGAACTCCAGGCAGACAGACTGGAGAGTGGCTCTGGCTGAACGACATTTTCCACCCACAAACAGAGTTTCGAAGCTGTGCTCTTTCTCTTCTCTGTACACACACAAGCTGGAATTCTTCCAGGAATTTTGTCCCACGTTCTCCTATAAATGACTACAGACTTTCCATGTCCCATGAGATGGAAGGTTCTCAGGCTTCACCCACCACAACATGAATGTTGTAGTGTTGTGCATTCATTGAAGAGTGGGGAACGTTTTATTGTGGCGCTGCAATAGCACTATCGCCTTTTCAATCTCATTAGGACCCATTGAAAATGTTACATTCAACGGTTGCTGTTAAAAATGGGCCTCTTTTTTACAGTGCTCTGGTTAATTTGTGCACAAAATTCTATTAGTTTTTTTTAAAATAATCTTGTGAAAATGACATAAAAGGTTTCACAATGAACTGGAGACAAGTAAATCCATTTAGGTATCTTTATTTTGAGTGATCTGATCTGACCTTTGGTAATCTAAATCAATTCCAGGATGCCTTCAAGGATTTTCACTGTCTCACCTCATTCCCTATGAATGTCTTTGAAGCTTGACGATTGATAGTTTCTCCCCATATCATCAAAAGGTAACAAAGTAATAACACTCAGATACTGACTTGTCTATCAACACAATATAATGTCACTGAGAAGTGATCCAGGAAACAACGCTCAAAACCATCTCAAAAACCATATCTTTAATCAAGGGATTAAATATTTTAAAATTTTGTTACATTTGAGGAGCTAACAGGATCCAGAAAAATCCTTTGTATTGAAGAAAACTAACATACATCCATTTGGTTTATAAAATCCCTTCAATTTTAGCAATGGGCAAAGTATTGTACAGAGGTAATTTTCAATGATTACATTGGGAAAGTTGCCTGTGGGAGAATTCAGAACAAGAAAAGCAACCTTAAATTTAGTACTATGCCACGAAGTGGAAATTGGAACTCTGACCCAAAAGTTTGTTAATTTTTGGGTTAATTGAAATTTTCAAGGGCCTTTCTTAAGTAAGATATACGGACTGAATGTTTAAAAATTCAATTAAAATACAGGTTAGTAATGAAATAATCGAATGGCAATTCTGGTTTGGGGGCTGAATGGCTTTCTCTGGCTTCTAGGTTCTTATGAAATGCTGGACGTGAAGAATATCAACATGTTTCTTACATCTGGCTTTCCCAAGGAATTCAAAAAATTTCTGATTTCTTGAAATCTTTCATGAGATTAGCCTAGGAAAGGAACAAAACAGACTATTTGTTTACCTCTTAGGCTGGGAACAGGGAGGCTACTTACCCTGTGACAGAATTCCTGCCATTACCCAAGGCAAGTGTCCCATTGGCGCATTTTGGAATGAACTCTCTATTAAGTATTAAATGTTCCTGAGTGTAGGACATGCAAACTTGATCCAATCTTATAGTTGTGGGGAGGAATGATATGCTGGAAGGAGCATTAAGTCAGGCCAAATGCATTGAAATACCTATGGCATACTTCAAGCAGTCAGAGGGACTTGGAAAAACAAGAGGCATCTTTGTAGGTAAATCACTGAGGGTGCAGAAACAATTAGGATGCGGGAGCAAATTACTGCAGATACTGGAATCTGCACTGAAAACAAAAAATACTAGAAATCACAGTGTCTGGCACCATCCAAGGAGAGAAAGCAAGCTAACGTTTCGAGTCTAGGTGACCGTTCATCAGATGAGGAGTTATCTAGACTCAAAACATTAGCTTGCTCTTTCTCCATGGATGCTGCCAGACCCACTGTGATTTCCAACAATTAGGATGAAATGGATTCAACTTTTCTAACACTGGATTGGATAAGTTCAGTGTAAAAGTCATGCAGAACTCAGACTTCTTAAAATACATTTCAGAATACGTTTATTAGCTAGTACATTGAGTCACAGAGCACAGAAATGGACCCTTTAGTCCAACTCATCCTTACCAACCAGGCTTCCCAAACTAAACTAGTCCTATTTGCTTGCATTTGGCCCATATGCACCCAAACCCTTCCTATTCATGTTAGCGTCCAAACGTCTTTTACGTGTTGTAACTGTACCTGTATCTATCACTTCCTCAGGCAGTTCATCCCATAGATGAATGACCCTTTGTGTGAAAAAGTTGTGCTTCAGATCCCCTTTAGATCCCCTTTAAATCTTTCTCCTCTCACCTTAAAAATATGCCCTTTAGTTTTGAACTCCCTTACCCTTTTGAAAAGACCTTTGCTATTATCTATACCCCTTATGATTTTATAAATAAGGCATATAAGGTCATCCCTCAGCCTCTTACATTCCAGTGAAAAAAGTCCCAGCCTATCTAACCTCTCCTTAAAACTCAAACCCTCCAGTCCTGGCAACATCTTTGTAATCTTTTTCTGAACACTCTCCAGTTTAATAATATCCTTCCTATAGCCTTACATGATAAGTTTGACAGTGCTGGTATTTGTTGCATGGAATGAAGGAATATCACATTTTCATTGAAATTCAGTTAGACTTAGGGCAAATCCAATCACCCTAGAAATTATCTTAGCCAGTCGTTGTGGCTGCACCTTGTATCGAGCAGTAAGAAAAGAGGAAGACACCTAACACTTTTAATGCATTCTTTCTGATAAAGCCTCATGCCCCACAGTGAAGCACACATTATCTTTTCCAGTACTCTAACCCAGTCATCATGGTCAGACCTTAGCATTGAAGATGGTCCTCTTTTGTACTTGGCTGCCTGTCATAATCATTGAGACAGCCTAGGTTTGTGTAAATCTAAGCTAATGAAATTTTTAGCCCTTAGTGTCCCATTCATATCGATTTCCCTAAGGCTCCAGGTCCCCAGTACCCCTGCAGCAATGACATCAGCAGTGCAGTGAATTGGGAAATCTATCCTTATACTGACTGCTTACTTCTTCCCTCTTGTCATTCTAAGGGTCTGCTTTAGGGATTGGTGGTTTACTTCCCCAACTTTCCAGTGTCAGTGTGTGCACCCAAGTTACAGATTCATATCTGTACTTGGGTTGGGTGCAGCCTGCTGACCAAAGTTCACACATTCACAGTTAACAGAGCAAACAAGGCAGTTTTTGCAATAATAGAGTGCCTAACGTGGCGCGTTGCTAATTCAGTTGACGAGGGATTCATAGTACGAAATGGTAAGAATCAAAGAATGAATTAAAGTTAGCTCTGGGTGCAAAACCAATTTACAGATTCTGGAGGTATATGTATCCTCCTTTGTTTTCGAGGAATGGATAGTCTTGTCCCTAGATGAGTAATCTTGCATACACAGATAATGCACTGGGAAGATTTAATATCTGGAAGGCAATTTAAACCAAATGTTTATCTAATTTAATCTTGAAGCACTTCACTTACCATGCAAAAAGCTTCATGCACAGTCATTCAACTGTCAATGGTACCGTGTCAGCTGCTGGTGAATGATATTACTGGTGTTTTATAAACTAACTACAAAACAGTGATAAAGTGGGATATTATTCAAGTGTAGCTGGAGTTGTTGTAACATGCTTAGGGTTAAACCATTCAAAACTTAAGACCTGGTAAAAGAAATTGCATACTGCAGGGAGCCTCAATTTTGCAAGATAGTACTAAGTATACTTAAACTGATATTCAGACTGTAACTATATGAGCAGCCTTTTTCAAAACAGGAAGTGCTGAAGAACCTCAGCAGGTTTGACAGTATCTGTGGAGAGGGAAACAGAGTTATCGTTTAGAGTATGATGAGACTCCTCTTCAGATTCTATTTCTTCGTAATGAGAAACTTATTTCTTTATAATGCGAGTTTGATAATCTTTTGTTTCCCAATATTTATTTGAAATTAGAATTATATTCCATCTTTCATATTTTCAGATCATTCCTTTGTCTGTCTTATTGACCCTTGTCCTATTTTCAGCTTTCTCATGCAGCCCACCTCTCCTACTTGTTCTGTCATTCTGTCAGTTTTCAGGTATTTTGATCTTTTTTTCTCATGGGAAGTGTTTATCATGTTTAAGTGTATGTTTTAACATAAAGTGTCTTTATGCAGGTTTAAAAAGGCACAGATGAGGCAGTGATAACATTGTTATTAGCCAAATATTGAGAATTTTCCACCGATATGGGTGTGAAAATATCAATTGTTATTAACTGCCCATCCTGCCAGCTTCTGCTAAGTGAGCAGCATGAAAATCACCCCATCTATCCTGGGAATGACAGGAGATGAGCAATTACTACTGTAAACTGCTAGACTGGTCAGGAGGCAATACAAGCCACCAGGATGCTATTTCTGTACTTACTCGACAGACTGAGAAGCAAGCAGAAGTGAGCTTCCCACCAGATCAAGCTTGTGCAGAAAATACCGAGGCTGGACCAGACCTTCTCAAGACCCTACAAAGATAACTGAGACCACACCCATGAGGAGGGCCCATCCTTCCTTCCAGCTGGGGACTCCCGTGGTGTGGTCCCAGCAGTGAGTCCCACTACCTACCTGGTCCCCACAGATGTAATAAGCGGGTCACACAATTAGAACTAGAATAACCTTTACTGCTACATGTACTCAAGTACACAAGTACAGGGGCACAATGAAAAGTTTACAATGCCACCCCATTTGGCGCCATCTTAGGTACAAAGTACCTTGGGAAAGATCTTAGGTACAAAATACAGAAATAATGGAAAAAAGAAAGGAAAAGAAAAGTCACATTATCTACAGTTGTTCGTAGTATATGTTAGAAAAATGAGAATAAAGTTAAAAAGATACCCATTACAGTCTTTCCATAAAGGGCCTGCAGTAGATCAGTGCAGGATGCTTCCACACATGGTCTGCCCGGCCTCACAAGCTGCTGACTGGGTGCACTGGTCCCCAGCCCAACAACTGACCCACTCTGCTCCAGCCTCCAGCCCAGTGACTGTCTCTGCTCCGCTCAGGCCTCCAGCCCAGTGACTGTCCCTGCTCCGCTCAGGCCTCCAGCCCACTGACCATCCCTGCTCTGCTCAGGCCTCCAGCCCCTTGGCCGTGCCTGCTCCGCTCAGGCCTCCAGCCCACTGACTGTCCCTGCTCTGCTCAGGCCTCCAGCCCCTTGGCCGTTCCTGCTCCGTTCGGGCCTCCAGCCCGCCGACCGTCCCTGCTCCGCTCGGGCCTCCAGACCACTGACCGTCCCTGCTCCGCTCGGGCCTCCAGCCCACTGACCGTCCCTGCTCCGCTTGGGCCTCCAGCCCCTTGGCCGTCCCTGCTCCGCTCAGGCCTCCAGCCCACTAACCGTCCCTGCTCCGCTCAGGCTTCCAGCCCACTGACCGTCCCTGCTCCACTCGGGCCTCCAGCCCACTGACTGTCCCTGCTCCGCTCGGGCCTCCAGCCTACTGACCGTCCCTGCTCCACTCGGGCTTCCAGCCCATTCCGCTCCATGTCTCCCGCCCACTGTACCTCAGGTGAGAACACCAAGATGGGAAGAAGGGGACTAAAGAGAAGAAAATGGGAAATAAACAGAAGGAGCGGAGGAGCTCTGATTGGAGCGTCCTACTCCGCTGTCATCTTGACCAGAAGATTTAAAGTCATCGCATACATGGCAAGTTTATCCAAAAAAATTATCTTTCTGTTTGCTTCTGATAGGGCTACAGTATGCACAACTTTAAAGGGTGGGGGTCCCCTAACTAGCGTCCTCCTACCTACCCTAGGTAGCCGGGAGGTGACATGCGAGAAAACACTGCTATGGCTCTGCAAATATTATGCAAATAATAATACCAATAATAATATGATTGTGTTGAGATCATAGACAGGACTGAAGACACATCTATTGACATTACATTGCCATTGCAGGGTAAAAAGGGAAAATCTGGCCCATACTTTATATCACAATAGCTTGTTAGTGTATTCCACAGGCATATAATAGGATTCTGAAGCTCACCAAATCTGTGACAGTCAGCTCACTACATAATACCAAATGTATGTCATATTCACTGAGCAAATGCATCTTCAATTGAAAATAAGTTTGAGATTTTAAAGTGACAGCATTCAGGATGGAAACAATCACTGCCTGGTTTTGGAGAACTGCTTCTAAATGGTTCTGCAATTCAACTGTTTTGCAAAGAAGCTTGCTGTATACAGTCTCAAAGGGTGAAGTGTTAACTGACATTGTGCTCCAGTTTGATTCCTACAACCATAAATTTCTTTAAGTGCAACCAGTCTATAATTTATCAAAATTGATAGATTAGCAGAGTCGTAGAGGGTAAGCAATCTACAAATGTCTGCATAAATAAAATTAAAGTACTGCAGCTGCTGGAAGTTTGAAATAAAAAGAGAGTGCTGGAGAAACTCAGCAGGTATGGCAGCATCTGTGAAGAGAGAAACAGAGTGAACATTTCAAATTCAATATGTCTCTCCTTTGGAAATTCTAAGAAGAGTCATATTGAACCTGAGATAACACAGTGTGGAGCTGGAGGAACACAGCAGGCCAGGCAGCATCAGAGGAGCAGGAAAGTTGATATTTTGGGTCAGGACCTTTCTTCAGAAATGGGGAAGGGGTAGGGAGCTGGAAAATAAATAGGAAGAGGAGGGTTGGGGCTGGGGAAGGTAGGTGGGATGGTGATAGTTGAGTGCAGGTAGGGAGTGGTGGGAATTGGCCAGTGGGATGGGTGGGACGGATAGTTGGGAGAGAAGATGGACAGGTTGTGTCAGGTCAAGGAGGCGGGCTTGGACATAGGATGAGGCTGGGGGTGGGGAGATTTTAAAACTGGTGAATTCCATGTTCCGGCCATCGGGCTGAAGGCTCCCGAGGTAGAATACGAGGTGCAGCTCCTCCAGTTTGCGGTGGTGTCATTGTGACACTGGAGAAGGCCCAGATGGACATGTCACCCAGGGAGTGTGAGGGGGTGTTAAAATTGTTCGCGACCAGAAAGTGTTGTCGCTTGTCATGAACAGAGCGCAGATGCTCTACAAAATGATCTCCGAGTCTACGCTTGGTCTCACTGATGTAGAAGAGGCCATGACGAGTGCAGCAGATACAGTAGACCACGTTGACAGGTGTGCAGGTGAACCCCTGTCTGATATGAAAGGTTTATTTTGTGCACATCTGTCAGCTTTGTCTACTGTATCCGTTGCTCCCGATGTGGCCTCCTCTACATTGGTGAGATCAAGCGTAGACTCAGAAACCGTTTTATGGAACATCTGTGCTCTGTACACTATAATCAACAACACCTTCTGGTCGCTAACCATTTTAAACCCCCCTCCCACTCCCTGGGTGACATGTTCATCCTGGGCCTCCTCCAGTGTCACAATGACACCACACACAAGCTGGAGGAGCCACACCTCATATTCCACCTCAGGAGCCTTCAGCCTGATGGCCTAAACATAGAATTCACCAGTTTTAAAGTCTCCCCACCTCAGCCTCATCCCATGTCCAAGCCTTCGTCTCATTCCCACCTCCTTGACCTGACACAACCCGTCCACCTTCTCTCCCACCTATCCGCATCCCTCCCAACCCACTGGCCAATCCCCACCACTCCCTACCTGCAGTCACCTATCACCATCCCACCTACTTTCCCCAGCCCCACCCCTCCTCTCTATTTATTTCAGAACTCCTTTCCCCCTTCCCATTCCTGAAGAAGGGTCTAGACTCAAAACATCAAATTTCCTGCACCTCTGATGATGCCTGACCTGCTGTGCTCCTCCAGCTCCATACTGTGTTGTCTCTGACTCCAGTATCTGCAGTTCTTGCTATCTCATATTGAACACGAGCTGTTAACTTGCTTTCTCTTTCGACAGATGCCGTCAGACCTGCTGAGTTTCTCCAACAGATCCCTACATATTGGCTTCTACTTTTGATCATTTCACTCGCTTATGGCTGTTATTTCCAAATGCAGTGTTTCGATATTTAATAGATCTTTGACTCATGGCCAACCTCCTGTATAATGCCAATAACATCCCATTCCTTTCAATCAATCATTTCAACAGATCTATTAAGATGCGAGATGAACACATTTGGACGATGCTGCACCATCCAAGCTTGCCAAATGTGTATATTTCAACTCTCATTGGCAACAATCCAGTGTTATCCGTTATTCACATAGCTCAACTGTTCTGCACAAACTGCCGACTTCCAGCTAAACAAAGCCAAATTCTTCAATTAGCATCCTCTTGTATTACTAGATTCCCCAAGAAAGCATTGACAGCAAATGGACTGGAACCCTTCCAAACCTGGCCATGCATTCACAGCAATTCACAGTCTCAAACAGTTCCAAATGCATCATTCACCTTAAGAAACAAGAATAGAGAGGGTAACAAATCGCAGACTCATTTTTCTGATTTCATTGAGCAATGATCCTTTGGCTTCTATGTCACCAGAAACCCAAGGACTGAACAAAATCCTATTAACAGTTTCGTGGTCCAAGCATATGTGACTCCTGTATGATGAAAATGCAGGTGAAACTTAATAAAAACTGAAAGAACTGTGGATGCTGTAAATCAGAAACAAAAACAGAAATTGTTGGAAAAGTTCAGCAGGTCTGGCAGCAACTCTGAAGAGAAATCGGAGTTAACGTTTCAGGTCTGGTGACCCTTCCTCAGAACTGATGGTAGCTAGGAAAATGTCTACATGCAGAAGATAGAGTGGGGGTCAGGGTAAGGAAGGGTAATGATAGGTAAGGATAGAGCCCAAAGAGAAAGAAGAATAGTTGGGCAGACAAAGGAGTGCATAACAATCTAGCAAGGAGGGCAAGTAGCTATTAATGGAGACTGTTAGTGACTAACAATAGGTGGTGTGTAATGGCAGACGATGTGATAACAAGACCTGGTGTGTGGGGTGGGGGGCTTGGACATGGGAGAGTTCAGGCTCTAAAATAATTGAACTCGATATTGAGTCCGGAGAGCTGCAGGGTCCCCAAATGGAAAATGAGGTGTTGTTCTTCCAGCTTGCGCTGAGCTTTGCTGGAACACTGCTGCATGCCAGAGTCAGAGATGTTGGCCAGGGAACAGGGTGGTGTGTTAAAGTGGCAGGCAACTGGAAACTCAGAGCAGAACGTAGATGTTCTGCAAAGTGGTCACCCAGTCTATCCTTCATTTCCCCAATGTAGAGGAGACCACATTGTGAGCAGTGAATGCAGTAGACTAGATTGTGAGAAGTGAGGTAAAGTGCTGCTTCACCTGAAAGGTATGTTTGGGCCCTTGGATACTGAGGACAGAGGAGGTAAGTGGGCAGGTTTTACATCTTCGGTGGTTGGAGGGGAAGGTACCACGGAGCTATGGGGGGTGTTGAGGTTGAAGGAAGTGTGGACCAAGGTGTCCCGGAGGGAACAGTCCCTGCAGAAGGTGGCCAAGGGAGGGGAAGGGAATAGGTGTCTGGTGGTGGCATCTCACTGGAGGTGGCAGAAATGGCGTCTGATGATCTTTTGGATGTGGATGCTGGGGGGATGGTTGGTAAGGACAAGGGGAACCCTATCGCTGTCATAGGAGGGAAGAGAGAGGGTGAGGGTGGAAGTGCAGTGGATTGGTCAGACCCGGTTCCTCTGTCTCCGTCACATATGTTATGATGAGGCCAACTTCACAAGGGAGCCTCCGAAATATACATCTTCTTTCTTCTCCTTCCTCAGTATTCAAGGGCTCAAACATACCTTCCAGGTGAAGCAACACTTTACCTGCATTTCGCACAATCTAATCTACTGCATTTGCTGCTCACAATGTGGTGTCCTTTACATTGGGGAAACAAAGCATAAACTGGGTGATCACTTTGCAGAACATCTACGTTCTGCTCTGAGCTTCCAGTTGCCTGCCACTTTAACACACCACCTTGTTTCCTGACCAACATCCCTGTCTCAGGCTTGATGCAGTGTTCCAGCGAAGCTCAGCGCAAGCTGGAAGAACAGCACCTCATTTTCTGCTTGGGGACCCTGCAGCCCTCTGGACACAATATCGAGTTCAATTATTTTAGGGCCTGAACTCTCCCATGTCCCAGCCCCCCACCCCACATACCAAGCCTTGTTATGACATAGCCTGCCATTACACACTACCTATTGATAATCACTAACAGTCCCCATTAACAGCTATTCACCCCACCTAGCCACATTGTTATCCATTTCTTTGTCTGCCCAACTATTCTTCTCTGTCTTTAGGCTCTATCCTTACCTATCATTTACCCCTGACCCTCTCCCTTTTATCTATTATCTGCACATAAACCAACATTTTCCTCGCTTCATCAGTTCTGAGGAAGGGTCAGCAGACCTGAAATGTTAACTCTGATTTCTCTTCACAACTCCTGCTGAGCTTTTTGGGCAACTTCTGTTTTTGTTGCAGTTAAAAATTCCTTGCTCGATTCGAGCCCGCTGATAATAGCAGACCAGTACGCCTATTCTCGTTTGCATGACTGTAGTTTTAACACAATTTCGTATTGTGTAGATCTAAAATTGAACAGCATCATGTCCGTGACCTATTTGTCCCACGTGGTGAGTGAACTGGACAGAACTGTTCTTTAAAATCTTCCACAGCCCAGTTAAGACTTGGGAATGAAACATTGTTTTACTACACAATGAAATATACTTTCAAAGCATCTTACAATTCAAGAATGGGAGAAAACAACTGAAGAGTCAAAATGCAGTGAAAATGTTTGGAGGAGAAACACAACTGCTAATGGCTGTTAGCTGTTCTGGATCATATCCAAGCTGAAATAATAGCAAATTCAGTACTGACCATCAACTGTTAATAACAGTGTACTGCTGATTGTTTCTGTAAAGTTGCATGCATTACCTTTCCCTGCCTTTTCCGCAAAACAGTCAATTTAACAAAATTACATTTTGCTAAGTCTCGACCAGCTTTTAACTTAACAGATATTCATGTATCACTACTGAACTCAGGCAGATGACCACCAATCATGAAGATGAAAGAATTAATACATTACAACCTATTAAAGCTTTGAGGATTGTGGTTCCAAAAAAAAAATCTACGACGAATCTCTTAACTAATACATAAGAGCAATTGTATTCTTCTTTGGAGAGATGAAAGCCAAGTTCAGTTCATTAATGAAGAAAGGCTGTGCTGTAATACTTGATGCAATTCCTCTATCATGCATAGAGTGCATTGGAAGGGCAGTTAAACAAAGCATTTAAAGATCAGTACAACAGCCACAGGAAAACCACATGTGGTCGCAAGATCCAGTTGCGCATCATTTTTTCTTAGTCCAAAAGGGATTAAAATAACTGGATGTTACATGTCAGTCCATTGTCAATTTTTTTTCCCTTGAGACCTGATATTGAATCTAGGCCAGACTGGCAGGATAAAAGTTACTGCTTGACTGTAAGAAGCACACAAGTATGAACGGTTTTTCATAACTTGTCTACAGGACAAATATCACATTATTCAGCATTAATCAGATTGTCACAGAAATTACAAGATGGCTAGTGTAAAAAATAAGATTATGCCCTGATCCAGCAGTCGAAAGCCCTCGGGAAGGGTTAGGATGAATGCAGATTACTGGGGCCACAGTAGAGAGAGATATATGTTGTACCAAATTCATATTTCTTTGGTAGAGTTTGACGCTGATGCTGAAATAAAAAAAAACTTCCAGTTCCAAAATCTCTGGAAAATTGGTGGAGACAGGTTCCACTGGGGCATTGGGTTTTCGTTTTGGATAATAAAAGTGTGTAGGGATATGGGAAAAAGGCAGGAGATTAGCACTAGCTAAGAGAGCCAGACTAGATAGGAGAGTTGGTACAGGTATGACAGGCTGAATGTTCTGCTTCTGCACTAAAATAATTCTGTGATTGTATGATAATGAATATAAAATTCATCAGCAATGTTTCCAACCAATTTTTGCATAGAACATAGGAGAAGGAGTAGGCTACTCAGCCCTTTGATGCTGCTGCACCATTCCTTATATCATGGCTGATTATCCAACTCGGTAGCCTATTCCTGCTTTCTCCTCCATTTCCATTGATCCCTCTAGCCCCAAGTGGTACACAACTCCTCCTTGAAATAATATAATGCTTTGGCCTCAACTGGTTTCGGTGTTAGAGAATTCCATAGGCTCACTACTATCTCGGTGAAGATATCTCTCCTTATCTCAGGCCAAAATGATTTATCCTGTATCATTAGACTGTAACCCCTGGTTCTGGTTCCATCTTTCTAAGCCAAGCAATCTTCTTTTCTCATCATCTCACAAAAATGTTTATCATTTGATGGTATCTATTTCCATAATCAATGATGAAACACTATTATCTCAATAAGCTGTGGCAATGGATTTGTCTGATACTGGTGGGCCAGGATTGGAAGTTTCTGACAGTATGGGGAAAACTGCCCGATATGTGATGATTTCAATGGACTGTCAATCCAGAGGCCCAGACTAATGCTTTGGGGATATGAGTTCAAATCTCAGCATGGCAGATGGTGGAATTAATAAACTAATTAATAAATCTGGAATAGAAATTTGGTATCAGGAATGATGACCACAAAACTATCATCAACTGTTGTAAGAAAATCCCTTCTGATTCACTAGTGCCCTTTAGGGAAGAAAATCTGCCATCCTTGCCTAGTTTGGCCTACGTGTGACTCCAGATACATAGCAAAGTGGTTCATTGTTAACTGCCTTCTGAAATGGCCTTGCAAGCTACTCAGTTTGAAACGAATTAAGGATGGGCAACCAATGTAGGTATTGCCGGTGATGTCACATCACATAAATGAATAATTTTTAAAATGATGTGCTAGAACTTTACACAGGCTATCATCCTTGTTACTCATTCTGGCCCATTTTCCTGGGCCAGCAGTCATTTTAGATGCCATGATTTCCCAGTGAGATCTATCAATTAAAAAGCAAAAGGGAAAAATAGCAGATGCTGCTGCACTGAGAACTTAAAGAAACAGTTTTCAATGACACTGAAAAGACACGAAGAGTTGAAGACAGACTTAATTTTTAGACTGTAGTAATGACCAAGGTCTAAAAAGGTATGGCTACTGGACAGAAATGAGAAGGAAGAAGGCTTTTATTGAACTCTATCCCAATGCTATTCCTGACAATACCCTTGGTCTACTGGAAATTCTCCAGCATTTAACTTACCTCCTGACTCCACAAGGCCTTTTATTTTACCATCTACAAGGCACAAGTGATGGAATACTCTCCATTTGCCTGGATGAATGCATTCCCAACAACATTGCAGATTCTGGACACAACAAATATAAACTAGCCCACTTGATTGTAACCCTATTTACCATCATCAACATTCACTCTCTCCACCACCGAAGCACAGTGGCAATGGTATGTGCCATCTACAAGACGCATGGTAATGCTCACTGAGTTTCCATAGATAACACCTTTCAAACCTACTTTCTCTGCAATCTAGAAGGACAACAGCAGCAAGTGCATGAGAACACCACCACATTACAAAACTGACTACCAGCATTTTTTCCTTATTCTCTTGTGGGACTTTGACGTCACTGGCCAGGCCAACATTTATTGCCAGTCCCTAGTTGCTCTTAATAAGGTGATGGTGAGCTGCCTTCTTGCCATATATTTCCAAATCAGGATGGTGAGTGGTTTGGAAGGGTACTTGCAAGCTGTAGTGTTCCCCTGTATCTGCTGCCCTTGTCCTTCTGGCTGGAAGTGATTGTGGGTTCGAAAGGTGCTGTCAAAGAATCTTGGGTGACTTTCTGCAGCGTATGTTGTAGATAGTACACGCTGCTGCTACTGAGCATCAGTGGTGGAGGGAGTGGACGCTTGTGGATGTGATACCAATCAATTGTGCTGCTTTGTCCTGGATGGTGTCAAGCTTCTTGAGTGTTGTTGGAGCTGCACTCCATCCAGGTAAGTAGGGAGTATTCCATCACATTCCTGACTTGTACCTTGTAGATGATGGACAGGCTTTGAGGAGTTCGGAACTGAGTTACTTGTTGCAGTATTCCTAGTATCTGACCTATTCTTGTAGACACTGTGTTTAAGTAGTGAGTCCAGTTGAGGTTTTAGCCAATGATATCCTACAGGATATTGATAGTGGGGGATTCTGTGATGGTAATACTATTGAATGTCAAGGGCAGCATCTGGATTATCTCTTATTTGAGACGGTCATTGCCTGGCACTTATGGCATTTGCACCTGTCTTTTGTCAGCCCATGCTGGGATATTGTCCAGATCTTGTTGTGTTTGAACATGGACAGTTTCAGTATCTGAGGAGTCCCATATAGTGCTGAACATTGTGTAATCATCGGTGAACATCCCCACTTCTGACCTTATGGTAGAGGGAGGATCATTGATAAAGCAGCTGAAGATGGTAGGACATTACCTTGAGAAACTTGAGCTGAGGCGACTGAACTCCAATAACCCCAACCATCCTAATTTGTACCAGTCATGACTCCAACGAGCAGAGAATTTTCCCCTGATCCCCAACTTTGTTAGAGCATCTTGATGCCACACTCGGTCAAATGCAGCCTGATATCAAGGGCTATCACTCTCATTTAACCTCACCTCAAAGATGTGCGAGTTCGGTGGATTGGCCATGCTAAATTGCCCATAGTATTCAGAGATGTGTAGATTAGGTGTGTTAGCCACGGGAAATGCAGGGTTGCAGGGATAAGGTAGGGGGATCGGTCAGGGTAGGATGCTCTTCGGAGGGTCAGTGTGCACTTGTTGGGCCAAATGGCCTGTTTCCACACACTGTAGGGAGTCTATGGGTCTATGATTCTCATTAAAGTGACCCTTATGTTTCCGATTTAATGGTTAACGTAAAGTCACCTTAGCCTCAGAGGACCATAGGGCTCCTTTGTCATTAAAGAGAAATGACTTGTGGTGGTGTAACCTGAGGGTCACCTTACCTCAGGCAAGGGGAGGGTCTGAGAAGGAGAATCCTTCATGGTAACCTCAACTGGTGAAGGAATTGAACATATGCTGTTGCTTTGCATGTTTAAACAATTCCTCAGATTTGATTTTTGCAACAACATATTAAATTCGTGATGCTGAAAAAATATATAAATATGCTTCTTAACGTTGCTTACTATCTAATCGCTAAGTAAGTCTATATCTATCTAATATACTGGAAAAGGAAGCATCAAGATTTTGAAATGAGTGGATTTTGAACAGTTGCAATAATTCTAACCTGACCAAATGTTCCTTCTGCTTGTTCAGAAGTTGGCTAATCTTCAAACATTCTCATACAAGTCTCATTAAGAACCTACACTACAAGCTTTTCCTTTCTTAGAAGGCAATTCTGTCATGTCATACAATAAATAATTTTGAATTCTAATCACTGAAATCGATGTTTGTTCAGGGAAGTTAAACAAAGTAAGAAAATTGCACATTTTTATTTTTAAAGATATTTTTCTTTTTTTCAATCCAATTCAATAAACGAGAGATGAAAGTGAATGAATGACACTGAATGTATTGTCTTCAAAATGCCTTGAACCCCAAGGCATATAATGCAGCTTAACAGAATGATCTAAGAAGCCACAAGCTGACAGCTACTTGTTTGAACAAAGGTTATATTTTCTGTTAAGGACATTTATCTCCGTTTTATGTTAAAGAAATAAGTACAACTTATGTCACAATGATCTTTCACTTCAATATTGTCAATATTGTTAGAAAAAATTCCCTGACAAAATGTATATTCCTGCAACATCGCTGCAGCTGAAAGTGGAAGAAGCAGATCTCACAAGCCTGACCTTGAATTAGCTGCAAATTCTTGTTCTGTTGTGACATGTTGATCCTGATATAATGCAGGATACCGAAAAGAACAATTATTCTTATTCAACATCTTTTACTGTTACCAGCAAACATTCCAGAACTTTTGTTCTCAATAAGCTAGAATATTATACAACAAGTAAGAAAACTGGTTGAGGTTTAATATTTTTATTTTAAAAACTGCATATATTAGACAAAAACAAATTTTCAATGTACCCACAATAGCGTATTAATATTGTGTATACTGCATATACTCAACATTAAATAAAGCAAAAACACATTTTCTGTTTGAAGGAAGGTATTTACTGTCCCTTTAAGCCTCTCGCACGCTGCTTATTGTTGTCCCACAGTCGAACAAAGACTGGCATAAGGTCAAGGTCACCTTCAATGTAGTACAAGTCTTCCATCAGGCAGCCAATACATTATAAACTCACGCTGTGAAGGGGGAAGGTGTTAATCTTGCCAAACGTTTGAGGGTAGGCCAATGTTCCAGCCAGAGATTCTCTGGATCTGGCTTTCCCTTTAACAAACATTGTTTGAAGATTATCACAGGTTAGACTTAACTGTGAGATAATTCAATTTCCTTGCCTGTAAAAGGCTGCTTTTCGTGTGTAAATGAGCTATGTGTGAATGTTATTGCAAAATAAAATTGGAAGTTTTAACAGAAAAACAAATAAACAGCTGAATCATTAGTTTTTTTGATGAAGTGCAAGTTACTTTGAGTTTTTTGGAGACCTTTTTGCCAATTGGTGGAATGAGATTTATCACCATATTTTACTGAATACACTTCATGGACTATCTACCCTGCCCTTGTGTCATGTACTTCATCCAATTCTATCTTACCACACACCTTTCCCAGAACAACTCTCCACTCAGCAGATATTCACCAAAAAAGCCAGCATCTCATCTGGTGAACAACTTAATGTGACAACTCCCCAACTGGCTGAACATGAAACAGCCCAAGCCATTGGCTCTCGAACAACTGCCAGAGACAGGCACTTGCTCAGCTTCAGGCAGGGGAGGGGCCTGTAGTGTTGGCCATCAGAGACTTCATCCACATCCACAGGGAGGAAGTGGAGCAGCAGACAATTTGGAAGCAATGGGTCTTATAGCCCAGAGGCCATCACAAGCATGCAGCCACTTGATTGTTTCCATAGACAGGTTGATGGCTGCCATGGAGAGTCAGGTCCAGCACCCTCAGGGGGCTGCTGGAGAGATACACACAACAGCACCAACACCTCAGCCAATGGTCCTCAGGACCAAAGTCATGGTGACAGGGAGAACAGGGAACTTAGTGAGCACTACAGTTTTCCTTTGCTCACATGGAGACAGGACAGTGTCAGGAGGCACCCAGACAGAGGAGTAACCACACACAGGCACCCCTCTGTAGTCCATCGTTTCGCTTTCTTCCTCCAGGCCAACTCCAGAACTTGGGTCAACTCTTAGACATAGTGGGTGGAAGAGAAAGGGAAAAGAAAACCTATTGAGGACACTTCAGTGTAATGGTGTAATTTGTAGGAATTCACAAGTTTGAGTAAATTTGATTGATTTTATATTGTCTGTGTCACCCTGAATGTAATTGTACCAGCATCAGTCCTAACTTCATGCTCATACAGGATGTCTGTGTTGAGAGCCTGCTGCAGCATGTGGAAGTAAGATGAACGAGGTATATACAGGGCAATGGGTTCCGTTGGTACATTTTTTTCCACATCCTAAACTATGAATATAAGAACAATGTGTAATGTTGCAACGGGGAAGCAATGGCAAATGGTATTATCGCTGGACTGTTAATCCAGAGACCCGGATAACATTCTGGGGACCTGGGTTCAAACACTGCCACAGCAGATAGTGGAATTTGAATTCAATAAAATATCTGGAATTAAAAGTCTAATGATACCCATGAATCCATTGTCGATTGTTGGAAAAACCCGTTTGGTTCATTAATGTCCTTTAGGGAGGGAAACTGCCATCCTTACCTGGTCTGGCCTACATGTGACTCCAGACCCACAGCAATGTGGTTGACTCCGAACTGCCCTCTGGGCAATTCAGGATGGGTGATTAATGCCAGCAACGTCCTCATCCCATTAATGTATAAAGGAAAAAATAATTACACAAAGTCCTGGTTAGACCCCACTTGGAGTACTGTCAGCACATTGTTATGGAGCAGACCAAACCCCTCAAAATATATTAAGAAGATAGCTAAGACCCTAACGTTTTCTTATTTTAAAGGACAGTGTAAGGTGTTACTCACAGGTCCCCCTAACTTGTCAATATGGAGTCACGAGACTGGCCATGACCACTCCCTGGATGGCAGACCCTTGCCTGAGAACGCTCTGCCACAACTCCTTACTGTAGGCAATCTCCTGGACTGTTACGGGAGGCTGCCTTTGACTCACTGTGCTGGAACCCTGTGACGGATGGGCTCCTCCATGGATTTCAGTGAGGACTACTCCTCAAAGACTTTGACACATGACTACTTGCTTGCTGTACATGCAGTCTGTTTAATGCATAAACTTCTGGCACAGAGTGCAGGCATGGGATTGATGTAGCGCACCGCTGTACAGTAAGATGTACACCACGCTCCTTAGACAGCAAACTGCTGAGCAGCAAGGCAATGTATATCTGTGCAAATTGACATGGAAAGGCATGTATTCTGAAGAGCATGTGATTAACAAGTGCTAAGGGAGCAAGGAAGCAGCCTGAGATGCAGCTTGTTGCAAACTGTGAGCTGGATGCCTGTCCTTGTACACAAAGTGTCCCTGCTGCAGCTTTTCAATGTTTGGCATTGGCGCACCTTACGATGCAACTCTGTGCTCTCTAAACGGTCTGCAAGTGGATCGAAGGGGTTCCATCATGAGCATGAAGGGTTACTAAATGTTGGATGCCAATGTCCATGAATGAGTAATGTATATGGCTTAAGCCATGGATTATGCCCTGAGTAACATGGAAACTCCTCTCAGCCAGCAATAAGATGAAATCACTAGATACCTTCTCTGACTCCCATGTTGAGATTGCCATTTTTTGCTTGCTCGGCAAGTCATGTAAGATTGAATGCAGAATATTAATGAGGTGTAACAAGATGTTTAACAGGCTGCAATTGACTTTAATTGGCAACTTGCTGCTGCCTAACAAGAAACTGGCAAACGTAGAAAAGATGAAGCGAGTTGCTCCTGATGTCAAATGAGGCCTCACTGGGCTTTTTGTTTGAGTCTGCCACATAGTTCACAATATTCAGTCCCTTGTATGTTTCTGCTGAATGAGTTTGTGCAGTGGAGTTATGGTAATTTTGCTAAGCTATTAATCGTGAGACCCAGATTAATATTCAGGAAACAGAAACAGAAATTGCTGGAGAAACTCTACAGGTCTGGCAGCATCTGTGGAGAGAATACAAAGTTACCAGTTCGAGTCCAAAGACTCTTCTTCAGAAAGCTCTGGGTACATGGATTTGGATTTTGAAATTTAAGTAAAAAAAAATCTGCAATTAAAATGAAACTTAGCCTAAAGGCAAGCATTAAACTATTGTCATAAAAACTTATCTTATTCATTATTCATTTCAGGAAGGAAATTTGCTATGCTTTCCTGGTCTGGCTTACGTGTAATTCTAGAACAACAGCAATGTAGATTCTTTTTAAATGGCCTCAGAAATAGCCAACAAACCACACTGTCCTAAAAAAACTGCAATGCAGTCAAAAGTAAGGAATAAAACAAAATGGTCCCCAGCATCAAGCTCAGCCCCAAAAGCAAAATCAGCAAACCTAGCCCTGTAGATCTTGAAAAGTTCTCCTTTTTAACATTTGGAGACTCATGTCAACCTTGAGAGAGCTGGTCCAACGACAGGACAAATAGTAGCTGAAAGAAACGTATTCATGACTCATATGTTATCTCCGGGGGAGGCATTAGCATAACGGAAATTTCACTAAATTTGTGGTCTAGTGACCCTGCTAACAATCAGGGGATGTGGGCTTGAAACCCATCCTTGGCAGATTGTGAAATGTGAATTTGTTTGTTTTTTAAGAATTGGAAATGAAAATCTAGCCTAATGGCAACCATAACACTATTGTCGATTGCTGGAAAAATCTATCGAGTTCACGAATGTCTTTGCCCAGACTGGTCTACGTGTGACTCCAGACCCACAACAATGTGATTGGCTCTTCCCTCCAAAACAGCCTAGCAAGTTACTCAGTTTCAGGGTAATTAGGGATGGAAATTAAGTGTTTGGTTTATTTATTGTCAAATATATTTTGTTACAAAATACAGTGAAGAGTGCCGTGAGTTGTCACCACCCTCCAGCACCATCTTAAAACAAACCAAAACATAGAAGGCAGTAAAATAAAGAAAGTCTTCAATTTTACAGCCCTTCTTGTTAAGTGCTTCACCTTGGGCTATGTGCCCCTATGCCACGCCACTGCCACTGGAACAAAAGTCTCCACTCTTCGGCGCCAACTAGCCAATGGCCACATCCCATTAATGAATAAATCATTCCGGTTTCGTGATCAACAGCCCAGGGGATACATTGCCCCTGTCGGTGGCAACACATTGATACATAGTTGGCAAGGAGTTGCCGTGGAAATTCTCGACATTCACTCATCCTGATGAAATCTCATGGTCCCAGATCAAACGTCGGCAGGCAAACATCCTGTTGATTGTCATGCAACTGCGCCCCCCCCCACAACCCAATGCCCCCATCCACCCTCTGTCCCTGCCATCTGCTGATGAATTTGAATCAAATTTGAATACCGATTGAATGAAGCAGTGAAGGTGGCAGGGGCACTGAATATCCTCAGGGTACGGACTTCAATGTCCATCACCAATAGTGAATCAGTAACACAACTACTGGCCAAGCTAGCAGAGCAGTAAAAGACATAGTTGCTAGGTTGGTTTCACAGCAAATAATGAGGAACAATCAAGAGGAAAAAATCTACCTGATCTCATCCTCACCAATCTAATTGTCACAGTTACATCTGTCCATTACAGTATTGGTAGGACCAGTCTTCATGTTGAGAGCATCTTTCATTGTGTTGTGTGGCACTATCAGTATGCTAAATGGTACAGTCATTGAATCATAGAATCGCTACAGTGTGGAAGTAGGCCATTTGGCCCATCGAGTCCACACTGAACCTCTGAAGAGCATCCCACCCAGACCCACCCCTGCTACCATATCTCTGTAAACCTGCATTTCCCATGTCTAATACACCTAGCTTGCATACCCCTGGACATCTGGCAATTTAGCATGGACAATCCACTTAATCTGCACATCTTGGGACTGTGGGAGGAAACTGGAGCACCTGGAGGAAACCCACGCAGATACAGGGAGAATGTGCAAACTCCACACAGATAATCGCCCAAGGGCTGGATTGAACCCAGGTGCTATGAGACAGCAGTGCTAATCATTGAGCCACTGTACTGTCCAAAGACTTCAAACAAATCTAGCAAAATCTGTCTAGGTGTCTATGAGGCATCATGGGCTACCAGCTGCAGCAGAATTGTACTTAGCCACAACCTGTAAGTTCATGGCCTGGCATAAATACCATTCAGCCATTACCATCAAGTTGAGTTAATAACTTGTTTCAATGAAGAGTGCAAGAGGGCATGCCCAGGAGCAGTACCAGACACAAATGAGGTGTCAACCTGGTGAGTGTATTGTGTTATGCCTCCCAGTTGGTATGGCAATATATCTTTAAGAGACTTGCTCATGATATTATCCCTGCATTATAGCATGTGACCTGTAGGTATAAAGATCTTAGACTCCATCTCAAATAAGACTGTTTGAAGTTTGACACATTGATGGAAACATGTGCAGTTCTTAGGTTATGAAAGATACTACTTGCATTACTGCAGTAGGTAAGAGTGCCCTGCTAGTGGCAAAATGCATAACAAGCTAAGCGTGGTGACAATTTATAAAGAAATGACTTCAAGATTCCAGTTGCAGATAATTGGAAACCTAACAGAAGATCAAATAGAAAACAACCCCAGACATCAAAACATTCAGACATTCAGCAGCATCAATTGCTGTGAGCAATGATC
The DNA here is from genome assembly GCF_021869965.1 of Rhincodon typus. Classification (NCBI taxonomy): domain Eukaryota; kingdom Metazoa; phylum Chordata; class Chondrichthyes; order Orectolobiformes; family Rhincodontidae; genus Rhincodon; species Rhincodon typus. Next base: position 68,823,699 of record NC_063332.1, read on the forward strand.
TGAAGAAAGGAAAAGGCAGAAGACAGAGCTGTTTTTTTTTCTGTTAAACTTTAAGATCTTTAAAGTTAGAAGCATGTCTCTCCTCAAAGAAAACTGACAACCTATTGCCTTAATTTCAAAATGAAAAGCGGAGTTTGATGCTGTTCACAGCACAGTTACAAAAGTTTTTTGAAAGAAAATACAGCAAAGAAATCTTAACAATGTATCTCGACACTAAGAAGGCTTACCTGTGTTCAAAGTTCAGTTGGTTCTGGCATTTTCTCTTCCTAATTTTGCACAAAAGTAAAAGGAAGCACATTGGATATCATCACTCCTTATTTGACAAATCACTATTCTATAGCTCAGACTGGCAAACACAAATCTACACTTTTAGAACTACAAGACTGTAGTTGTTAAAGTTCCTTTCTTAAAGGGATAAAGGTAAGCAAAAGGGCAGTGACAGGCCAAAATAATGGGAAACAGAGAAAAAAAGGGGAAAATAAAATTTGAGGAAAGCAAAACCAGCAAAATAATTCTATACGAATAGGGCCCTGTACTCTTCTTCCTTAAGAATTAATATCTTCAAAGAGAAATAGAAGGCAAACACTTAAGTACAGATTGGGATTCCAATGATGCTTTTATGGAAATCCAACTGTGTAAAATTTGTAAAAGAAGTCATTTGTTGCATCTACTCAAAAGCTGTCCAGCTTTTCTTAATATCTGTATAGGATGTGGAAACAAAATATATTGGACACACTTATGTAGGTAATCTGGTTCCGACAGCCAACCAGACCTTAAAACAAAACACAAGTGATGAACAAAATGGTACAACATCGCAATATCGGCAACAAGGAAAGTGAAAAGGACATCGATGGGGTTTAGAGTCAACCAACGAATGGTGAATTTCGAAGGATGACTAAGCTTTACATATTATTAACCTCACATGCCATATCAACAGTCTAAGATGATCAGAGCTTTTAAAACCATTAACATCATATGTGCAGCAGAGACAGGACTATCAGCTTGCACAGATCTCGGTATGGTCAAAATCTATGAGATTCATGCCGTACCTACTATAGCAAGATGGACCACACATGATGCAATTAAACTGGTGAAGTTGAACTCATTCTTCAGGTAGACATGTTGGACTTTGGCCAGAGCCAGTGTGAATTGTTACAAGATGAGCAACAGCAAGCATTTACAAAAGAGCATTCTCAGAGATGACCTGACAGCATTGAAGAATTACATGAGAACCTTAATTAATGTTGGTCTTTACAAAAAGAAATATTATATATGACAGCATGTCATGTTAATGGGCAAGGAGTACTAATACCAAAAATCATTACGCCAAAATATCATGTCTATATTATACCAGGAAGCTATGATTTGAATGCATAGGCATGTGGATCTATGCATTGGCCAGGGATGAATCAGAATATTGAAGAACTTATAAATGCATGTGAGGCACGCCAAATGTACCAACCTAAGCAGCGGAAGGAGCCTCTATGTATACATAATGGTCTATCTACTCCTTGGATAAAAATTGCAACTGACCCATTCACTGTGCAGAGGGAAGATTGCATCCTTGTGACAGATTAATTCACAAAATTTCCCATTGTTCAACCACTCAGAATTACACGGAGTGTGACAGTTGCCGATATGACATACGTTATTTACAGTTTATTCAACATACTGTGAGAACGGGGTAGCGCGGTGGCTCAGTGGTCAGCACCAGGGACTCAAGTTTGATTCCAGCTTGGCTGACTGCGTGGAGTCTGCACATTCTCCCCGTGTCTGTGAGTTTCCTCCGGGTGCTCCGGTTTCCTCCCACAGTCCAAAGATGTGCAGGTTAGGTGGATTGGCCATGCTAGATTACCCATTGCATCCAGGGATGCGCACTCTAGCTGGATTCACCATTTTAAACTCCTGTTAGATCTGAAGTTTCACCCAAAGTGTTGCTCAATGCAGGCTTTGTTTAAAGGTGTGCTTGGAGCCAGAACTCTAATATTTAGCACTTTTCTGTTATTGTTAACCTTGAAGGGCAATCAGTGAGTGATGCCCACCTTGAATTACATATTGTTGAAGATGCAGTTGGTGAATTTGATGGAATAACACCAAATAAGGCAAGTGTACGAATAAGGGGGAAATGAGTTGTAGTGCCTCAGGAGAGCTTCGGAAATGATTCCTTTACGTTGATAATCAGAGCTGTGAAATGATACAGGGATGTTGCGTTACGATGTTAAGGATATTAAGAATTCTCTCTGCTCTGTATAGTGACTCTGCCAGCCAGTTAGTCTGCTCTGGGTCTGTAAGCTACGCATTCATAGAAATCAGTTAGTCACTGTAATGTCTACTCCATAACTTTTAATGTGTTTTATTGTTCAAATGAACAAACCCACAGAGTGAATCAATGCCTGGCAAATGATGGATTTTTTTTTAAGCCATTATCCTGAACATGTTACTGATGATCATTCCCTGTGTCAATCTAGAAGGATTCAGAAAAGTTGGGGCCAAAGAAATATTGCTTGTCTTTGCAGCAGTCTCGCTGTGGAACAGTTTGCCTGTAGGTCCCTGTGAAGCCCAGATCTGGCATTTGTTCCCTATTGACACCATTACCACAGAGCCAGTTTCCTTTGAAACAAAAACAGAAGTTGCTGGAAAAGCTCAGCAGGTCTGGCAGCATCTGTTAAGAGAAATCAGAATTAACGTTTCAGGCCTGGTGATTATTGGCTAACCAGCATGTCATAGTCATAACATATGGTTGAGGCATAACAATAGCTGCAGGCAGTCTGGGTTAATGTCACTTCTGATCTTCCTCAAATGCCTTCCATCTTATACTATTTAAAATTGGAAAAAAAAAATCTGTTTGAGCCACTTTAAAACCAATTCCTGTCATTAATTATGATCAACTTGGCAAAATGTTGTGGAACATTGTACCTTACTTTTGACACCTAGTCACTTTGTGAACATGAATGAAGCCTTACATTCTAAGACATCTGAAACAACTCCACACAGGCCAGTATCCCATCACCAATTCACCCTTTATTTGCATTTGCATGTGCACAGTACTTAACACTAGTTCAGCTTCCTCAAAGCCAGCTGACATTCCTGTATATATCTGTCAGCCAGGGCTCCCTGATTGGACCAGATTAACAGCCTCAATCAGGGAATTCGTATTCTATGAGGTCCCCCTGACTGACCTCGTTACAATCAGTACAACATTTTTCTTCACGCTCTGTCTGTTTCTGCTCTGCTTGCTCTGCTGGATTCTTGTAAACACAGCAGTTACAGTCAGTTTTCTAATGAGTGAGCTGGCAATACTTGTGCATTTTACTTGCTACATACAACACAGAAAATAACATTTTGAGTTATGGCGTATGATTCATTTGGAGCATAATGTAGGAGCAATGTAGCATGCCTGAGAGAACCAAATAGACCTATGGTTCCTACACCATTGGGATTTTCATGGTTATATTTCTGAGACTGATTTATTCCAATTGATAGAGATTGGTTGCTATCAGTTAACAACTCCTTTGTTGTTGTGGAGAGAGAAACAGAATTAACCTTTTAGTTCCAGGATTTGGCCATCAATATTGACTGCCAAACCTGCTGTGTATTTCTAACATTTTCTGCTTTTATGTTCATGGTTCAGCATCTGTAGCATTTTGCTTTTCCATCATTATTTCAATACTTGGCTCCCATGGTGGTAAAGCAACCAGAAAGGCCTTTGTCTTTTGCCATTTAGCACAGCCTCTGCTCCTAACAACAGCAAGATTGTGCATTTGAATGGTACCGTAAAAATTAAAAAAAAATGCATTTTTGAATGTGAGGACAGGTGAGCTTTGAGTGATGGTGGGAAGATGGGATTCAGAAACAGAGGTGTGAGGGCAATGCTCAAAAGGGAGCAGGGAGGGAGGATCAGCTTCAAACTCACTCTCTGCCTCTCAGTGTTCTCTTTTCCTGGTGCAGAGTCTTTTGAACAAAGTGCTGAATACCTTCAAAAGGGTATGCACCAAAACGCACCCCAACGCCCCCACCCCGCCTCAGAGCTTACAAACAACACGTTTGCTTGTCATTTTCCCTACTTAGCAAGTCCTGCTCCGGCCTCTGGATTTTAAAGTCAGTAATGATGAAAAGAGACCTGTAGGTGGGAATGAGTTAACCACATAATAGCCTCAATTGATGTTTGGGGGCTAGGAAGGTCATCCACGGGGCTACGTGGCACAGACTTATTTAGGGTGGAGTCAGGATTGTGGTGAGATCTCCATGCACCACCATCCTGCTTGAGAATAAATACCTAACCATCCATCAAGCCAGGCTTAGGGCAGGAATCCACCTGGAATATTGAAATAGGAATGGTATGATAGTCTAACAGTTATGTTCATTCATGGAGCAGAGCACCTTTCTCTGGGATGAGGACCCTGGGGCTGCAAAGTGTCACCAGTCAATCTTTGCCTGGCAGTGTCAGAGAGAGGGCGGGGCATGTGGCTGCTCCAGGAAAGACACCCACCAGAAGCTCAGGAGCACAGAGCAATCCAGACCCCGGGCAAGTTATGATTGGAGGGAATTTCCAGGATGGGTGCTATGGCAGCCGTGCAGTATAGAGGGATTCAGGGGCCATTGGCAACAAGAGCTGGGTATGACTCATAGCCAACTCTCTTCCTTTCCTGATGCCTGCTCCTTCAATGAGGTGTTGTGACTTTGAAGGTGTGATATCCCCTCCTACCATCACCGACCTCACCATTTGTGGGAAATAACAAGCCACACTTGCAAACCAGCAGTGGTGGCATCCGACCCTTCAGTTGTCATTAATTGGCCACAAAAGGGCCTCCATTGGTGGATGGACAAGAAGGTTGTCATGGGCAGTTGGTTCATTAGTGCCCTTGAAGGAACAAAATCTGCCATTCTGACCTGGTCTGACCTCAATGTGACACCAGACATGCAGCAATACAAATAGCTACCCTTGAAATTGGCTTTGCAAAGTCATAAAGTATACTTTTTTATTCACTTGTGGATCCTGGGTGCCGCTGACTGGTTTAGCATTAATTGTCCATCCCTAATTGCCCTTGAGAAGGTTATGGTGAGCTGCCTTCTTGAACTGCTGTGATTCATGTGCTGTAGGTTGACCCACAGTGCCCTTAGGGAGGGATTTCTAGTATCTTGACACAGTGTCTGTGAAGGAACAGCGATATATTTCCAAGTTAGGACAGTGAATGGTTTAGAAGGGAATTTGTATGTGGTGGTGTTCCCATGTATCTGCTGTCCTTGCCTTTCGAGATGGAAGTGGTCATGTGTTTGGAAGGTGCTGTCTAAGGAGCCTTGGTGAATTTCTGCAATGCATCTTTTTGATGATACACACCGCTGCCACTGAATAATGGTGGAGGAAGTGGATGTTTGTTGATGTGGCACTAATCCAACTAGTTGCTTTGTCCTGGATAGTGTCAAGTTTCTTGTGTATTGGAGCTGCACTCATCCGGGCAAGTGGGGAGTATTCCATCACACTCCTGGCTTGTGCTTTGTAGATAGTGGACAGGTTTTGGGGAGTCAGGAGGTGAGTTACTCACCACTCGCCTAGACTTTCACTTGCTCTTGTAACTTTATTGAGAGTCCAGTTCAATTTCTGATAAATGGTTTCCCCATTGTTGTTGACAGTGGAGGATTCAGTGATGATACCACCATTGAATGTCAAAGGGCACTGGTTAGATTGCCTCTTATTGGAAATGCTCATAGCCTGGCATTTGTGCAGCACAAATGTTACTTGCCACTTTTCAGCCCAATCCAGTACATTGTCCAGCTCTTGCAGTATTTAAAACATGGACTGTTTCAGTATCAGAGGAGCAGCAAATGGTGCTGAACATTGTACAATCACTGGCCATCATCCCCACTTCATACGTTATGGTGGAGGAAAGGTCATCGATGAAGCAGCTGAAGATAGTTGGGCTTTGGACACTACCCTTAGAAACTCCTGCAGAGATATCCTGGAGCTGAGATGACTGACCTCCAACAACCAAAGCCATTTTCCTATATGCCAGGTATGACTCCAACAAGTGGAGAGTTTTCCCTCTGATTCCCATTGATTCCAGTTTTGCCAGGTCTCCTAGATGCCACACTCAGTAAAACATGGACTTGATCTCATGGATAACAGAGTGTGGAGCTGGAGGAACACAGCAGATCAGGCAGCACCAGAGGAATTGGAAAGCTGACGTTTCGGGTCAGGACCCTTCTTCAGAAATGATCTCATAGGCTGTCATTCTCAACTCAGTAGGTTGTTCCAAAGGCAGTTCACCGTAACTTTCTCAAGGACAACCGGTGAGGTCCACATTTCATGAGTGTTGGGGGAGGTGATCACCTAGTGGTATTATCGCTAGACTATTGATCCAAAAACTCAGACATTATATTGGAGACCTTGGTTTGAAATCCACCATGGCAGACAATGGAATTTAAATTCAATAAATATCTGGAATTTAGAGTCAAGTGATGACCATAAATTGACTGTAGATTGTCTAAGAAACCTATTTAGTTCATGAATGTCCTTCAGGGAAGGATACTGGTGTCCTTACCAGTATGATTGACAAGTGACTCCAGACCCACAGCAATGTGATTGACTCCCAGTTGCTCTCTGAAATGGCCTAGTTAGCACTCAGTTGTATCAAAGTTGCGACAAAGACTCAAGGAAGAAATGAAACTAAATGGATCAGCTAGAATTGATCTCGGCACCAGAAATGACAACTGCAGAAACGGTCCTGTCAATCCTGAAAAGTTCTCCTTCCTAACATCTTGGGGCTAGTGTCAAAATTGGGAGAGCTGTTTTACAGATTGGTCAAAACACAGCCTGACATAGTCATACTCACAGAATAATATCTCACAGACAACGTCCCAGACACCACCTTCACCATCCCCGGATATGTCCTGTCCCACTGGCAGGACAGACCCAGCAGAGGTGGTGGCACAGTGGTATACAGTCGGGAGGGTGTTGCTCTAGGAGTCCTCAACATTGACTCCGGACCCATGAAGTCTCATGGCTTCAGGTTAAACATGGATAATGAAACCTCGTGCTAATTATACATACCATCCTCCCTCAGCTGATGAATCAGTACTCCTCGATGTTGAACACCGCTTGTAGGAAGCACTGAGGGTGGCAAGGGCACAAAATGTACTTTGGGTGAGGCATTTCAATGCCCACCACCAACAGTGGCTCAGCAGCAGTACTACAGATCGAGCTGGGCAGGTCCTAAAGGACATAACTGCTAGACTGGGTCTGCGGCAGGTGGTGAGGGAACCAACAAGAGGGAAGGACACACTTGACCTCTTCCTTACTAATCCGCCAGCTTCAGATGCATCTGTCCATGACAGTATCGGTAAGAGTGACCATCGCACAGTCCTTGAGAAGACAAAGTCCAACCTTCACATTGATAAAACTTTACATCATCTTGTGTGGCATTACCACCATTCTAAAGGGAACAGATTTTGAATGGATCTGTCAACTCAGGATTGGGAATCTGTCTGCAGCAGCAGAATCAAGCTCCAATAAAATTTACAACCTCATGGCCCGGCATAGACCCAACTCTACCATTACTACCAAGGAAGGGGTTCAACCTGGATTCAATGGAGACTGTGGGACAGCATGCCAGGACCAGCACCAGACATACCTGAAAATGAGGTGTCAACCTGGTTAAGCTCCAAAACAGGACTACTTGTGTGGCAAAAGCCTAAGTAACAAGTGATAGACAGGCCAAGACAATCTCACATAAATGGACTAGATGCAATCCTGCCACATCCAGTCGTGAATGGTGGTGGACAATTAACCAACTCACTGGAGGAGGAAGCTCCACAAATATCCCCATCCTCGATGATGGAAGGGCCCAGCACATCAGTGTAAAAGATAAAGCTGAAGCATTCGCAGCAATCTTCAGCCAGAAGTGCCAAGCGGATGATCCATCTTGGCCTCCTCCAGTGGTCCCCAATATTATAGATACCAGTCTTCAGCCAATTCGATTCACTCCATGTGATATCAAGAAACGGTTGGAGACACTGGATACTGCAAAGGCTACGGGTTCTGACAACATTCCAGCAATAGTACTGAAGACTTGCGCTCCAGAACTTACCATTCCCCTACCCAAGCTGTTCCAGTATAGTTACAACACTGGCATCTACCAGACAATGTGGAAAATTACCCAGCTATATTCTGTACACAAAAAGTAATTACTGCCCCATCAGTCTACTCTCGATCGTCAGTAAAGTGATGGAAGGTGTCATCAACAGTGCTATCAAGCAGCACCTACTCAGCAATAACCTGCTCGGTGACACCCAGTTTGGGTTTGGCCAGGGCCACTCAGCTCCTGACCTCATTACAGCCTTGGTTCAAACATGAACAAAAGAGCTGAGTTGCAGAGGTGAGGTGAGAGTGACAGCCCTTCACATCAAGGCTGCTTTTGACCAAGTGTGGCATCAAAGAGCCCTAGCAAAACTGGAATCAATGGGTATAGGAGCAAGTTCCTGCAGATGCTGGAATATGAACAGAAAACAAAAAAATTTGGAGATTACAGTTCATCAGGCAGCATCCATAGCTGATGAAGAGTCATCTAGACACAAAAAGTAAGTCTGCTTTCTCTCCATGGATGCTGCCTTACCAACTGTGGTCTCCAGCATTTTTTGGAATCAATGGGTATCAGGGAGCAAACTTTCTGCTGTTTGGAGTCATACCTAGCACATAGGAAGATGGTCGTGGCTGTTGGAGCACAGCCACCTTAGATCCAGGACATCTCTTCAGGAGTTCCTCAGGTTAGTGTCCTGGGGCCAACCACCTTCAGCTGTTTAATCAATGATATTCCCTCCAGCATAAGATCAGAAGTGGGGATATTCGCCAATGATTGCACAATGTTCAGCACCAGATGGAACTCCTCTGATACTGATGCAGTCCGTGTTCAAATGCAACAAGATCTGGACAATAACAGGATAACAACCTTCCTTTACATTTACTGGCATTACCATCAGAGAATCCTCCGCTATCAACATATTGGGTTTTACCATTGACCGGAAAATGAACTCAACATGTCATTTAAATACAGTGAGTAAAAGGACACCTCCTGTCTCCCCAAAAGCCTGTCCACCATCTACAAGGCACAAGTCAGGAGCGTGATGGAATACTCCCCATTTCCCTGCAGTTCCATCAACACTCAAGAAGCTTGACACCATCCAGGACAAAGCAGCCCGCTTGATTGGCATTATATCCACAAACCTTCACTCCCTCCACTACCGACACTCAATAGCAGCAGTGTGTACCATCTACAAGAAGCAATGCAGAAATTGACTTTGGCTCCTTAGACAGCACGTTCCAAACCCACTATCACTTCCATCTAAAAGGAGAAAGACAGCACACAGAGGAGAACAAAACAACCTGTGAGTTCCAGGCACTCCCCATCCTTTTTTGCAAATATATCACCTTTCCTACAGTTTCGGCTGGTCAAAACACTGGAACCCCCTCCCTCGCATCATTGTGGGTCAACCTACAGAATGTGGACTGCGGTGGTTCAAGAAGGCAGTTCAGTATTACCTTCTCAAGGGCAACTGGAAACAGTAATAAAATGCTGGACCAACCAACTTATCCTGAATCCCATTATTGAATAAAAAAATTTCAAAAGAGAATATTTTTTGTCAAGCTCAGTTGGAGCAGCAAAAGGAGAGGAGGGAATCGAGGCTCAGTCAGAGCGGGAGATTTACGGATCGAACTGAACCAGAGTGGGAGAGGAGTGGATCGAGTACAACCTTCATTGCATCCAGAGGCAGAGCTCCTGAGGTGACATTAGAGTTCAAAAACTGATACATAGTAAGAGGATTGGCTGCTTAGGAATCAGCTTTAGAAACTGAGCAAGGAATACTGAGAGGGAAATCATGTATAAAGTCCTGATTTTTGTTGTTTTTAATTAGTTATGAATGGAGAGTGAGAGAGATAAAACTGATTTGGTAAGTAGTGGGTAAGGTTGAGTAATTGGTCACTAGTTTAGTTTATGTAGTTGATAGGGTTCACAGTGGCAGGAGAACACAGTCCCATGAAATGTTCCTCCTGAAACATGTGGGACATCAGGAACACTTCCAGTCTCCATGGTGACCATGTATGCAAGAAATGTAAGGGACTCACTATGGAGTATCCATGAGGATGAGGATGTTGTGGATAGCATGTTTAGTGAGCTGGTATCACCACAAGTAAAGGCTAGACAGGCAGAAAAATGTTGGGTGACCACCAGGAAGATAAGTAACCATGGACAGGCAGTGCAGAGGTCCCCTGTGGCCATTTCCCTCTCAAACCGATATACTGTGTTGGATACTGCTGAGGGAATGGCCTCTCAGTGGAAAGCAGCAAAAGCCAAGTTTGTGACATCGCAGTTCGCTCTGCTACACACAGCAGGGCAGGAAAAAAGATGGCAGAGTTTTAGTGATAGGAACCTCGATTGTAGGGGACATGACAGATGGTTCTGTGACAGCAAATGAGAATCTCAAATGGTATGTTGCACACACACAAACACACACACGCATACATGCGCGCACACACACACACCCTGTTACCAGGGCCAGGGAGAGGGGTGTCCAGCTTGATTTGCAGGGCATTCTGAAGGGGGCGGATGAAGAGACACCAGTCGTGGTACGTGTCAGTATCAATGACACCCGTGAGAAAAGAAATGGGAGAAAAGAATTGAGAGAGTTTGGTGGTAGATTAAAGAGGAAGAATAGTAAGGCTCTAATCTCTGGATTACTTCCAGTGCCACGAGTGACTCAGTATAAAAATAGGAAGATAGGTCTGATGAATATGTGGCTAAAGAGATGGTGTAGGAGGGAGGGCTTTAGATTTTTGGATCATTGGGTCAGTTTCTGGGGTAAATGGGACCTGTACAAGCTGGACAGAGAGAATAGGTCCAATATCCTTGCTGGGAGGTTTGCTCATGCTATTGGGGAGGTTTTAAGCTGATTTGGCAGGGAATGGGGCACAATATAGATATAAACTCAGGAGCAAGGTCCAATCAGCTAAAGGAATGCAAGAACAGTTCAGCATGCAGTGAAGATGTGGGCAGCTCTAGAAAACTGAATTATATCGACTTCAATGCAAGGAGTTTGACAGGTAAAGTAGACGAACGTTGAGCATTAATCAACTCACGGTAACGTGATATTGTTGCAATCACTGAGACATTTGAAGGAATGATGTGGCTGGCAGATGCAGCTTAGACCAGGAGGTGTTAATTTAAGGTGAGGAGCAAAGGGTTTAGAGGAGGTTTGAGGAAAAATCTTTCCGCCCAGAGAGTGGTAGATATATGGAATGTGCTGCCTGAGAGGATGGAGGAGGCAGATACTCTTGCAACATTTAAGAAGCTTCTGGACGAGCACTTAAAAATGCCAGAGCATAGTCAACTATCAACCAAGTGCAGGTAACTGGGATTAGTGTAGTTTGGTGTTTGTTGGTCAGCATAGGTATGGTGGGCCGAAGGGCCTGTTTCTGAGCTCTATAAGCTCTATGAACAACCTGTTGTAATGATTTCATAGATGTAGGAAGAAGCGGGGCCAATGGTAAATCTTGGAGCATCCCAGATATTATTATACATTATCGGTAGTTTCAACTACACGCACATTTCTGAGAATATAGATTTAACCTTAATTTGGCAATTTTCTGAATTAGTTTTCAACATAGAGTTTCAGTCATTTGCAACGCACTTTGGACATTTGACTGTAAATGTCTGCAAATCCTTTGAGATTTTTTTGCATTCCTTCTTATGGATCAGCAATTCTGCAGGACCCACTGACCCCATAGCCATATCTCCAAAAATTATTCCCAGTGGACAAAGCTCCATTTTAACAGTGTGAATTAGTTTAAATGTATCATTATATATGACCCTTGCGGCTCCGTGTTATTTATCTAGACATTATGTGAAAACAAACCTGGTCACTGTTGCCTCAAAGTGTGATGGTTGAAATTGCCTGCTTCATCAATCCTCAAATTGTTTCTCCCAATTGGTCTACCAAACAAATGCCAATTCATACTACACATCCCAGTTTTGTACAGTTGGTTCATGCACATTTGAATTGGTTTCAGATTGTTCTGTTTCACATTAGCTTTTTGACAGCCGTAAGAGAGAGAGAGTTCTTCAATTATTTAGTCAAAAGTTGAATTTAATCTCCAGACATTAAAGTGAAATTGTTGAATATATTCGTTGACAGCAGTCTCTATGAAAATAGTAACAGGCTTCATTTAAAACATATAATTTTTTAAATATTTTAATCGTCTCATGAAAACCACGAAGTTATATGGAATTAGTTAAGGTATTGTCAGAACAACAAGAAAATGTCAATAAGCTGCTTGTGGTCAATCTGCCCGTTCATTACTGATCATTTATTATTCATTATAACTTAGATCATATGGCTGAGACCTTTAGTTAATCAGTACTGTTCAATCTGGCCAATTAATGTTTGCTAACCACATTGAATTAGGGTAAGAAACAGACTGAGGTACTATAGGCCCTGCACATGCTGCACATTCCCTCACTTTACAAGATGAACATTCCACTAAACTGAACTGTACCTTTAACAAAGAGTCTACTGTAAACCACAGTACGGTTTATTTCCCCCTTGGGGCTCAATTGAAAACATTTTTTGTACGAGGCATGACCAGAATTGAAGTGTCAGTACCAGCATGTCCATTTGCCTCATTGTTAAATTGCAATCAGGAGCTTTGGAATGGGTTGTACTGGGTCAACGTTTAATTCGTACAATTGGAAACAAGTTTATTTATAGTGCAAGTGAGATCATCTTTATGATGATGCTGAAAGGCAAGTACAATTTAAAATGTGTTAAAACAGCACAGTAGATGGGCAACATGCTTCCCAATAACTTAATATTGCTTTTTGACTAGTTTCAAGCACATTGGGTGACTTGTCTCTTTTTCACCTTCTGGGTAGGTTTTTCAACTCCAATTCCAAACCTTCCCAGGACATCCTGGCCAACATAGGGTATGGGGAATCATCAGTATTGACCCGTATTCTGTCTCTCTGTGCTGTCCCACTGCCAGAGTACAAACTGTTTACAATGGCACTTGTGCTTCATTATCAAACAAAACTTGATAAAAGATTCCTGGTATTTACAAATTTAAAAATGAGCTGTTGGCATCATTAGAACAGGAGCAGAATAAGCGTACCTGGTTTATTGTTTTTGGAAAAGATGGAAAGGAGATGACATAAATCAGTCAAAAAGTCTTTCTTTGCTAGAAATTCTTCTGGATCCAACAAACATAGTTACAGAAATACACAAAAACAGTCAATCTATGGACGACTGGTGACAGAGTGGTGGGTTGCGGAGTGGGGGTGGGGGGGGGCGGGGGGCGCGCGGTGGGCGGGGTATTGTTCTTCATGTAGAATCATTCAGAGTAAGTTTAAAATATGCACATAGAAGCTTTACAAAGCCAGGAAGAAAGTAGACTACATACAATAATAGCAAAGTTTTTTGGAAATGTTTACCAGATCTTGGATCGCATGTAGAGAATGGAATAGATGAATTAAAGAGGGGAATCTTATGCCCCTCCCCTTGGCAAGTTTGATGGTGGGGAGTGTTTGGCCAGGTGGGAGGTGGCAAGGTGGATAGCTTCAACTAAAATCCTTCAGTAGTGGATGGATACCAACTTATAGACTTCATCCTGCCACGGCTGGTATTAACCCTTTTGCCAGTGGGAGCTCCGCTGAGGGACGTATGACAAGAAAACCTTGAGGTTATTTGAGATTTCCAAGAATTGAGGGGTTGTCTCATTCAAAGGCATTCAATTCCTGTTTGAGGGAGCTGGCATCTGGAATGGTTGATGGTGGATGGGGTGTGCTAAGAGACACTCCCTGCCCTCATGGCTGACTCCTCTCCCCACCTTTGCAATCTGCTATCCCACCATTATTCAACTCTGGTCTTAGACCCAATGACGACTCTTGATCCTGGGTGGGTGTGGTACCAGCAATAGCCACTGGAGGCTCTGCTACTCAGTTGAGCTGTCAGTCTCTGGTTGGCCAGTAGTCTAGGCTGGCTTGGTTACTGCCCTCAGAATCCTTGATCCTGTCACATAAAAGCCCGAGTGAGCATAGAATCAGGCTCTTTGGCACACCATGTCTATGCTGACCAACAAACACCAAATTACTCTGATCCCTGTTACCTGCACTTGGTCCATAGCCTACTATACCCTGACATTTTAAGTGCTCGTCCAGATGCTTGTTAAATGTTGCAAGAGTACCTGCCTCTCCACCCTCTCATGCAACACATTCCATATATCTACCACCCTCTGGAAGGTTCACTGGCCTTGAAACATTAACTCTGATTTCTCTTCATGGATGCACACCTGCTGAGCTTTTCCAGCAAATTCTGTTATTGTTTCAGATTTACAGCATTCACAGTTCTTTTGGTTTTCATTCAGTATTTAATTCACTGCCACATCTCTTCTAGGCATGTCCACCTTGAAGAAGTTCTACTTCTCCACCTGACAGGATTTCCATTCTTTGTCCAACTGCTCTTCTCTCTCTTTGGGCTGTATCCCCACCTATTGTTTACCTCTTAACCCCTCCCCCACCCTTTCTTCTGCAGATAAGCCAGCATTTTCCCAGCTACCATCAGTTCTGAGGAAGGGTCGCCGGGCCCGAAACGTTAGCTTTGACTTTTAACTTCACCGATGCTGCCAGACCTGCTGAGCTTTTCCAGTAACTTCTGTTTTTGTTGAAGATGTGATGAGCCTTCCTGCAGAGTGGTGACACAGGACTATTGCCCTCTCTCCTTGGTGTGGAGGTGCTGGTGTTGGACCATAGTGGACAAAGTCAGAAGTCACGTGACACTAGGTTAAAGTTCAACAGGTTTATTTGAAATCATAAGCTTTCGGAGGTGACTTCATCTGATGAAGGAGCAGCGCTCCGAAAGCTTGTGATCTCAAATAAACCCATTGGATTGTAACCTGGTGTTGTGTGACTTCTGACTTTGCCCTCTCTCCAGCCAACTCCCAAGATCCTCATAGGCTTCACATGATTGTATCCCATGTTTCAGGCTGATAAACTTCCATGTTCGTTCTGTCCCTGTCTCTCTCTCTCTCTCTTTGCACACTTTCAGCCCTTTTGAATATTTCCAGCATTTTCTGTACTAATTTCAAATTTCTAGCATCTGCCGTATTTTCTTTCGAATTAATGAAAAATATATGTTAGCCATTGTTTTTCTAAAAGAGCTGGTTTAAAATCTGTTATGAATTTTTGCAGAGGCCCTATAACCTCTGAAGTTATAGAAAAGATTTCCCCTTTAATCAAATATTGACTAATCACTGTTCTGCTAGGTGAAATGGTTGGGTGCAAATAGTTCTGTAGTAATTCTGCATTGGAGTGAGGTCCACATCACAGGAGAGAAAATAATAGAATGCCATCTGTTTATTAAGATCTAAAGGAAAGAAGTGTTCCTGTTAAATGTCAACTCCTGGTCAAAAGTTTGGTTTCAGTGCTGATCTGGCTGTCCTGTTTTTAATGCTGTTAGTGCCACTATGCTACAGAAAATATGGACAAAACCAAGGTTAGAATAATGGAGATGGAAAAGTCACTAGAATATAAGCATAATTAAGATAGTTCTTGTTTATATCTGATGCTATATATGTATGTGAAACTCTGGGTTTTATTTCACAATAAATTGACTGATTTTATGCTCCTGGCAGTGAACCATTTTAAGGAAGCACAGATCTCAGATAGTGTCACTGCATACTAACGCTGTTCTCCAGTCTGTGTGGTTCTCTGCTGCAAGTACAAAATTAGTGAATTTACCCTGATATTTAATGTCATGCATAGATTCCACTTAGCAATTTAAGAGGAATTTCCTCTTATCGGCAGTATAGATCGAATGCCAATGTTGAGATGAATTGAAAAGTAGAAAGATCGTATCTGCTTACAAGCAATTTCAATTAAGTGTAAGGTTTCTGTAAATCGGTTGTCCAATAAGTTCACAAACTCATCATCAAGATTAAAACAATCATGAGATCTAGGCAGGATCATAGGAGGGAAAATAATACAATGCTCAATCAAGCCTATAGTTAAAATAAAAGCAAAATACTGCGCATACTTTAAAATCTGAAATAATAACAAGGTTTGGAGAATCTCATCAGATCAGGCAGCATCTGTGGAGAAAGGAATTCACAAAAGAAATTCAATTTTCCAGTGTTTAGTTAGAGATAAGTAAAGGCCACTGAGCCATTTATTGCTAATCACTATCTTGAAGATTACAAAGCTGTGTTGAGGTCTTGAATGTTGACCTGTTGTATATTGTCTCAAGGTAAATGAAAGTGTGGCACTAAATCAGTGTCTGTTGTGGAGAGTTCCAGCTGCCCTGAAGTACAATGACTGAAAAGGTAGTGGGCCCATCAGCCTCAGTAACCCAGGACATTCCAAAAAAAAAAACAGGAAAAGAAGATAAGAAAACCCAGAAATCATTTTTTGAGGAGCTTGAGAGTTAATTATAAACAAGTGAAAGCAGAGGGGCTGTCATCTGAGAACAGCAGATGAAAAATGTGAAAGCAAAAAGGTTTGGAGATGTCTGAAGTCAAGTACATTCGGTTATGCAGTGACAGTGGAAGGACTTCACCTGAATCCTGATAGGGTAAGAGCTGCTGCAGGGTTACAGGCATAGACAGATGTGAAAGCAGTTCAGTAACTTTCTGGATTCTTGAACTATCTAGTCTTCTTGCCATTAGAAGAAGAAGCAGTTCTCATTCACATAACACATCTAGCAACAGGAGCTCAAAGTACTCTGGAGGTCATCAACCCACCAAAGACATTGAATCTTAAAACCAAGCATTTACCTCTGATCAAGCACTCACAAATGGAATGGTGTCCAAATCAATGAGAAGGAAGCTATGGCAGGTAAGGACCTAGAAACTATCATTATCACTAAAGAGATATTAGGAATTGCCAATGCTGGAGAATCTGAGATAACAAGGTGTAGAGCTGGACTCTCCAGACCCGAAACATCAGCTTTCCTGCTCCTCTGATGCTGCCTGGCCTGCTGTGTTCATCCAACTCTACACCTGGTGATCTCATTATCACTAAAGAAGTGGTGTTGGGCAAGCTAGTGGGGGCGAAAGGTAGACAAGTCTCCTAGTCCTGACAGAATACTTCCCAGGGTACTAAAAGAGATGGGGAAGGAAAAAGCAAATGCGCTCATTATAATTTACTAAATTTGAGTGGACTCTGGGGTGGTTCCAGCAGATTGGAAAACAGAAAATGTGGCACACTGTTTAAAAAAGGAGGTAGGCAAAGGGCGGGGAACTATAGGCCCATTAGCTTAACTTCTGGAGACAAAAAAGCAATAAATTGGAAAATTATGATTCTATGCGCATGGAAATGAAAGTAGAGAAGTAATCTCAAAAGATACACTGACAAAGAAAAATAGCAGTGGAACTTTTTTTAAAAGGATGATCAATAGAGTCTAAATAAACAGCAAAAACAAAACTATCAGAACTGACACATCATAGATGAATACAGCATTAAGGGCAAAATTGAAGCTAAAGAAATAAACAAATATTAAGTACAGAGATGACAAAGGTGGGATTGTAAAAGGAAATATGAAGTGTTAGGAAAGAAATCATAAGTTAACAATTCGGTTGAAAAACGCAAATTTCAAAACTAGTTTATCAAGGAGTTTTTTTTTGAAAAGTGATGGTGGAGTATTCTGCACGTACACGCATAACAAAAGAAAAAATCAGACAAGGATGGGGTCACTAAGGGTTATGGAAAATGGAGCAGTTCATTTAGAACTGCGATGAGGATGAAATGTTTGTACTCAGAGAACAGTGAACTTTGGAATTTGATTCCCAGAGTGTTGAGAAAGCTCAATCCTTGAAGGGTTCAAGACAGAAATCAATAGATTTCTGGAGATTAAAGACATTAAAGGATATGGAGATCGTAGCATTGAAAAGGTGATCAACCATGAACTGAGTATCAGGGTAGGCTTGATGGGCGGAATGGTCTATTCCTGTTCCTATGCAATAAACACACAGGTAATGGCAGTGAAATGGCCAAAATATTAAATAATTACCTTGCCTCACCATTTACGGTAAAGTAAAATAGTGGACAGGACATTTGAAGACAAAATTTTAAGCCAACAAAAATATTTAAAATAGAAATGCGAAGACAATAGCTTCAATTATCTTAAACGTATATAGAAAAATTATTAGGAAAATCAATTGTGCCAGAGGATAGCAATTATGATTCCTAAATATAAATAGAGAGATCAGAGAGGTGTAGGATCTACAGATCAATTAGGTTCATATTAGTAAGAAAGAAAAAAAAATTGGGAATCCTTACTCAAAAATGTCACCAAACCATCTAAAAACTGAAAATATCTTAGAATTGTCAGTGCAGATACAGATCTGAAGGGGATGCTTGTCCAGCCTTAATGAAATCTTTGAAGAATAAACAGCAAGTGTAGATAAATGTAATAGCAGAAATAATACATCTGCATTTTCGAAAATCATTTGATAAAACTTGTGACTAAGGTCAGAACATATAAAATCAGAAGACAAATACCAGCATGGATAATAATTTGGCTAAAAAGTCAAACACAGAAAGTAGTAGCTAAAGTTGATGACATCTAGATTGCAAAAGATAGGAAGTGTTTCTTTTAATATGCTTAGTTCTGGGACTAGTATTGTTCATCTTTCATGTAAAAACATGCATGAAAAGAAAACAAAAATACTTTTTTAAAATTTGTAGTTGAGTCCAGGTTGAGGAATACTTTTTTTTATTGATTCATGGGACATGGGCATCACTAGCGTTTATTGTCCATCCTTAGTTGTTCTTGAGAAGGTGGTAATGAGTTGCCTGCTTGAACTGCTGCAGTCCATGTGCTGTAGGTTGAGCTACAATGAATGCTCTTTGAGAGGGAATTCCAGGATTTTGACCTAGTGACCGTGAAGGAGTAGCAATATATTTCCAAGTCAGGGTGGTGAGTGACTTGAAGGGGAACTCACTGGTGCTGAGGAGGTGGAGACTGAGTGGCATTTGTTTAGAAGTTGGAGATCGTTTCCCCCACAGCCCCCCCACCCATCCCCAGTAGGATGAGGCGAGACAGCTGGAGGGCATCAGCACATCTCTCTGTCTCTGTCTCTCTATCTCTGTCTCTCTCACTCTCTCTAAAACAGAAGTACACTGTATAGCCTTGTGACTAGGCTCTTCTTTCACCCAATTTCTCACCAGCTCACAAATAAACACTGCCGAGGTGGTTAGTCAATCAGGGTGGATCCAGCAATTACAATCTTTTGCTTGGAAACCGAAGTCCCTCTCTTGCTCACTTTCTTCTGTGTCCAAATGCCAGAAACAAACTGTTTAGCACCAACAACTGGTGGCTGGAGGTTGGGAAAATTCTTCTGCTCCAACTCCCCACAGACACAGCATAAGAATGAATCCTGTTCTTTTGGCTAGTCTAAGGATCTATCAATTAGCAATGGGAGTGGATAAGCTACCATTATGTTTTGACAAAAAGAGGCGCTTGGTTTAACATCAAGATCTAGTTTATTGCATCATGACAATAGATACATTGATTGGTTAGACATGATTATAAAGACAACTAAGAGCCAGACATGACTCATCTGTCTCCACTGCGACATTGTATCAGACTCCTTCATCTCCATCCAAATTTTGTATGATGTTATCAGACTGGGTGGAGCTTAATGCAGCTTTACTATTAACTCTTCCAGCACCATTACCTTATACAGCATTATTTGTGCCCTCTTGTGCCCTTGTGTCAGAGATTCAATGGAAAGAGTTAGAGACATTATACCATAGTGCTCTGCAAAGATGACTTATCACTCCATTTAGTGAGTATGTTCAGTAGAAGGCATTCCATTGTGCCAAGGTGAAAAGCAGAAAGTCATAGTTCCCTTCCATTGTACGCCCTCATCAAATCACGAAACCTATTTTGTTGCTTGTCTATTGATCTGGGAGCAAACCAGACGGTATCCACTGCCACCCTTTCCAATATGTTTCAGCTTCCTATTCTGTTACTGTGAGCTCCTCATAGAGAATGTTCTCTGGCAGATTTTATAGAGGACATTATATAAATGCAAACCTAAACAATTGGGAGCTCACCTCTACCTGGAGATAGAGGGCTTGGTGAGGTGGTGCAGTGAAAACAATCTGTCTCTCAGGGCAGCAAAACTAAAGAACTGATCATTGATTTTAGAAAGTAAGGAGGAGAACATGCCCTCATCTACATCAACAGAACTGAGGTTGAGAAGGTGAGGAGCATCAAATTCCTCAGAGTGACGATAACCAACAGCCTGTCCTGACTTCCCATGTAGATGCAACAGTCAAGAAAACACAACAATGCCTCTTCTTCCTCAGGCAGCTCAGGAAATTTGGCATATCCATAAAGTCCCTCACCAACTTCTACAGATGCACCATTGAAAACATACTGCCCGGGTGTATAACGGCCTGGTATGGCAACTGCTCTGCCCAGGGCCGTAAGAAACTACAGAAGGTGGTGTGCACAGCCCAGACCTTCACGGAAGCCAACCTTCCATCCATGGGCTTCATTTACACGGCCCGCTGCTGCAGAAAGGCTGCAAAATCATCAAAGACCCATCGCACCCCGG
The DNA here is from genome assembly GCF_021869965.1 of Rhincodon typus. NCBI lineage: Eukaryota > Metazoa > Chordata > Chondrichthyes > Orectolobiformes > Rhincodontidae > Rhincodon > Rhincodon typus. The sequence goes on from NC_063332.1 coordinate 68,844,301, forward strand.
TAATGTTCTCCTACAACCTCTTCCATCAGGCAGAAGGTACAGAAGCCTGAAACACGCATGAGCAGAAACAACTTTTTCCCTACCATTATCAGACTGATGAATGGACCGTCTAGCCTCAAATAACGCTGATCTTGCTAACATTGATCTTATCCACTGCACGCCCTGTGCAATGTAACCTGTATGCCTCTGGCTAAGTCTTTTTGATCTGTACGTCCTTTGCTTGCCTACAATTTGACTATACTGCTCGTAAACAAAACTTTTCACTGTATTTTGGTACACGTGACAATAGATCAATCAATCAATCATCTCACATCTTCTTTTGTGAGCCAGAAAAGCATGGAGTCGAAGCCATGGTGAACTATCAAGGAAACAAAATGAATCATTTCATAAGGAATCACAGCAGCTGAACAAACTGGGGGAGAAAACAATCACACACGTGTTGAAAGAACAACAAAAAATGTTGGAACTGTTTATCAGAAACTTCACTGATCTGAAATATTATCTTCTTTCCTTGCTTCAAAGATGCTCACTGACCTGTTGAGTATTTCCAGCATTTTCAGTGTCTGTTTCAGTTTACCCGCACCCACAGTGCTACCTAACAGACCTGGTAGACATGTGTTACCAGAGGTCATGAAAGGAAGAAATACAGACAACTTGTTTTGCTTGAGTCCTTCAGGATGCCATGGAAAATATATCCAAAAATCATAGTTGGCTGCTCAAAAATGTGAAAAGGGCAGGTGTATAGGTTGACAGGGTAGAACTTTTATAAACGTTGTCTGTCAGGAAGATAGCTAAGATCAGAATACATTCAAATTCACCTCTCCAGTACATAAAGAACAATATACTATCAATTATTGTTATTTCTTCATTCAAGAGATGTAGACATCATTGGCTTGGCCAGCATTTATTGTCATTACTAATTGTTGTTGAGAAGCTGGTGGTGAGCTGCCATCTTGAACGATGGCAGTCCTTGTGGTGTAGAGGCCCCAACAATTCTGTTAAGAAGGGAGTTCCAGGACTTTGATCCAGAGACAGGGAAAGAATAGCCATATAGTTTTAAGTCAGGATGAGGGTGTGGAGGGGAGCTTGCACGTGGTGATGTTCCCATGCAATCACTGCCCAGGTCCTTCTATGTGCAAAAGGTTATAATTTCGAAATGTGCTGTTGAAGGATCCTTAGTGTGTTGTTGCATCACACCTTGTGGAGAGTACACAGTGCTGTGTTCATGCTGTAAGGTTTCCAACAGCTCTTGTTGGGAAATATTCACAAAATCTTCATTCCCATTGCTCTATAGAAAAAAAAATCTTTTTTTCACCATTATACTTGTAATGCTGTTTTGGGATGAACTAAGTCGCAAACCTTCAGGTAGCCCGCTAAACCTGAGATAGTAAGAACTGCTGATGCTGGAGTCAGAGATAACAGTGTGGAGCTGGAGGAGCACAGCAGGCCAGGCAGCATCAGAGGAGCAGGAAAGTTGATGTTTCAGGTCGGGACCTTTCTTCAGAAAT
>NC_063332.1:68855808-68910964 GCF_021869965.1 Rhincodon typus
CATTTCTGAAGAAGGGTCCAGACCTGAAACTTCAGCTTTCCTGCTCCTCTGATGCTGCCTGGCCTGCTGTGTTCATCCGGCTCCACACCTTGTTATCTCAATATTCCCTCAATGCTGTTCGCAAGGTAGTTTCAGAATTTTGATTCAGGAACAATGAAGGCACAGTGATGTAGTTGCAAGCCAGGATGGTTTGTTGTGAACAAACAGATTGCAAGATGAGCACAGAACCACAAAACTGTGGAATATTTCAGCACACCATGATGGCTGTCTCCTGTTTGGGATGCTAGTTAAGGTCACAATACAATAAGATAACAGATGTGGCTGAAAATGGAGGTCTGTTTAAATACCAATAAATGAACTTCCCTAACAGGAACATTAGCCTATATGAAATGTGAGAAGGTCACTCATCTCATTGAATGTTCCTGTCAGCACACCATGTACAATTTGTGCTGTTGTAGATTATAATGTGCTTCATCTCCCAAGAGAAGTGAACAGCCACAGGTAAAACCTCAAAGGAGAATAAACCATGATTTTTTTCTCTTAACTTGAAAGCAATCAAACAAATACTCCAGGATATCAATCTAAAGTTACAATTTCCATTATTCATGACAAGATTTTTCCTGCCATCTACATATTTTCCATTTTTTCTTTAACATTTCTTTGATGCTGTTCTTATATATCCAGACAAATGAGAATGCAGCAATGAAGCACATAAGCACATTCAATTGCAATGTTGAAACTGAATATTTATAACTTATTGCTACTTTGAGATTGTTCACCCAACAGAACCAATCTCGTCCTCCTTCAGTTATGATAGTGCAGGCTACTTTAAAGACGGATAGCTATAAGTAGAAAAGCACAGAAAGAACAGTGGCAGAGTATAAATGAAGAGGGAAATAAAGAATGAAATAAAAAAATAAATCCGTCATCTAAATGATACAGCATGTTGTGAATATTGTTCAAACAACAAATTCTAATTACCTAATGAGGAAAGCAGTGTTGTGCAATCATGTCAAATACTGCAGCAATCTGAATTAATATACATTTTGAACTTGTACACTCACAGAACGTCATACTTTGATGATTGTGCAGGCTGGATTTTCCTCTGAATTACCATTGGCTCTGGGACAATTTTGGCTACCATATCCAATCCACTATTTAAAAAGCTACAACTGACCCAATCTCTAAAAACAAAATCGTCAGTTTCCTTCACGATCTGCCAGCAGCACTAATCACCTCACATAAATAGATTAAGAGAGCATGGGTAGATTTTGTAATCATTTTCCTCTACATTCCTGTCTAAACACATCTTATTAATTGCTGCTACTACATGAGGTCAATAGGTACTGCAGAAACAATTGTGGAAGTGAAGGGCATGTTGAGAGAATGGTTAATTGCTTAAGTTAAAGTATTGCATGAGTTGCCTTACAGTAATCCCTCTGTTTTTATTTTGTTAAGAGAAGGATGTAGACATAGAAGAGGTTACATTGGAGTTGGGTATCAAAGAAGGCTTCTCTTTGTATGTGATCATACATGTTCAATAGGATGTTTATACCAAGGAGGTGTTACTTAGAAACTTTTCTGATCAGTACCTGAGGACACTGAAGTCAAGGTGATTGAGGGGAGAAGAAACATTAACTGGTGGCTGAAGTCTGACTCCACCAGGAGACTGGCCAGTCAGTGCTGCCCTGAATTTCTTTTCACCTGGGCTGATGGAAAAATGTTCCATTCAAAACACTATGATACACCTGTCTCTGTTTTACAATTAGGTAAGGCTTTTGTTCTACACATGCCTGTCCAGTGTGTCATTCCAATCATCTTATCAGGCATGTCATTGTTAGCCTCCTGGGAAGCTCTCAAAATGATTTACATGGTAATATGACATGGATTCCAGACCAAACAAGCCTGTACCTTTAAATAATATCACAATGTTTGGTGCTTTATTATAAAAGTGTTCTAGTATAAATTGACATCAAGGCTGCATTCAACCGAGTGTGGCATCAAGGAATCCTAGCAAAACTGGAATCAATGGCTATCGGGGGCAAACCGGCTAGAATCATACCTGGCACATAAAAAGATGGTTGTGGTTGTGGGAGGTCAATCATCTCAGTTCCAGGACATCTCTGTAGGAGTTCCTCAGGGTAGCGTCCTTGGCCCAACTATCGTTAGCTGCTTCATCAATGACCTTCCCTTCATCATAAGGTCAGCAGTGGGGATGTTCGTCAATGGTTGCACAATGTTCAGCACCAGATGAGACTTCTCAGATATTGAAGCAGTCTATGTTCAAATGCAACAAGATCTGGACAACACACCAGATTGGGCTGACAAGTGGAAAATGACTTTGGCGGCATACAAATGTTCGACAATTTCCATCTCCAATAAGAGGCAATCTAATCACCGCCCATTGACATTCAATGGAGTTACCATCACTGAATCACTGACTATAGTTTGGGTTATCATTGATCAGAAACTCTACTGGACTCACCATATAAACGTTATGACTACAAGAGCAGTTCAGGGACTAGGAACATTGTGGCGAGTAACTCACCTCCTGACTCCCCAAAGCCTGTCCACCATCTACAAGCCACAAGTCAGGAGTGTGATGGAATACTTCCCACTTGCCTGGATGAGTGCAGCACCAACAACACTAGAGAAGTTTGACACCATCCACCACCAATGCTCAGTAGCAGCAGTGTGTACTATCTACAAGATGCACTGCAGAAATTCACCAAAGATCCTGACACAGCACCTTCCAAACCCACAACCACTTCTATCTAGATGGATAAGGGCAGCAGACATGCGGGAACACCACCACCTGCAAGTTCCCCTCCATGCCACACACCATCCTGTCAACATCCTGGAATTCCCTCCCCAAGGGCATTGTGCATCAACCTACAGCATGTGGACTGCAGCAGTTCAAGACAGCAGCTCATCACCACTTTCTCAAGGGCAATTAGGGGTGGCAAATAAAATGAAGCTAGGCAGCAATGTCCACTTCCCATAACCGAACAAAAAATAGATAACTGCCTCAACTTCAGTCACTCTGTGTAATGGAGTCAGTCTAGACAGTAATAGACAGTAACTTCAGTGAACATAGAATTGAGATTACATTTTAATATGTTAGTTTTAGAAATAGTTTTATAAATAACCTCCGAGCTATTTGACTCAACAGAACCTGGCTGTCTGTAATTTATTTAATGCTGATTAAAATATAGTAAACCACAACTAGTACCACTTTACACATTCCATAATCACCAAACTGTACTAGCTCTCATGACTCAAGATAAACATCTACATTGTAGGCTGGTGAAGTGCACTGTCCTCTGCAGCCATTGACCACAATCCCAGGGTGTTGTGGCTGTACAGGACGTTGCTTAGGCTACTATTGGAATATTGCATGCAGTTTTGGCCTCCCTATTACAGGAAGGATGTGTGAAACTTGAAAGGGTTCAGAAAAGATGTACTAGGATGTTGCCAGGGTTCGAGCGTTTGAGCTAAAGGGAGAGGCTGAATAGGTTGGGGCTATTTTCCCTGGAGCATCGGAGGCTGAGGGGTGACCTTATAGAGGCTTATAAAATTATGAGGGGCACGGATAGGGTGAATAGCCAAGGTTTTTACCCCTTGGTGGGGGAGTCCAAAAGTAGAAGGCATAGGTTTAAGGTGAGAGGGGAAATATTTAAAAGGGACTGGGATGGGGGGCAACTTTTTAACACAGAGAGTGGTGCATGTATGGAATGAGCTGCCAAAGGAAGTCATGGAACTGGTATAATTGCAACATTTAAAAGGCATCTGGATGGGTATATAAATAGGAAGAGTTTAGAGGGATATGGGCCAAATGCTGGCAAATGGTCTAGATATATTTAGGACAGCTGGTTGACATGGATGAGTTGAACCGGAGGGTCTGTTCTGTGTTGTACATCTCAATGATTCTACTGCTTTCAGAGAGTTGGCAGACTGAAGCCCATGTCATTGTATTAAATGTTATATGGCAGATTATTTGAATTATTTTAATTATCAAGTCTCATTTTAGCTGCATTATTAAATCTAGTGGAGCCCCACAGTACAGCACATAAGGAATCTAAACAGATACATAAGTTTTGTATTATGAGTATGTGTTAAGATTGTTCAGAGGAAATGTTGTTTCCATTTGAAGTTGATGATATGCAGGAGAAGGTGAAAATTCCTTAACTATCCTAACAGCCAGAAGCCAGAATAAGAAGAAAACTGATTAGCCCATGATTTTAAAAAACAAAAGTAGAATCACCAAAGTCAGTTTAGATCATCTGTTTTCCTGAAGTGTTCCTGAGTGACAAAATGAATGGTCCTGCGCTATACATTTACTTATATTATTGAATTGCTCCAAGAAAAGGCCTCTGATGCATGACAGTGAAAAAGCAAGTGAATACAAAAAGTGAACTTGATGGATTAAGGTAGAGGAACATGGGCTAGAATCTTGGATATGCTTGCCCTTGACCTTCTTCTCCTCTTCATTATCATTCCGACACTTCATCATTGTCACAGGTGATAAGGAAGAAGGTTCATCACCAATGTATTCTCCATCTTCCTCCTTATGATCATTATCTGGAGAAAGGGATATCAGAGGCTAAAAATAGGTGAATATAACTTCCTTCTGATTATGGAGGCAGAAGAATATGCAAACTTATGGATATGTGCTGGTTTGCAGGGATGCAACAGGAACTGTTTTGATGGGAGACACGCATTGGTTATAAGTGCTCAGCATCTCAGTCATGAGATTCATCATGTGATTCGTTGAGTGCTGAGTTATGTGATTCCTTTGTTATCTCTTCCTTCTCTGGCTTTAATTTAATAAAGCAACAGATTGCTATAACTCCTGAAAATATTGTCAGTATATTTGTTATTTTATACACCGAGGTCTATAACCCACTTAAATAAAGACAAGCTCTTTATAACAAATCACGAGGTACATGTAGTAGCTTAAAGAGGGAGATGGCACAAATGCTAATATGCATCCAACTTCCTGATACCGGCTCTGCCCCAGAATTTCTTTGTCTCACAGAACCTGGTGCATCCCCATGCCTGCTTCACATCAGAGCTGTGCTCCTTTGTGTCAGGATTCCCCAGATATCTCAAGTCCCCACTTACAATATAAGTTCATTTAGGAGCCTTTGAGGGGCACTACTTCCTCCCATATTTTCCAAACTGAAGAGTCAGAATTACAGCCTCCTTTCACTGGGAGTCCATCTATCCTCAGCCTTGCAGAATGTCTACACATTTTTAGTGACTGATATGCCTCATAGGAAGATAGCCAAATTCCCATAATGCTAGCAATGGGGCTGGCTTACCCTTAGTACAGCTGCATTTCCAGCCTGAACTCTGGGAGAAAGCACGCTCCTAAGATGTAATCGCTGTAGTGTGAGCATGTATTTAAATGTCATCTCTAACTAATTCTACATAACGCCTTCAAGAATAAATCTAACAGTGTTCCTAGGCCAGTATGAATATGTTAAGAAATAATCAATCAAGAAGGACAAAAGTCTATCTGGATTTCTGTGCTCTCTAGAGTCTAAATTCCATTCGGTTTGAACGTTTGCCAAAAATGGTGGTGCCATTCCCTCTTAAAACATCTTTCACAATTCCCAGCTCTAAAAATGAATGGACGTGCAGGTCAGAGATAGTAGGAACTGCAGATGCTGGAGAATCTGAGATAACAAGGCGTAGAGCTGGATGAACACAGCAGGCCAAGCAGCATCAGAAGAGCAGGAAGGCTGACGTTTCGGGCCTAGACCCTTCTTCAGAAATGGGGGAGGGGAAGGGGGTTCTGAAATAAATAGGGAGAGAGGGGGAGGTAGATAGAAGATGGATAGAGGAGAAGATAGGTGGAGAGGAGACAGACAGGTCAAAGAGGCGGGGATGGAGCCAGTAAAGGTGAGTGTAGGTAGAGAGTTAGGGAGGGGATAGGTCAGTCCAGGGAGGACGGACAGGTCAAGGGGGCGGGATGAGGTTGGTGGGTGGGAGAGGGGGGTGGGGCTGGAGGTGGGAGGAGGGGATAGGTGGGAGGAAAGACAGGTTAGGGAGGCTGGGACAAGCTGGGCTGGTTTTGGGATGCGGTTGGGGGAGGGGAGATTTTGAAGCTTGTGAAGTCCACATTGATACCATTGGGCTGCAGGGTTCCCAAGCGGAATATGAGTGGCATCGTTATGGCACTGCAGGCGGCCCAGGATGGACATGTCGTCTGACGAATGGGAGGGGGAGTTGAAATGGTTCGCGACTGGGAAATGCAGGTCAGGTGTTATTAAAAACCAAAAGAATAATACTACATGGACAGCTTCCAAAAGAAAAGCTGTTATAATTTCCCAATTCCAAGCTGCAGTGCCTGAGAAAAATATTTATCTGAAAGAGGTTTATCCTTTTAAGATTTTTGTTCTGAAGAACAGCTACTAAAGAGAAACAATTACATTCATTATGCAGGTAACCTTATCCAGACACAGTGCAAAGATTATTCATGAATTCTGACACATTTTCTCATTCCAGAAATAAATGGAAAATCTATCAGGCAATCTCAAAATGAAAAAAATGTTAATAACAGTCTATAAACTAAGCAGAGACTTTTTTAATTTCTTGATATGGATGCTGGAAAATTATTCTTTTTTCCCCTAGTTTTTGCAGGTTTCAGCATCTGTCACGAGTTACGTGTAGAGTCATGCACACTGCTAAAGACTTTCTATCTTTTGCAGCTGGAGTATGCTTACAAGTATCAAAACCACAGAGTTACCTAGCTTGGATTATGCCAATTATACAACTTTCCAAACACAAAACAAAAAGATCTTTTCCACCATTCGCTTAAAATCAAGTCTGTTTAAGCCATCCAATCTCTTGTACGTCCTTCTTGTGATTTTTCATTGACTTAACACTTCTGCTTTTATATTCCTTATTCTATTTCTCTCACAATCTCAAGCTTTTGCTTTTCTGCTCTCATTCTTCCTCTATGAATCTAGATTCTCTTTTATGTTGCTCATTTACTCTGTCTGCTTTCTCCTCTGGTTTTTATTCACCTCTTCTGACCTCTCTCCTTTCCTCTACCTCTTTCCGTGCACTCCTGTTTCTCATCCTATCTTTCATTCTCATTTCTATTACACATTTTTTTAATCACTTACTCTCTAGCCCGCTTTCTCGCTTTTCTTTTCAGGTCATAGCCCTTCTTTGCAAAGGCCCTATTCAAAAATATAAGCCCTGCATTAGGACATTTTCTTTGTGAACAGAGATGGTGTCAGAGGTCAGAATGGGGCCAGTGAAGCAACAAGGTGACAAAGAAGCAGACTTCAGTTTTGCAAATGATCCTGGGAGGATTTGTAAAAGGCTACTTGAGTGGGAGGAAATGCACCAGTCAAGAGAGAGCCATGTCCCAGCCTTTCTCCATGTTAAAGGTACTGAAGTCAGTTTTGTACATGAATGAAATGGCAAAAAGGACCCAGGAAGAACTTTCATCAGGCAACACAAAAGCTGTCACCGCCTCTCGATCATCACTGTGTTAAGTGTGATGACAGTTCCAACAAATAAACACTTCCAACAGTTTTTCGGAACAATACTTTCAACACTAAATTTCTTTCTGATTTTCCAAGTTCAGTGTAAATTCAGTGTAATTTAGGAATTAAGAAAACCTTTCTTTACATGACAGGCCAATGACAGAAAAAGCTTTTTTACATTTATTTCATTCTCTTTCTTTATTTCCATCAGTGAGAGGAAACAGTTATCCAAACACTTTAATGTGAATTACTATTCAGTTCTCAGATGTCAAAGCATGATTGTTTACTCACAGTAATACTCACTGCAGCTGACCATATGTTACATTCAAGGTAACACCAAAATAAAATGTAAGTGGTGATAGTAAAATCAGCTTTAACATTTTGCAATAATTTTGTTTAACTCATATGGCCTTAACAGATGCCAAGAAATATAGGAAATGCATTTGTTTTTGAGTCAATTTTTTAAAGAGCCTGTGATGATTTGATTGTAAAAGGTTTATATGCACTGTGATATTCATTTTTTGTTGGCGTGTGATACACAATAAGTTCAGTGATAAAGACAAATATCAAAGATTTTGGGCCCGGATTCTTTCTCCTCCAAATGCATCACTTTAAAGCATCGCATACACATAGTGGAAGAAAATTATTGATTCAGGTAAAAAGACATTTGAAACTTTTACGTTAATCATGCTCCTTGGGTGAAGACAAATAAAGCTAAACAATAGCTGTAATGAAGGGTTATCATTATTAAACATTGGACTGAATTTCGCTACCACTTGTGTATCTCCAATGTTGGAACCTATAAGGCTATGATGTCTTAATAGCTTAACTTAGAGACGTTCAAACAACCAAATGGGGTCCTTGTTCTTTTTCCCTTTCTCTTTCCTTGATGGGATGTAGGTGTCCATTGGGATGTCCATTCCTAATTGCCCTGAGGGCAGCTAAAAGCTCACACACTGCTGTGGGCCTGGAATCACATGGCGTCAACAGCAGGTAAGAATGTTAGATTTCCTTCCCTACAGTTTTTTTACAACAATTGACGGTAGATCTGTGGTTGCAATTAGGCTAGCTTTTCATTCCAGATTTTCATTTGACTCAAATTTCGCTATCTGCCATTATGGGATTTGAACACATGGTGCTGGGATTTTCGATAATTAATCCAGAGACTTTGTATTATCTTTTCAGTAAGTAGCCTTCTGTAAATTAGCTATCCTATGAAGATCAGTGAGTAAGCTTTCAATGATGCCAGCCTCAGCAATACCAATGGGGGATATGTGTATTGCTGTGGCAAGCTGGCAATCAGAAGGGTCACAGAAGATGAAGGCACCCCAAGGGGCATGGATGGAATTAAAACATAATTGGGGTGAAGCTGATAGGACCCTTAGCGTGGAGAGTCTTCCATTCTGGGATATTGGATTCCAGGTGCAGACTTTCCTGCCCCTGGTGCTCTTTTTGGGACATGGAGTCTTCAGTTTCTTCGTACTCACTGCCTTCCCTAGGGCAACTGCCTCTATTGAGCAGGCACCCAAAGGGTGGTGTGGGGGGAAGGGACAGCTTTGCCTCTGTTAAATTGCTTTAATAATGTTTATTGACTGCCCAGCTCCATAGAGTAGGCAGTTTGATGCATTGCCCAGCTGTCCTGGGAACATTTCTGAGCAGTGGGAACTGATCAGAGTCAGTCCTGAAGCAGATTCCCTCCATTTTCGTCGGACATATAACTTTCAAGCTTCAAAATGGTCAAGAAAGTACAATTTATTACCTCTTTCCACAAATGTTGAGTATCTCCTCTAGTTTCTGTTTATTTTTGAAAATTTTGGATTTTGAACTTAATAGTATTTTGCTTTTGTAAACTAAATAAATATATTGCTGAATAAGCAGATGGGAAAAGCTACTAAACAATAATATGCCCATGAAAAGATACTCTAATATTGTCAAAATTATTAATAAGCCATTAAATATTACAAATCTAATCATTCATCCAAATACATGTTCACTGATTCCTTCAACTGACTAATTGGAATTACAGTGGATGCATTGGTTGTAATCCTCCATAGTTCCCTCAATTCTGTAAAGATCTGAACACGTTTTAAAACTGCAAATATAATGCCCCTATTCAAGAAAGAAGGGAGATAGAAAGCAGGAAATTCCAGAGCAGCTGGCCTAACAACTGTCATTAGAAAAATACTGGAATCCATTATTAAGGAAGTAATGGCAAAACATTCAGGAAATCATAATACAATCAGGCAGAGTCAACATAGTTTTATGAAAAGAAAGTCACATTTGACAAATTTATGAGTCCTTTAAGCATGTTGTAAGCAGACTGGATAAAGGTCTACCATCAGATGTAGCGTATTTGGATTTCTAAAAAAAAATTGATAAGATGCCACAGAAAAAGTCTCTGCAAGATAAGAGCTCATGGTGTTAGGAGTAATATATTAGCATGAATAGAGCATTGGCTGACTTAAGGCAAACTGTAACTAATAGGTGCCACAGATACCAGTGATGGTGACTCAACTATTTACTGTTTATGGTAAAAATATAGTGGAAAGGGTCGACTGCATTGCACAGTGTGTATTGTAGCTAAATTTGTTGACAATATGAAAAGAAGTGGGAAAGCAAATTATGCGGAGGACATAAAAGGCTAAGTGTTTCTGATGCCACAAATGATCTGATATATGTCCGACGTGCAGATCACTAGCACACAAAGGTTGTGGGTGAAATTATCCCCTTAATTTCACAAGTAGTTACTGATTAAATGGCTAACCCCAGGGTTGCCATCCTGGTAAAGACAGTCATCCACACTGAAAGCTACTGACTGGGTCAGAGGGCCAGCAGCTCAGGAGCTTCTACAACAACACCATGCATGAAAGCCAGTGCTATGGCAGGCTGGTGACCTGCTTCATTCAACGGGTAATGGTTTACAATGTTTTTGACACTGCATATTGATTTAGGGGAAACTCATCCCACTGGAAAAATCATTGAGAGAGAACAGCCTTTCCTAACCACAGTGTCCTTTTCTCATCAAAAGAAGAAAATTCCTCCCTGAGGAAGTTCCTGCCTATTTGGGGTGGGTAGCCTAGACAATTCTCTACCCACTGTCAGTAATAAAATTTCAAGGTAGAATGTGGTTTGGGAGCCAATCTGCCGTAGCACCCAACAATTTTACCTCCTCCTTTGCCTTAGGTGAAGCTAGCTCTTTCATACTGTCACTTTGCTGTAGAAATGCAAGTGGTGATCACCACAAACTAAACGCTACTGTCAAACCAAGTTGACATTCTGCCTGTCACATAGACGAGAAATGCGATCCCTGAATTTAATTGCTGGTGTGATGCTAGTAATGTAGTCCAAACATCCCAAAGGCCCTGGAGGGGTATAAAGGAAGCAGAAAAGAAGTTAAACAAGAAATTAGGAGGGTTAGAAGAGGCCATTAAATGACATTTTCAAGAAGAATTAAGGAGAATTCCAATGAATTTTATACATTCATTGAGAAAGAGGGTAACTAGGGAAAGGGTAGTCCCACTTGAGGACAAATGAGGGTATTTATGTCCATTTCCTTGGTGAATACTGATGATATTAAGGACGTCACCAACTTCCTCTGAGTTCAGACACAAATACCATCTTTTGTCCTTGAGTGAACCAGATGGATTTTTCCAACAGCAGATTCATTGTCATCATTACATTCTTAATTCTAGATATTTATTGAATTCAAATTCCACCATCTGCTGTGGTGGGATTTGAACACAGGTCCCCAGAATATCTGGATCTCTGGATTAACAGTCCAGCAATAATACCACTAGGCCATTGCCTCCCGTAGTGGTGCATTGACAGAGATCTTTGTATCCTCTTTAGCCACGGACAAGCTCCTGAAGACTGGAGAGTAGTCAATGTTCCTTTGTTTAAGGAGAGCAACAGGGATAATTCGGGAAATTAACCAGTGAGGCTTACTTCAGCGGTAGGGAAATTTTTGGAGAAGATTCTTAGTGAAAGTATTTACTCACATTTGGAGAAGAATGGACTTATTAGGGCTAGTCATCATGGCTTTATATAGGGAAGGTCTTGTCTCACAAACTTGATTGAGATTTTTGAGAAAGTTACGAAGTTGATTGATGAGGATAAGGCAGTAGATGTTGTCTGCATGGACTTTACTCAAGTATTTGACAAGGGCCCTCATGGTAGGTTGGTCCAGAAGATAAGTTGCAAAGAATCAATGGTGACTTGGTAAGTTGGATACAAAATTGGCTTGATCATTCACGATAAAGGGTAGTTGTGGAGTGGTGTTTTTCTGGGTGGAGATCTGTGACCAGTGGTACTCCGCAAGGATCAGTGCTGGGGTGTCTGTTGTTTGTAATATATATAAATGTTTTGGATGAAAATGTAGGTGTTCTAATTAGTAAATGTGCAGATGGGAGTCAGTGTAGGTGTGGATAGTGAAGAAGGTTATCAAAAGATACAGCTCGATATAGATCAGCTGGAAAGTTGGATGGAGAACTGGCAGATGAGTTTAATCTGGACAAGTGTGAGGTGATACCTTTTGGAAGGTTACGTGCAAGAAGAAATTAGACTGGCAGAACCCTGAGGGGTATTAATATACAAAGCAATCTTGGGGTCTAAGTCCATAGCTCCCTGAAAGTGGCAGTACGAAAGTGGATAAGGTGGTAAAAAAAAAGGCAAACGGCATGTTTGCCTTCATTAGTCGGACATTGCGTATAAAATTTGGCAAGTCATCTTACTGCAGTATAAAATTTTCGTTAAGCCACAATTGGAGCATTGTGTGCAGTCCTGGTTGCCACACAATAGGAAAGTTGTGAAAGCTTTCAGAAGGTGCAAAACAGGTTTGCCAGGATTTTGCCTGGATAGGAGTCTATTAGTGATAAGGAGGTGTTGGACAAACTTGAATTGTTTTTGCTAGAGCATCAGAGGCTTAATGTCAACCTGATAGAAGTATATAAAATTATGAGGGGCAAGGATAAGGTGGATAATCGGGATTTTTTCCCATGTTGGAAATGTCAAATATTAGGGACATAGGTTTATGGTGAGAAGGGGAAAGTTTAAAGGCGATGTGCAAGGCAAGTTTTTTACACAATGACTGGAACATGCTGCCAGTTGAGGTAGTCGAAACAGATACATTAGCAAAGTTTAAGAGGCATTTAGACACACACATGAACAGGCAGGGAATAAAGGGATACAGTTCATATGCAGGCAGATGGGATTAGTTTAGAATGGCATTATGCTCGGTACAAACGTGATGGGCCAAAGAGCCTGTTCCTGTGCTGTACTGTTTTATTTTCTATGATGGATTGTATCAAGCTGCAAGCCCCAGCGCAGACTGGGTCATTGAATAATTTCACAACAGAGTTAGACAATTTTTTCAAAGATGAAGAAGTGAACTATTGTATGTGGCAGACAAGAAAGTGAAGTTGACCCTAAAATCAAAGCAACCAAGATTGGTAAAGCAGGATTGAGGGGCCAAATGGCCTACTCCTGCTCCTATTCCTTATGTTTTATCTTCTTGCACCAAGTAAAATGTACAATTTATAAACATATGTGTAATGTTTCAGAAATCTTATCTCCTAGGAGGGATTTTAGGATTGAGTTACCTTTGAAGGTTCTGTTTTAAGATGAGTGGTGTCACACAGCTGTAAAAAGAAAAGCCATAGGCTACAGACATTGAAGAATGTGTATTAAAATCAGACCAACCAGTTCTGGAATGTCACAATGCTCAGTTTATTACAAACTGGTGCGGTAAGCATCCATTGTTTCATCTCAGGTCTATTGGCCAGGATGAAGAAGCAATTTGTCATCTCATCCGCGGGTGGCCAAACAGATAGGCACACCCATTGTACGGTCACCCGTATCCTTTACATATTAGATTGGACTTACAATGCCTAATATCAACATATGTGATAGCTTAACCCTGAGGTAAAACAACAGTACTCTGTATGATCATAACTGGATAGTTATATCCTCCACATGTGCGTTTCTAACCTTTGAAAGAGTTGACTGCAAAAGCAAAAGAAAAATATGACAGATGTTGGAAAATTGAAGCAAAAACCAAAATGCTGAGAATACTCAGTAAGAAAGAGGAAAGAGAAACACAGTTAACTTATCAGATTGATGATGCTTCAATAGACTTCTGTTTCTTTCCCTACAGATGCTGCCTGATCTGTTGAGCATTCCTTGCATTTTCTGTTTTACCTGACAATGTATTTAGTAAGTTGGAGGTGGATATAAATTAAGCTGCGTCAATTTGTTGAGGTTCCTATAACCTTTCAAATCCACTCCCTACTTGATTGACAAGGACAGCAGAAGCTGGGGAAGCCACCAGGTTCCCCCAAAAGCCATCCATCATCCTGATTTGGAAATATTTCACTGTTCTTCCACTGTTACTGGGTCAAAACCCTTGAACTCCATAACAGGTGTACCCATGCCACATGGGCTGCATTGGTTCAAGAGGGCAGTGTATCATCATGTTCTCAAAGGCAATTAGGGATATTAAATAAATGCTTACCAGTGATTCCTGCATCCGGTGAAACAATGCATTTTAATATCAAAACCGAGTACTGCAGATGATGAAGATCTGAAATAAGATTAGATAGTGCTAAAGAAACTCAATGGGTCTGGCAGCATCTTGACAAAAATTGGGCTGGAAATGTTAACTCTGTATTGCTTACCATGGATTGTGCCAGACCTGTTGAAAAAAAATTAAGATTCTGCTTTACGTTGTAGCAAATGAATATACAATGCACTAGTAATGATTAATTTAGTTCAATCTGTACAAATTCTCTTTGAATAATGATACAAAATACAAATAATACAAATGCACTTAGTTTCTCCATGTGAGCAGGTGACCCTGCTTGACTAAACAAAATATCTTCTAACAGTATCCAACTTCTTCTGTGCTGAGCCAAAGTTAGTATTTGCATCTTCCTACTTTAAAAAAAATCTAAACTGGCTGACATTTGTATGTTATATCTGAATTTTCATAACAATGGACAAGTTCAGTCACGGCATAGTTTAGAGAAGCTGGTACTACTTCCCTTAGAGAAGGCATGGCTGAGGAGAGCTTCAATGAGTGTCATTACAGAACAAAGAGTCAGAGAGGCTCTGCTAGAATTGGTGGAAAGATTGAGAACTAGAAGACATTGATTTAAAGTGATTGACAAAAACAAATAATGAGAAGGCATAAGGAAAAGCTTCTTTACCGCAACAAGAGCCAAACATGAAATATTTCACCTGAGGGTGTAGTGGAAACAGATCCTAAAATAGGGAATTGAATGACAGTACTGAAGAAGAAAAAAAGATTTGCAGGGCAATAGCGACGTAGACCGAGATACTTTTCTCTCAGACAGATAACTTCCTTCTTGCTGTAACCATTCTCTGATTCAATGATTTTTATTATTCATTGACAGGATGTGGTCAACGCTGGCTCGACCAACACTTATTGACCAAAACTATTTCCTGCGGAAAAGATGATGGTGAAGTGTCTTCTTGAACATCTGCCGGTCCATTTGTTGTAAGTATACACAAAATGCTGTTTGAGAGGGAGATCCAGGCTTTTGAGCCAGAGACGCTGAAAGAGCAGTGATATATTTCCAAGTCTAGATGATGAGTGACTCAGACCTGGCAGATGGTGACATTATCACTTATCTTATGCCTTTGTCCTTCGAGATGGTAATAGTCATGAGTTTAGAATGTATTTGCTAAAATGCCCCAGTGAATTTCTCCAGTGCATCTTGGGAATTGACAAATTGCTTTGATTATGCATCAGTGGTGGAGAGAATGGATGTTTTTGGATATAGTACCAATCAAACGGATTGTTTTGTTCTGGATGGTGTGAAACGTTTTCAGTGTTGTTGGAGCTGCACCCATTCAGGCAAGTGTATTCCATCACACGCCTGATGTGTGCCTTGTGGACAATGAATAGGTTTTGGTGGGTCAGAAGGTGAGTTACTTGCCGCAGTATTCCTATACTTTACAGTTTACAGAGAGATATTGACAGGTTAATTAAGTGGGAAAAAAGTTTCCAAATGGAGTTTAATGTGGGGAAGTGCAACGTTGTTCATTTTTGGAAGGGAGAACAAAGGAATAGAGCATTATTTAAATGGTGAAAAACTGCATCAAAATGTGACACAAAGGGACTTGGGGGTATTTGTCCATGAAACACGGAAAGCTAGCACACAGCTGCAGCGGGTAATCAGGAAGGCTATTGGAATGTTAGCCCTTATTTCAAGGGGTTTGGAGCATAAGGGTAGTGAAGTCTTACTGCAAGGTGCTGGGGAAATCAAATCTGGAGTACAGTGGGCAGTTTTGGTCCCCTTTAAGGAAGGTATCATTTCATTGGAGGCACTTCAAAAAATGTTCACTAGGATTATCCCCAGTATGGAGGGATTGCCTTACGGGCAAAGACTAAACAGGTTGGAATTCTACTCATAGAGTCATAGAAATGTGCATCATGTTAACAGAACCTTTGGTCCAACTCATCCATGTCAACTGGATATCCTAGGTTAATCCAGTTCAATTTGCCAGCATTTGGCCCATATCCCGCTAAACCCTTCCTATTCAAATACCCATCCAGATACCTTTTAAATGTTGTAATTGTGCTAGCCTCCACCACTTCCTTTGGCAGGTCATTCCATGCATACACCACTCTCTGTCTGAAAAAGTTGCCCCCCCTTAGTTCCCTTTTAAATCTTTCCCCTCTCACCTTAAATCTATTCCCTCTAGTTTGGACTCCCCACCCCAGGGAAAAGAGCTTGGTTGTTTGCATTATCCAGGCCCCTCATGATTTTATTAACCTCTATAAGGTCACCCCTCAGCTTCTGATGTTCCAGGGAAAATAGCCCCAGCCTATTCAGCCTCTGCCTATAGCTCAAACCATCCAACCCTGGCAGCATACTTGTAAATCTTTTCTGAACCCTTTCAAGTTTCACAAGATCCTTCCTATAGCTGGGAGACCAGAATTGTATGCAGTTTTCCAAAAGTGGCCTAACCGATGCCCTGTAGAGCCGCAACATGGCCTCCCAACTCCTACACTGACCAATAAAGTCAAGCATACTAAACACCTTCTTCACTGTCCTGTCTACCTGTGACTCCACTTTCAAGGAACTATGAACCTGTACTCCAAGGTGTCTCACTGCTTTTAAGAAAAATGAGAGGTGATCACATTGAAATGTATAGGATTCTTAAGGGGTTTGACAGGGTAAGTGCTGAGAGAATATTCCCCCTCATGGGACAGTCTAGGACCAGAGGGCACAGTCTCAGAATAAAGTGTGTCAATTTAAGCCTGAGATGAGGAACAATGTCTTCCCTCAAACAGGGTTGTGACTCTTTCGAATTCCTTGCCACAGTGAGCTGTGGGGGCAGTCTTTGTTTGCATTTAAGGTTGAGACAGATTCTTGTTCAATAAGAGAATCAAGAGTTCTGGGAAAACGACAGGAAAATGGATGTGAAGTGGATCAGCCATGATCCTATTGCTGTCAGAGTAGGCTCAAGGTACTGAACGACTTACTCCTGTTCCTGAGATAACAAGGTGCAGAGCTGGATGAACACAGCAGGCCAAGCAGCATCATAGGAGCAGGAAAGCTGATGTTTCGGGCCTGGACCCTTCATCAGAAATGGGGGAGGGGAAGGGGGTTCTGAAATAAATAGGGAGAGAGGGGGAGGTGGATAGTAGATGGATCACTGCCTCTTTGACCTGTATGTCTCCTCTCCACCTATCTTCTCCTCTATCCACCTTCTATCCACCACAGACAGGTCAAAGAGGCGGGGATGGAGCCAGTAAAGGTGAGTGTAGGTGGGGAGTTAGGGAGGGAATAGGTCAGTCCAGGGAAGATGGACAGGTCAAGGGGGCGGAATGAGGCTAGTAGGTAGGAGATGGGGGTAGGGCTTGAGGTGGGAGGAGGGGTTAGGTGGGAGGAAGGTTAGGGAGGCGGGGACAAGCTGGGCTGGCTTTGGGATGAGGTAGGGGGAGGGGAGATTTTGAAGCTTGTGAAGTCCACATTGATACCATTGGGCTGCAGGGTTCCCAAGCAAAATATGAGGTGCTGTTCCTGCAACCTTCGGGTGGCATCGTTGTGGCACTGCAGGAAGCCCAGGATGGGCATGTTGTCTGAGGAATTGGGGCGGGGAATTGAAATGGTTCGTGCCTGGGAGGTGCAGTTGTTTAGTGCGAACCGGACATAGGTGTTCCACAAAGTGGTCCCCAAGCCTCCGCTTGGTTTCCCCGATGTAGAGGAGGCCACAATGGGAACAGCGGATACAGTATACCACATTAGCGTAAGGGCAGGTGAATATCTGCTTGATGTGGAAAGTCTTCTTGGGGCCTGGGATGGGGGTGAGGGAGGAGGTGTAGGGGCAGGTATAGCACTTCCTGTGGTTGCAGGGGAATGATTCAGGTGTGGTGGGGCTGGTGGGGAGTGTGGAGCGGACAAGGGAGTCACGGAGAGAGTGGTCCCTCCAGAAAGCAGATAACGGTGGGGAGGGAAAAATGTCTTTGTTGGTGGGGTTGGATTGCAGATGGCGGAAGTGCCAGAGGATGATGCGTTGGATCCGGAGGTTGGTGGGGTGGTACGTGAGG
Source organism: Rhincodon typus (assembly GCF_021869965.1). Lineage (NCBI taxonomy): Eukaryota > Metazoa > Chordata > Chondrichthyes > Orectolobiformes > Rhincodontidae > Rhincodon > Rhincodon typus. The sequence goes on from NC_063332.1 coordinate 68,873,890, forward strand.
ATGAAGGGGACGAGGCGGAACCCTGCAGCCCAATGGTATCAATGTGGACTTCACAAGCTTCAATATCTCCCCTCCCCCAACCGCATTCCAAAACCAGCCCCGCTTGTCCCCACCTCCCTAACCTGTCCTTCCTCCCACCTATCCCCTCCTCCCACCTCAAGCCCTATCCCCATCTCCTACCTACTAACCTCATTCCGTCCCCTTGACCTGTCCATCTTCCCTGGACTGACCTATTCCCTCCCTAACTCCCCACCTACACTCACCTTTACTGGTTCCATCCCCGCCTCTTTGACCTGTCTGTCTCCTCTCCACCTATCTTCTCCTTTATCCATCTTCTATCTGCTTCCCCCTCTCTCCCTATTTATTTCAGAACTCCCTTCCCTTCGGTAGATTTTGAAGTTGGGTTATCTTTTACCTTATCTATTTCTCTGCTGCCAACCTACTTTGTGGATGTTGTGTTTGTAGGGACAGGGAACAAGGGAAGACAAAGAAGGGGGAGAAAAGAGAGTGCTCAATTCAATCCCATTAACTCACCCAACACCCATCAGTATGACTCATTCACCATCCACAGGCAGTAAATCACTCACAGCCTCCAACATTCACAAATCACTGTTACTCCCACCCCCACCCCCCGGCACTCATTTATTATTCACACATTTTCTCCCCTCACCACAACTGCTGATGGTTTCCTGGACTATAATCCTCCTTCTTCCAGCCACCTCCATCAAGCCTAGCTATCACTTCACTCCTCTACAAGCCACAATCTCGAGTGAAACTAGCAGAAGCCAATGCAAGAAAGACGTCACCTCTAATTGGACAAGCAGTCCCTTTCAAAATCGTCAATCCACTTATCTGTATTTTAAACAACTGCCTGGCCAGCTGGACAAGATTGCTCAAAAGAAATTTTAGTGACAGAATCTTTTCTGTGGAAAAATGATCAAAAAACCCTGAAACATAAGTTGGTTTGTCCTGACAGGCCTATTGTCAAGTCACAGTACAGACAGAAATCCCCATTGCTTCCTGTTCTCTGAATTAACAGGAAAATGAAAGAACACACATGCAGAACAAGCAGCTGAATTTTGAACAAAATGACAGATTGTCGTCTGGATCTGGAAATGTGACAGATCAAATCTTCCCAACAAACAATGAAGTCAACCGATAATAGGACAGAGTGCACAATTTATTGCCATTTCCCCATTTTCAAGGAGAGAAAAGAGAGATCTGCCCTCTATGATTGCTATAGAAACATCATAATTTGCATTTGGCTTTTTCTGATCAAATGTTCGTTCAAAAGCTATGGACCACACTTGAGAGCAGAGATAGCAACATGGATGATTTACAACACTACTGAACGTTGGAGAGGGAGGATAGGTTGCGTTGTGTTATGCCTCACAACAGGTACAGGCGATATTCCTTTAAGGGAAATGCTCAACATGTCACTTTAATATTATGGCATGTGAGCTAATGGTATAAAGTTCTCGGCCTCCATCCTACCAAGTTGCATCCTCTTACAGCCTGACACACTATGCAAAGTGTGCTACAGTATACCTGAATGACTTAGGTTGAGCCCAGATATACAAATAATGGCACCTATGATGGCACCAGTGAGAAACCCAATGCCCTTCCATGGTGACATTCCATGACCAAAGATGTTCAGCAAGCTATTTGTGCCAGCAGGCTGCTGTTTCTTTGGTAGTTAGGTGACAGATCTGGCAGCTTGTTTGTGAAGATGAAGGGGTAAGTTAAACTTTAAATGGGGAGAAAACAATGGGTAGAGGGATTTGCTAGCTGATCAGCACTGCATTGGAACTTTTCCCCAAGACCATCTGAAAATGAAAGGCAGGCAATTAGTAAGTGGGTGGAGAAGGCAGAGGAAACAAAGCTGAGAAAATAGATAACAATGGAGGCTGGCTTGAAAAAATAATAGATATCAATGAAAGGAGGCGAGTGAATAACACAGTGAGCTGAGGGCACAGACAGAAAAATGGAAAATTGATATCATCACTGTTACTGAAAAGTGGCTTATTGTAGATGTCAGTGTGTAAGTCGCCCTTGGAACCTCCAAAAATCATACAAAAAACAGAAATACCAGGCGCACCAAGTATTAAACGTAACCCATGTGGGTGTGGGTAGATACCAATTGAAAATCTAATAAAATCTGTTAAATTAGAGTACTGTCATATTATTATGGCACAGATTATTGAATAAAAGTATTTTTTAAAAATACCTTGAACAATGAAAGCATTTTAAAATCTGACATATCCATCATTTTTGGCACCCCACACAATAGGCTCAATCTTCTGAGGAGTGACACTTATAGTCAGGTTGTCACACAGCTCCTCCTTTTTAATTACCCTGTCACGCAGTTCTACATTTCTGGCCCAAACCTCCAACTTGGGACACTTCAGAAATGCTCAGCGCAGTGTTCAGGGAGCGTGCCAGTGCAGCACAGGATCAGTGATGGAGCCCCTTTTTATAGCAATAACTGCCGTACCTTGGGGTTTAAATGCCTACAATCTCTTTGATAAGGAGAGGAGTTAAGTATTCATAGAATCCCTACAGTGTGGAAACAGGCCCTTTGGCCCAACACGTCCATACTGAATCTCAGAGCATCCCACCCAGACCCATCCCCCTATCACCCACCTAATCTGCACCTCCCTTTGGGCAATTTAGCATGGCCAATCCACCTAACCTGCACATCCTTTTGGACTGTGGGAGGAAACCAGAGTACCCAGAAGAAACCCACGCAGACACAGGGAGAATGCGCAAATTCCACACAGACAGTCATCCAAGGGTGGAATTGAACCCAGGTCCCTGGTGCTGTGAGGCAGCAGTGCTAACCACCAAGCCACTGTGCCACCGTGTATGTGAGTGAAGTGGGTGTGATAACTGGTAAGGGGCTAGAACGCTAGACGCCTCTACTATTCCTGGGTAATTATTGATGTAACAAAATCTCAATTCTCTGGAGTTTCTAACTCTAACTCAGTTAATGAATCTTTCTTGGAGAGTTCCAGACGTGATGTAAATGCCTTTTGGAGGTTTAAACTTCCTGGGCAATTAGCACATAGCCAGTGCATTGAACTTCAGAGGGTCCAATACCAGACTGGATATGCATTGTCTCCGATCTAGGCTAAAGGGTCATTCTAAATCACTTTGGCGAATGCATCATAGGAACACAGATGGCCAACTCCAGTGGTCCCCAACATTACAGATACCCTCTTCAGTCAATTCGATTTACTCCACGTGATATCAAGAAATGATTGGAGACACTGCAAAGGCTTTGGGCCCTGACAACATCCCGGCAATAGTAATGAAGACTTGTGCTCCAGAACTTGCCGCTCCTCTAGCCAAGCTGTTCCAGTACAGTTAGAACACTGGTATCTACCTGACAATGTGGAAAATTGCCCAGGTTATGTCCTGTACATAAGGAAAGGACAAATCGAACACTGGCCAAATTCCACCCCATCAGTAAACTCTCAATCATCAGCAAAGTGATGGAAGGTGTCATCAACAGTGCTATCAAGCAGCACCTACTCAGCCATAACCTGCTCAGTGACGCCCAGTTTGGGTTCCACCAGGCCCACTGAGCTTCATTACAGCCTTGGTTCAAACATGGACAAAAGAGCTGAATTCCAGAGGTGAGGCGAGAGAGACAGCCCTTGATATCAAGGCTGCATTTGACCAAGTGTGGCATCAAGGAGCCCTAGCAAAACTGGAATCAACGAGTATCAGGGGGAAAACTCTCCAGTGGTTAGAGTCATACTTGACACATAGGAAGATGGTTGTAGTTGTTGGAGGTCAGTTATCTCAGCTCCAGGGCATCTCTGCAGGAGTTCCTCAGGATAGTGTCCTAGGCCCAACCATCTTCAGTTGCTTCATCAATGACCTTCCCTCCATCATTAGGTCAGAAGTGGGGATATTTCCCAATGATTGCACAATGTTCAACACCATTCGCGACTCCTCCGACACTAAAGCAGTCCATGTTCAAATGCTACAAGATCTAGACAATATCCAGGTTTGGGCTGACAAGTGGTAAGTAACATTCATGCCACACAAATGCCAGTCTCTAACCATCACCAATAAGAGACAATCTAACCACCACCCCTTGAAATTCAATGGTGTTACCATCACTAAATCCCCCACTATCAACATCCTGGAAGTTATCATGGATCAGAAACGCAACTGCACTCACCATATAAACACAGTAGCTACAAGAGCAGGTCAGAGGCTAAGAATACTGTGGCAAGTAACTCACCTCCTGGTTCCCTAAAGTCTGTCTACCATCTACACAAGTCAAGAGTGTGATGGAATACTCCCCATTTACCTGGATGAGTGCAGCCCCAACAACACTCAAGAAGCTTGACACCATCCAGGACAAAGCAGCCTGTTTGATTGGTGCCATATCCATTAGCATCCACTGCCTCCACTATCGATGCTCAGTCGCAGCAATGTGTACTATCTACAAGATGCGCTGCAAAAATTCACCAAAAATCCTCAGACAACACCTACCAAACCCATCACAACTTCCATCCAGAAAGACAAGAGCATCAGATACATGGGAATATCCCCACCTTCACATTCCCCTCCAAGCCACTCATCATCCTGACTTGGAGATATATCACCATTCCTTCACTGTCACTGGGTCAAAATCCTGGAATTCCTTTCCTAATGGGATTGTGGGTCAACCCACAGCAGGTGGACTGTGGCAGTTCAAGAAGGCAACCCACCACCACCTTCTCAAGGGCAAGTAGGGACGGGCAATAAATGTTGGCCAGCCAGTGACATCCGCATACAGCAGAATGAATAAATAAAAACAAAATAGAGGCAGGAATAGTCCAGTCTTCTAGCCTACTCCACCATGCAATAAGATCATGGCTGATCTAGTTGCCATGTCATCTCCACTTCCTGTCTGTGCACTATAATCTTTTGCTCCATTGACTATCAAAAAAAATCAATGTAATTTAGCCTTGAGCAAATTTGAGGATCCAACTTTCACTTCCTTCTGAGGAACAGAATTTCAAAATCAAATGATAATCTGAGAGAATTTCTTCTCACCTTTTCTGCCTGAAAACAGAGTTTTATTGTTGAACTATGTTGCCCCAATTTTCTTCTCCCATCAAGAGGAAACACCCTTTGAGTATCCATGTTGTACAGTCCACTCAGGATCTTGCATGTTTCAATTAGATCACCTCTCATTTTCCAAAACTCCAATGGATGTAGATTTAAACTACATAAGCTTTCTTTATGAGATGTAATTTATCCCAGGAATGAGTTTAGTAAAACTTCTCTGAACTCTTTAAAGCAGTTTTATCTTTTTTGAAATAAATCCTGTACAGCTGTGGTAAAACTTCTCTACATTTACATTCCTTTCTCCTTAGAATAAACAACAACATTCCATTTGCCTTCCAAATCAGTTGCTGTACCTGCAAACTAACTTTACATGATTCATATATCAGACAGATCCCACTGTAACTCCAAATTCTACAGTCTCCCTCTATTTAAATAGTATACCACTTTGGTAGTTTTCTGTGAAAAATACACAAGTCTACATTTACTCACATTATAATCCATATGTCGTATTTTTGTACATTTTGTTAACCTGTACCTATCTTTTTGCAGCCTTTCCACCCGCTTTTGGTATCAGCTACAAATTTATTCTATTCAATCCCTTCAGGTTCACTCCTCTCCTTCTCCCCCTGTTCACTGCCCAGTTCACTCTGGTCCCCCCAAGTTTCATTCCTCTCACTCTACCCTCATTCCACCCCCCACTCCAGGTTCACTGCTCACCCTCTTCCCCCGATTCCCCCCACGTTCACTCCTCTCTTGCCCTCATCCCCTACCTCCCCACGTGCACTGCACTCCTTTCCCACTTCTGGACTGAGCTTGATTCAGGAAGGGTGATGAAGAAGAAAATCAAACAACACAGGCTACCCATTCTTAGCCTAGTACTGTGTTAGTACATTGCCTAAGGAAGTGATACTGTTTCCCTATCACCCAGCATAGCATAGGATCTTGTCATTGCTCAGTGTAGGAGCATCTTATGTTGAAAACCATGGTAAAAGATAACTTTGATTATACTGTAACAAACTGCCTGCCTTTGTGTCTGCATTAAATAGCAGGGCAAGACAGAGGTATTGTCCACTTGCAAGTCTGAATGAGGCCAAAAAGAATAAAAAGGTATGGCAAGTCAGAGATATTGTGAACATTGAAGAAACTGCAAAGAGGGTGAGTGCTGAAAAATAATTGCTTGGAAATACAGAATTTAAACATTAGTAAAAGGATGCAAAATGTTGAAATCTTTCATCTGTCAAGCAACAGAACTAGAATGCATGAAACAGACTTTATAAAAGGGACACAATTTTATACAGCATAAGGCAGTGCTGATTGATTGAGCCATCAATGGCATGTAGATGCAACAAAATCAGGTAACTGTCAATCCTAATTTGCAGACCAGAGAGAAAGGTTCTAACTGGTCAGAGTGTTGCCACGGGGATGCAACAAAGTTTGGCTGTCTCCATGACCCTTTTTGTAATGGAAAACATACAATATATGTAAAATAATTATTTTGACTGTATAAAGAAAGCTAAACAAGCAAGTGAAGGACTCTTGGCATGTACCCTGCCCTGTTGCATGGAATGGGTGCTTAGCTTAGTATGCAAAGTTGGCCAGTAGCAGCAGCATTACAATGAAATATGTCGCTGCTCTCCAAAATGGATAACTGCATTCGAAGTGAGTTGGTGATGAGCTATGATGATGTGATGAGTCTAATGAATGTCCAATGCAAACTTCAATGTAGAGCACATAGCTACCCATGAGTGTGTTCTAATGTATTGGGAACTGCTGTCCACTGTGGACACCTGAAGAGACAAGGACCAATCTGGAACCACTAAGTAGTTAGTGCATGCAAATTGGCCTCTCGCCACTCAATAGTAAGATTGTCATCCTGCCATTCAAATCCCGGGTGTAAAATCACATTTTTCATTCTTGTCATTGAGAATCTTATTTTTTCAATCCTGTCATATTTTTCCAATTGAACCGCTGCACTCCGTGTTATTTAGAAGCTGGGATAATTCCGCCCATTGTTAGAGTTTGTAAGTGGTTGAGGACACAACACTGATCCCTATGGAACTACACCAGTTTCAACGTGTTATGTATAAAAGATGGAATTATCTTTACTCTCTGCTTTCCGTTAGATAACCAATCTTTCATCCACAATAATATGTTAATCCTTATGCCTTGGTGTTCTTATGTTGTATGGTCACCTGTGATGAGGCATCTTATCAGATTCATTTTGGAAATTCAAGTACATCATGTCTACCAGTTTCCCTCTATCCACTATGAATACAATGTCTTTGATAACCTCTGATTATTTAACATGAGTTTCCCTTCTACAAAACTATGTTAGCTCGTGACATTGTGATTTTCTAACTTTGTCATGTAACTTCCTTAATTATGAATTCTCATGCATTCACTGTGATAGATGTTAGGACAACAGATCACCTGGACCATCTCTGATACCTCTCTCCCCATTCTGGACCTCTCTGTTTCCATCTCTGGCAACCACCTGGAAACCAAAATCCATTTCAAGCCTACCGACTCCCACAGCTACCTAGAATACACATCCTCCCACCCACCTTCCTGAAAAAATACCATCCCCTATTCCCAATTCCTTCACCTCCACCGCATCTGCTCCCAGGATGAGGCATTCCACTCCCGAACATCTCAAATGTCCTCGACTGTGTCTCCCACATTTCCCACAACTCATTCCTCACACCCCCACCCCCCAATAACAACCAAAACAGAATCCCCCTCATCCTCACGTACCACGCCACCAACCTCCGGATCCAACGCATCATCCTCCAACACTTCCGCCATCTGCAATCCGACCCCACCACCAAAGACATTTTTCCTTCCTCACCCTTATCTGCTTTCCGGAGGGACCCTCTCTCCGTGACTCCCTTGTCCGCTCCACACTCCCCTCCAGCCCCGCCACACCCGATGCTTTTCCCTGCAACCGCAGGAAGTGCTACACCTGCACCTACACCTCCCACCTCACCCCCATTCCAGGCCCCAAGAAGACTTTCCACACCAAGCAGATGTGTTCACCTGCACATCTGCTAATGTGGTATACTGTATCTGCTGTTCCTGTTGTGGCCTCCTCTACATCGGGGAAACCAGGCGGAGGCTTGGGGACCGCTTTGCGGAACACCTACGCTCGGTTTGGAACAAACAACTACGCCTCCCAGTTGCGAACCATTTCAACTCCCCCCCATTCCTTAGACGACATGTCCATCCTGGGCCTCCTGCAGTGCCACAATGATGCCACCCAAAGGTTGCAGGAACAGCACCTCATATTTCACTTGGGAACCCTGCAGCCCAATGGTATCAATGTGGACTTCACAAGCTTCAAAATCTCCCCTCCCCCTACCGCATCCCAAAACCAGCCCAGCTCATCCCAGCCTCCCTAACCTGTCTTTCCTCCCACCTATCCCCTCCTCCCACCTCAAGCCGCACCTCCATCTCCTACCGACCAACCTCATCCCGCCCCCTTGACCTGTCCGTCCTCCCTGGACTTACCTATCCCCTCCTTAACTCCCCACCTACACTCACCTTTACTGGCTCCATCCCTGCCTCTTTGACCTGTCTGTCTCCTCTCCACCTATCTTCTCCTCTATCCATCTACTATCCGCCTCCCCCCTCTCCCTATTTATTTCAGAACCCCCTTCCCCTTCCCCTCCCCTATTTCTGAAGAAGGGTCTAAGCCCGAAACGTCAGCTTTCCCCCTCCTCTGATGCTGCTTGGCCTGCTGTGTTCATCCAGCTCTACACCTTGTTATCTCAGGTCCATATTTCCTGTTTTCTGCCTCCCTCCTTTCTTAAGTAATGTTTTTACACTTGCTGTTTTCCAATCCACCAGGGAAATTCTAGAGTGCATCAACTATCTGAGCTGCCACTTCTGTGATTACCCTCGGATGCAATCCAGGACAGTGGACCATATTCCACACCAATTAGTTTTATTCTTTATGTATACCATTGGAACACCTAACATTACCAACACATAACTTCGTTCCACCCTCAACCATTCAACAGTTGTCATGGAGATGCAAAAAGCTCCAGCAGGGAACTTGATTTTCTGCATTAGTTTACACTTCAAAATCACCATTTGCCTTAGCTTTTTTCTATTGGCATTAAAGGCTCGTATCACCGTGAATCTTATCTTCTCAAATCATTTGGTTTTCACTGGAGCTGCTTTCATAGCATTCTATTTCACAGTTCATTTGCTGGGTATATTGAAATTCATATTGAAATCTAATTCTGAAGAAGAGTCATACCAGACCCCCCAAAACATTGACTCTGTTTCACTCTCCCCAGATGCTGCCAGACCTGCTGAGTTTCTCCAGTATTCCCTGTGTTTGTTGCATATTGAAATTCATTACCGATCTGTTGATGTATAATGGGAATTTATGTTTTTGCAGCTGTCTGATGATGAGTCACTTTGAACTGGTAATTTTGGCATCAAGTTCTTTGGATAACCTCTGAATGATCCTGGTTTTCCACTGTAAAACTGGACATTTTAGTTTCATAAAGTGAGAACAACAACTAGCTGTTGCTATGACATCTTTGTTAGACTCAGGGGTTGATTTGTTCCTCTTATGTGTGTGTTTGTGTGTGTGTGTATGAGTTTTTCATTTCTAGAAATGCGGTAACCATTCTGATGATTTTTAAAGACATGCTTCACATAATCTAGCCAGTGGTTGGTCCCTGTTCTCACAAGCGCTTGGTCATGGAAATTTTCTTCAAAGGGATACTTTCGTCTTCCATTCTCAACCCAGCTATTCATTAACACAAAATTTATTTTCCATTGCAGTTCTTTGGCAAGTTAACAAACATCATAGCTTCTAAACTTGTAACTAACTTCATTTTTCATTCATTTTGTTGGACGTTTCGGTTCTGGTTGGCATTTGCCACATGGATTTGTTCTGTGTGGATGTGTCTTAAACCCCTGTGTACATTTATAACATTACCCACATTGTTTGTGCGATCCCTTGCACCCAGTTATGAGGCAAGTTAAAAAGTGCATTTTTGGATGAAAAATTGAGACTGATTATTAGTGCAAGTATAACATGTTTTGGTTGAAACTGGGGTATTAACTCACTAGGGAGTAGCATTCATTTCAGAGTCCTTTCGAAAGTTGATTTGTACACAAATCAGAACACAATGTAGGACAATACAAAGCAGCCGTTTTTAAGAACAGGAAATGTTTGACTTGATAACAGCCCTTCAAAGGAAGGAAGGGCAAGTTAAAACAGATTGAACTGTGATCTTTCATGAATACAAAATACAATATTTGTTTGTCAGACTATACCAGTTCTCTCAAATACAAGAAATCAGGATAGACTACTGACGGGAAAAATGAACCTATGAAAGATGAAAGAAAGAAACGAGCTCAGACTCAGATCCCCTGAAATCTTCTCACCGACCACTAGGGCTGAGTTGAAGTATAAGGCAAGAGCAAACAATCATCCTCAGTGTTATCAGTGAGGTCAGATGCAATGGGTTCTGTGAAAGTCAGCCTCATGGTCAGATATTTAAAATTACATCCTTGTCTGCGATTGCATCCATAAGTACAAGTGTTCATAAGTCAGACATTCATAAATCAGGGACCTCCTATAAATGCCAAACATGAGCAAAAATGTGACTTTTGGAAATGAAAAATGGGGTTGTGCCAGGTCTCCATCGGCATAAATGGGAGATCAACATTTGTGGTTGCAGGTTTTCAGATAGAATTTAGAGGGAGATAAAAATCAAGGCATTTGCAATATTACTGAAGAAAAAAATACAACTGGGAAGTAGGATGATATGGCTGAAGGACATAGAGGTTGAACTGAAAATCAAAAATTGCAGATCTCTGCTTGGAGAATCTGATAGACCCACAAATAGGCGGAAGGATTTGGAAGAGAATAGATTAAAAAAATTAACTACAATGATGCTCTGACAATAGCTATAGAGCATGTGCAAAAGGAGCTACATCGTGATGACCAAATTGAAGAAGGCACTGGGGAAGTTCTGCTCGAGGCAAGAAATGTGATTGATTGATTTACTTATTGTCACATGTGCTGAAATACAATGAAAAGCTTTGTTTATGAGCGGTACAGGCAGATCACAGCAAGCAAAGGATGTACAGATCAAAAAGTCTTAAAGACATACAGATTACATTGCAGGTTACATTATATGAGGCTACGGTCCATTCAACAGTCTGATAACGGTCGGAAAGAAGCTGTTCCTGAACCTGCTTGTGTGTGTGTTCATGCTTCTGTATCTTCTGTCTGATGGAAGAGGCTGTAGGAGGTCATTACCTGGGTGTGATGGATCCTTGATGATGTTGGCCACCTTTCTGCAGCAGCGAGCCATGTAAAAAGAGTCCAATGATGGAACGTTGACTTCCGTGATGGTCTGGGCTGTGCACACCACCTTTTGTAATTTCTTACGGTCCTGGGCAGAGCAGTTGCCATACGAGGCAGTCAGGCACCTGGACAGTATGCTTTCAATGGTCCGTCTGTAGAAGGTGGTGAGGGACCTTATAGACATGACAAATTTCCTGAGTCATCTGACGAAGAAGAGGCGTTGTTGTGCCTTCTTGACTGATGCATTTACGTGGGAAGTCCAGGACAGTCATTGGTTATCGTCACTCTGAGGTACTTGATGTTCTTCACTCTCTCAACCTCAGTTCCATTGATGTAGATGGGGACATGTTCTCCTCCCTTCTTTCTGAAGTTGACGATCAGTTCTTTTGTTTTGCCAATGTTGAGAGGCAGATTTTTTTCATTGCTCCATGTCACCAAGCTCTCTATCTCCCTTCTGTATTTTGACTCATCATCGTTAGACATCCGTCCCACTGCGATGGTGTCTTCAGTGAACTGGTAGATAGCATTTGTTCAGAATTTGAAAACACAGTCGTAGCTGTACAGGGGGTACAGTAGGGCATAGGGGATGCATCCTTGGGGATCTCCAGTGTTGAGTGTTATTGTGGAGGAGGTGCAGTTTAGGTTTTTATTAAGAAAAAGCTAGGATCTAGGCTACCTTATTGATATATCTTCACAGGGTCTTGTCTGGTCCTTAACAGATGACAATTCCTGAGGTAAAAGCCAGGCAGCCATAGCTCACTGCTTTCTTCCTCAGGTTCCCATCTCACCAGCAGTCTCTAACACATCAGGTCAAGCTGCATGGCCAGGGTCCTCTACACTCTCTCATCCAGGGAGGTTTGTTTTTCTCCTGTGTTCCTGAGTTGCTGCCTGAGTTCCTCTAGCTCTTTTTTTATCCCAGTTCTCCAGCATTAACAATGTTTTTATTCCATGCCAGTCATGTCTTGGGGTTTAACACAATGCCATGCAGAGGAAGTCTCTTAATCATTGTGGAATTTTGTTCCATATAGCTGGAGAATACAACAAGAGTAAGTGATGTGCAATGAGGATTTGTGAGAAATGTCGTATTGTACTGAGTAAGAACATGTTCTTCAGTTGGAACAATCGCTTCAGTATCTTACAGTGCCAAGACGTTGGCCAAAGTATGGCAGGCAGGACTTCTTTGTGAACCTAGTTCAATGGAATGGAGTTACATGAGGCCATCTTTCACTGATTGTAAATGTTTTGATGCTGCTGAGACCTGCATCCCCTGTATAAGCAAACATGCAAATCCAGTTCAACAGCTCAATCTGCCTATGTGGTTCATGTTGTTTAACATAAGTTAAGGTTATAAACGGAGAAGCTTTCACAACACCTGATGCTTTCCTCATTCAATCATGAAAAGAAGTATTGCAGTTTAGGTGCTATGGAACGGATGGCTATCATTCAGACAGGGGTCAAACATTATGTGAAATGGAGGTGGCTAACTTCACTACCTTCATGACAGTCATAGAATCACTGAATAAGGCCCTTTGATCCATTGTGTCGATGTCATTCAAAAACGATCACCTAACTATTCTAATCCATTTTCCATCACTTGGCCCACAGCCCTGTATGCCTTGGCACTGTAACTGCACATCTAAATATTTCTAAATGGTAGTGAGGGCTTCTGCCTCTTCCACCCTTACACGTAGTGAGTTCCAGATTCCTACCACCCTCCTGGTGGAAATGAGTTTCGTCACATCTTCTCTAAACTTCCTGCCACTGACTTTAAATCTGTGCTGCCTGGTCATTGATTCTTCCATCAAGGAGATAGATGTCTTCTTGTCTAGCCTACCTGTGCCCCTCATTGTTTTAAACATCTCAATCATAGCCCTCTCAATCTCCTCTGCTATAAGGAAAATGACCCGAGTCTGTCCAATCTCTGCTCATTACTGAAACTCTCCAACCCACGCAACATACCATTAAATCTCTTCTAATCCTCTCCAGTACAATCACATCTTTCCTATAATGTGGATTTCAGAACTTTCACACAATACTCTAGTTGTGGTCAAAGTAACATGTTATACAGTTCCAGCACAATCTCCCTGCTCTTAAACTCCATGCCTCAGCTAATAAAGGCCAGGTTACTAGGTTCCCAGTCCTGAAGAAGGGTAATACCTGAAACGTTGACTGCTCCTTTTCTCCAGATGCTGCCTGGCCTGCTGTGACCTTCCAGCCTCCTGTTTGTCTACCCAGGTTGCCGTATGCCTTCTTAACCCCTAATAAGGGGTAAGCCATTCAGGAATGAGATGAGGAAGAATTTCTTCATTCAAGAGAGTTGTGAACCTATGGAATTCTCTCCCGCAGGAAGCTGTTGGGGCCAGCTCATTAGATATATTCAAGAGGGAGCTGGACGTGGCTCTTGTGGCTAAAGGGATCAAGGGATATGGAGAGAAAGCGGGAATGGGATACTGAGATTATGTGATCAGCTGTGATCATATTGAATGGTAGTGTAGTCTCAAAGGACCGAATGGCCTACTCCTGCACCTATTTTCTATGTTTCTACGCAACACTTTATCCACCTGTTCTGATACCTTAAGGGACCAGTGGACATGCATACCACAGTCCCTCTGATCCTGGGCGTTTCCCAGGGTCCTACCATTCAATGTGTATTCCCTTGTCCAGTTTGTTCTGACCAAGTGCATCACATCACATTTATTCGGATTGAATTCTATTTGACACTGATCACACCATCAGATCAACCTATCTATATCCTCTTGTAGTCTAAAGCTACCCACATTATTTACAACGCCACCAATTTTTGTATTGTCTGCTAACCTCCTGAATAACACTCCTTCATTCAAGTCTAAATCATTTATACAAACCACAAGCAGCAAGGGCCCCATCATTGACCCCTGTGGGACCTCACTGGACACCAACTTCCAGCCCTCAACTGTCATCTTCTGGTTCCCGCCACTCAGCCAATTATTGATCCAATTTTCCAAATTTCCTTGGCTATCACACACTGTTTCTGATTAGTCCCCGCCTCCATGCTCCCACACGGGTCCTTAACAATAGCCTTGCTGAAGTCCAGTGAATGACAGTGGAGAACAGTGGAGCACTTGACACTGAATCTCATTCAGTTGCTATGGCGTGGAGGTCTCAGAGTCATCACAAGACCAGTTACAGTCCTCTCCCTTCACTCCTCACAGGGGACCAGGAAACAAATATTGGACTTGGCTCTCTCTACCTTATTGTGGAATGGGACAAAGCAAGGGATTGAATGAGATGGAAGTGGAAAGTGCACTTGCTAGTGTTGGTGCAGGTGGAGGATAAGGTGGTGAGCTGCGCTAAATCAGTGTGTAGGTTGCAGGATTAGTAGTCTGGGGCTTGAGGTGGGTGACAGCAAGTAACAGAAGATGCTCCTTGCAATAGTGGGAATGGTAGACCATGAACCTTGTTGTGTTGCAGCAGCAGTGATAGAGTGAGTATGAAATCTCAAAGAGAAGATGGAAACATTTTTATGGGAGTGGAGAAAGTCATTAACATTCTTTGTGCATCATTGTGTACCTCTCTGGATCATGGACTTCACAATGATGCGACTGGCTGCTTCAGACTGTCAGGCTGTCAGGATCTGGTGCCATAATTTCCTCTGGTGGTCTTGAGGCAAGTGGACTGCCCTTGTCTCCACACTGGCCCATCTACCAGGATATCCACATCCCTGCCACCAAACCTGGGTGCGAAGGTGCCTCTGGCAGTGATTTCTGGGCATTTCTGCCAACATTGAAACCATGAAGGACAGTTAGCGATTGTCCTGATCCACTGCTGGGGTTTAAACATGACCCCAATGGCGGGTATTCTGGAGAGTCGCAGTGGTGAGTTCTGCTGCTGGAGGGTGCACTAACATACGAGTATGGGATCATTGTGACACATACAGAATGAGGTAAACAGCGTAAAATTGCATGAGTTAACTCACCAGAACTCATGGGCAGAAATCCCATGAAGTTCCCCAATATTGTGTCTAGGCCTGACTGTGTCTGACTTCACAAAAAGAGGAAAATAATTTGTAGTTAAAAAGGCAGAGAGTTAAATTTTGGATGAGATAATCATTGTGAGAGATGAAATATTAAGGTGTTTAGCATCCTTAAAAGTAATTGAATATCCAAGCCCAGATTTTTAAAAGAATGTGTCCCTGGTTATTAAGAAGAAATAGTGTATGTTCCGGACATTATTTTTCAATCCTCATTGGCTACAGACTTGGTGCAGAGGACAGCTAGCCTTGCACTATAATTTGAAAAAAGGGGAAATAGATAGATTAAATACTTGAAGGTCAGACAGTCTAACTTCAATGATGAACTAATTGTTGGAAAAAACTCTGAAGCATCAAATGTCATTTAGAAAGGCATTGATTAATCATGGGCTGTCGGCATGATTTGTTAAGGGAGAGTTGTATATGACTACTTTGCTTGAAATTTTGAAGGTGTTGTTGAACCTAGCAGTTTTGATCTAATCAACATGGATTTTAGCAAAGCTTTCAGATCCCACACGGCAGACTGGTCAGGAAATGAAGCATGGTTTTGTGAGGGATGTTTTGTAAAGCTAAGTGCTGAGTGTCTTGCTACGTAATTAAAATGTTTTTTGGTAACAATAGATCAATTGTTCATCTGGATGTTAGTGAGGAAGACAGTTTTAGATTGCAAGACAATATCACAAGACTGGTCAGAAGGGCAGAATAAAAGCAAATGTAATTCAATCCAGAGAATATGTAATAAACTATAGAATACTGAGGGATACTGAGAGGAAGTGGAAGGCGTGTCCAGGATACCCCAAGGAGCAGAGCCAGTAAGTAAGGTGATTAAGGAAAGTATGGGATACTTTCCTTTGGAGTTGGGGACCACGTGTAGGGTGTCAAAGTTTGCAGATGACACTAAGATGAGTGGCAAAGGTGGCAGAGGACTATGAAACTTTGCAGAGGAACATAGATACATTGAGTGAGTGGGCAAAGGTCTGGCAGATGGAATACAATGTAAATAAATGTGAAGTCACACATTTTGGTAGGAGTAATAGTAAAAAGGATTATTACTCGAATGGTAAAAAGTTGCAGCATGCTGCTATGCAGAGGGACCTGGGTGTCCTTGTGCCTGAATCACAGAAGGTAGGTCTGCAGGTACAACAAGTAATTAGGAAGGCAAATGGAATTTTGTCCTTCATTGTTAAAGGGATTGAAATAAAAAGCAGAGACGTTATGTTGCAGCTGTACAAGGTGCTGGTGAGGCCACACCTGGAGTACTGTGTGCAGTTTTGGTCTCCTTACTTGAGAAAGGATGTACTGGCACTGGAGGGGGTGCAAAGGAGGTTCACTAGGTTGATTCTGGAGTTGAGGGGGTTGGCTTATGAGGAGAGACTGAGTAGATTGGGATTATATTCATTGGAATTCAGAAGATTGAGGGGGGATCTCACAGAAACATATAAAATTATGCAGGGAATAGATCAGATAGAAGTAGAGAGGATGTTTCCACCGGCAGGTGAAGCTAGGACAAGAGGGCATAGCCTCAAGATTAGAGGGAGCAGATTTAGGACTGAACTGAGAAGGAATTTCTTCACCCAGAGGGTTGTTAATCTGTGGAATTCCTTGCCCAGTGAAGTAGTTGACGCTACTTCAGTAAATGTTTTTAAAAAAAAGGTAGATTTTCCTTGAACAATAAAGGAATTAAGGGATACGGTGAGAACGCGGGTAAGTGGATCTGAGTCCATGAAAGGATCAGCCATGATCTTATTGAATGGCGGAGCAGGCTCGAAGGGCCAGACGGCCTACTCCTGCTCCTAGTTCTAATGTGCTTACTAGCTGAGGTGGTGAGTTTAATAACAGAGAGATTATGCTAGCTTTGTATGAAATACTAGTTGGACCACAGCCTGATCACTGCATTACGGAAAAGATGTGTTCAAACTAGATAAGGTACATAGAAGATTTATGAGAATGATGTCCAGGCGAGGAAGGATTTGGTTATGAGAAAGGATTGAAAAGACTGCAGTTGTCTTCTTTGGAATAGAGGAAGCTGATGGGAGATAATAATTTCTCACAAGATATCCTGGCTGCTTTCCTCCCTCAGTATCTACTCCAAATGACTTCTCATCCTCCATGATCTCAAACTACATCTTAACCAATCATGCTGTCTCTCCTCTGCGATCATGGCTCTCTAATCCTCTTTAAATCTCTCCTCCATGTAAACTCCCCAACTCATTTTCACAGCCACCCATCAGCTTGCTATCTCTTCTTGTCACGTTAATCTGTTGTCTCAACTACAGAGAAGACTATCTCTAATCATTTCCTTGCCTCGCTCACCACCCACATTCTCCCTTCCATGTCCTAACTCTAGCTATTTCTCTATCCATTCCTAGAAAAGACTGTATCTCTGGATAATCCTAAAACACAATATTTGCCATAAGCTTCTTTGTTCTAAGATTACAAAGGGATCTGGATGAAATGGGTCAATGGACTGAAAAATGGCAGATGGAGCTCAATCTGGATAAACGCGAGGCAATGCATTTTGATACAATAAACAAAGTCAGGGCTTATGCAATTAATGGTAGGGCCTTGGGTAGTGTTGTAGAACAGACGGATTTAGGGGTTCAAGTACATAATTCTTTGAAGTTTGCGTCACATATAGACAGGGTGGTTAAAAAGACATTTAGCACGCTTGCCTTCATTGCTCAGTCCTTTGAGTATAGGAGTTGGGAAGTCATGTTGAGGTTATACAGGATGTTGGTGAGGCCTCTTCTGGAATACTGTATCCAGTTCTGGTCGCCCAGTTACAGGAAGGATATTATTAAGCTGGAGAAGGTTCAGAAGAGATTTACCACAATGTTGCCAGGAAAGGAAGGTTTGAGTTATAATGAAAGGCTGGATAGGCTGGGACTTTTTTCACTGGTGCATAGGAGGTTTACAAGCGACCTGATAGAAGTTTATAAAATAGTGAGGGCTATATATAATGGTAGTTGTCTTTTCCCTAGGATGAGGGGTTTCAAGACTGGGGGCACATTTTAAAGGAGAGAGGAGAGAGGTTTAAGAAAGACATGGGAGCAAATGTTTTACACAGAGGGTAGTTTGTGTGTGGAGTGAACTTCCTGAGGAAATGGTGGATGGGGCACAATTATGACATTTAAAAGATATTTGGATAAGTGCATGAATAGGAAAAGTTTGGAGGGATGGGGCCAGGAGCAGGCAGGTGGACTAGTTAAGTCTGGTATTATTGTTGGCATGGACTTATTGGACTGAAGGGTCTGTGTCCGTGCTGTACTACTCTGTGATTATGTGTCTCTTCCCTCCACTGTAACAAGTTCTAACATGAACTTCACTGTTACTAATAGAGACAATCTTATTACCTGTTTCTGCCACATCAGTCCGTTATGCTAAGCCACCTGATCATACTTTCTTTAAAGCTTCTCCCTGCTCTCGTCCTGAACTCTTATATTTTTCTAAGTTCCCTCCTATCTCTCTTCATTCCCCTCTGATTTCATCTTGGCCATGAGACCCACCTTCTAAAACCTTTTCCCACTGATCAACAGACATCTCCTTGACCCCATGTAAAATGGTTTTGTAAATTGTTCTTTGGCCTCATGTGTCTTCTTTAAGTATGTCATCATCCTCTTCTCCAGGAAACAATTTGTGCCCACCATCCTTGCAAATTAACAATCTATCTCCAACCTCCCTCTCCATTGAAAACTCCTTGGGTTATATTGTCACTGCCAAAACCACTCACATCCTCCCGCCCAGGAATCCGCCTTTGTCACAGTAACAAAAAGGCTCTTATTCAAAGCCACAAATGACTTTCTTTATAACTTTGAATAAATGCATACTTTCCCTCATCATTTTTTCTGACCTTCCTGTGTCCTTTAACATGATTCATGCTTTGTCCTTCAAAGCTGTCCTTCTGCTGGTTAGGACTGCTCTCAACTGGTTCCATTCTTATCTCTCTAAACATAGCCATAGAATCGCTTGCAATAGCTTCTGTTCATAACCTTGCACAATTTCCTCTGATGTCACACAAGAATCTATCCTTCGTCTCCTGCCATTTTGTATCTACGTGTTACCCCTTGACATCAACCAAAACACAACACTAGTTTTAAAATATGAGCTGATGATACCCAATTCCACCTCATCACAACGTTTCTCAACTCCTTTGCTGTTGCTAATATTAGACTGCTTGTAGAGCATCCAGTACTGGATGAGAAAAATTACCTAGAATTAAATGTTAGAAATATTGAAGCTGATTGAAAGAATTTTCCCAGCTTTTGAGCAGTTTGGGCAGGGGTGAGAATTTGGAAGAACGCGATGAGAATGAAAAAGTGACATTCTCGGTTTTGAGAATAAATCCAATTTTCCCATTAAGGTTTCAACAGGTGTGTATGAAAATATGAAAAAGGAATAAGAGTAGGCCACTCGGCCCTTCGAGCTTGCTTCGCCAATCAATAAAATCATGGCTGATCTCATTTTAACCTCAACTCTATGTTCCTGCATATCCCCATGTATTCATCTCCTTGGCAATCAAGTAACTACCTAACTCTGCCCTAAAAATATTTGAAGATTCAGCATTCGCTACCTTTTGAGGAAGGCAATTCCAAAGGCTGTCAACCCTCAGAGAATTTTTTTTTTCTCTCATATCTGTCTTAAACAGGTAACCCCTTATTTTTAAGTTATGACTCCCTCGTTGTAACACCCTTTCAACATCCATCCAGTCAAGTCGCCTCATGATCTTATATATTTCAATTAAGCCACTTCTGACTCTTCTAAACTCCAGAGGGTGCAGGGCCTAACCTGCCTAGCCTTTCCTCAGAAGGCAGTCCATTCCTTCCAGCAAGATTGGAATTGGGCTATTAAGTGGTGAGAACATTATTTCCAGCATTTTCAACTCACTGTTAAGTAATCTTGCCTCAGTTATATGTAGATTATGCTTCTACCAGATGCTGATGATAAACTAGATGGCTTCAATTCTTGACTGTCCTAATGAAGGGTCACTCAACCTGAAATATTAACTCTGATTTCTCTTCACAGATGCTGCCAGAACTGCTGAGATTTTCCAGCAACTTCTGTTTTTGTTTCAATTCTTGACTTGATTGTTTGAACAGTTTCCTATCTGATGGTGGTCTCCGGTTGCTTCTCTGCACCTTCATGTCACCTCCATTCAGTAGCATCTTAGGCCGCTCACCAGGGGTAATGACTGCCTCTACCTCTCATCCATAGATATGGGCATCAGCAAAACATCAGTCTCACCACAACATCATGGCCATTGTCAGACTAACTCATAACACACTTCAGCACCTTGCCACCGCACATTGCATTTGATCACATCTTACATTGCAATGCTCCTGCCAGGTCACTGTGTTTGCAGACACACACAATGACCTCATGCATTACACAAAATGCATTATAGAGATCTCAGACTGTTTTCTCAGCACTTCCTTACTTGGACATCCACAATGTCCCTGCCTTGCCTTGCCTGTCGACACATTGCCCTTTCAGTGAGACCTTAGAGCGTCTCGAGCTTGCCTTGCATTTTAGTGCAGACAGAAAGCCAGGCAGATTGTCAGGATTGCCCATCCCTAGTTGCCCTTGGGAAGGTGGTGGTGAGCTGCCTTCTTCAACGGTGGCAATCTATTGATGTCAGTACACTCACATTGCTGTTAGGGAGAGAGTTGCAGGATTTTGTTACAATGACAGTGAGAGAAGGGTGATATTTTTCATGGTGTTTAATCTGATATTTTTCCAATTAGGTGGTGAGTGACTTGGAGGGAATCTGCATATATTCCCATATATCTGCTTCTCTTGTCCATCTAGATGGCAGCGGTCACAGGTTTGGAAGGTGATATCAATAAATCCTTGGTGAAAGTTTGCAGTGAATCTTCTAGGTAAAGCGCACTGCTGCTACTGAGCATGTGGTGGCAGTGGGAATGAATATTTTTATTGATGTGGGCTGCCCCACTTGCTTGGATGAGTGCAACTGAAACAGCACTGTAGAAGCTTAATATCATCCAGGACAAAACAACCCTTTTCCTTTAGTGTTAGTGTGGATGATATTTGAGAAAATTGTTGTGGAAATTCTCGGTCTGGAAAATAAAGGGGCAATCTTATCAACATCTGCTCCAAAGTTGAATTTTCCCCACCCAAATCTCAGTTCATTGCAGAGATTTTCCTCAAAATTAATGTCAATGCATCAGAGTGCTTACAGGAGCTGAACACCTTCATACACACGGCTGAGTTTGCTCTGTGGGTGAGGGAGTTGGAAAGACACAAAGACATTTAAAAGAACAGAGATAAACATTTTATCTTGTCCGTAAGCAATAGATTCTTGATTACCAAGGAGTAGAAATAATATCAAAGATTTGCAGAAGTATAGTGTTGCAGTGTGCTTGTTCCTTGTTTGCATGTTTGTAAAACAATGTGGGATTAATTCATTAAATGAACGTTTGATCATTTGAAAACCAAGAAGGTGTAATTTTAATTGAAAAATACTGTACATATTTGTTTTAAGGAAAAGATATTCTTTGCCACAATGAGATAAATTTTATGAACAGGGGTGGGGACCTGTAATATTCACTGTTTACTGCTACCCCTGGAAGCACTGTTCGACATTAGACATTGAACAACCTGTAGCAATAATACACACGAGGTGATCTTCAGTAGATAGAAGTGGTACTTCCACCCTTGAGTGGGAGGAGTCCCAATGTCAAGAGTTGCTGGCCAATCAGATTGCAACTTGAGCCATTTCAGTAACACCACATCTCACTAGTGAGCGCTGTTGTGACTGCAACCAGGTCCCAGGACTAAGATAGCAATTGGACCCAGGCAAGTCTTGGGTATGGACAGAGAAGGATCAGAAGGCTTAGGGAAGAGTATTCTGGTCTGTCTGCATTTGCTAACTTATTATGTACTGTGTAGCATGATATTCTGACCAATTAGCTTGTTACAAGTTCAATAAGTTAATTGTCTTTTTAAAAATATAGCGGGTGGGTTACTGATACCAACACCCGCCTGCTTATTGTTTGATGGGGAATGGGAAAGGGGTGGACAGGAAAGGATGGACGAGCCAATATGTTTCATAAGTCTTCTTCTCTCCAGTGAAAATGCTCCAGTCAGGGGCCACAAAATCCAACCCAGTGATCTCATGTACAAGTGAAATGACAGTACGCTTCTATAAGATTGAAAACAAGTAATTGTGAAGGAAGTTTTGCAATCACACATCACTGTTGTACAATGAAAAATCATAGAATGATCGAAGAATTCCTACAGTGTGGAAACAGGCCCTTTGGCCCAACAAGTCCACACCGACCCTCGGAGCATCTCACCCAGACCCATCCTCCTATAATCCACCTAATCTCCACATCCCTGAACACTTTCGGGCAATTTAGCATGGCGAATCCACCTAACCTGCACATCTTTGGACTGTGGGAGGAAACCGGAGCATCCTGAGGAAACCCATGCAGACCCAGGGAGAATGTGCAAACTACACACAGGCAAATGTAGTAGCCAATTTGCACATAAATCAAAAAAAGAAATTGAGAAGAAAATCTGTTTTAGCTTTGTTGATTTTGGGTTAGATATTGGTCAAACCACCCAAGACAACTTCTCTGCACCTCTTCAAATCTTGCAATCTTTTATACTCACTTGAGAAGTAAGATAGTTATTGGCTCACCCAAAAGATAACACCTCCAATGGTACAGTGTCCCTGAGGACTACATTGATTTGCTAACCTAGTTTATATGCTCACATTTCTGAGGGGGCCTTGATCCCATAACCTTCTCACTCAGAGTAGGGCGTAGGCATTGATGTGATTCCAATCTAAACATTTGTCCAGTGTGCAGAATAAGATAAATCTGTTTACAAGGTATATTTTTAACAAAAAATTGTTACATTTTTTTCTTTTCTGCTCTACACTGTCCAAAGCTAAAAGGTTGAAAAAACATCAAGGCCACCACACTGTGCACAGATTCTAAAAGTGCATATGAGTAATCCAGGGTGATATTTTCTCTCACTCTGAAAAGATGGAACTGACCTTCATTTCACATATTTCTTAAGACCAAGTAATTGAGATCACAAAATCACTGTGTGGGATTCATGGATGAACACCCTTAACTTTGGCAAAGTTCATCTGAAAGTCAATATATTACAGCTTTGTGCTGACTCTATTAACGTTCTAAATGTATCTTTAAAAAGTTCAATGTCTCTCTCAGCCATAATCACTCGATTATGAAAACACTAACAAACTGCTCTCATTTGTAATTTAGAAGGAACTCAATAAGGCCATTGTAAAGCTGCCTTGTAATGGCATTGCAGCACAAGTATCTTTTTTATAAGCTTCTTAAAATCCCACAAGATGTATCACAGTGACTATGAAAGAGGCGGTAAAATTAATTTCTTCAGAAATTTCCACATAAACAAGTGCTTCTTCTTTGCAGCAATTAAATTATCCATCATTTTGAAGCTTATTCCTGGCCTGTTTTTCATTGACATAAAATTGTTGATACGAGAGACTCTTGGCATTAGTCCACACCTCATAGAACGGGGACTCAGCAATCCATAAATATCAAAGTTGAGTTCAAAGTGCAGAATAATAAGCACCACATACCAGGTTTCAAGTTATTAATGTAATTTGATGGACCAAAATAAAGGAGAAAATTCCTTAGTGAAATTTGTTCAATACAATGCCTGAGGCAATAATCATGCTTCAAATGAACTATCACAATAGCTAATGTGATGTTAAACCTTCAAGATGGACCATGTAGAAAGTCTAAGACAATAGCCTTGGACCTTGTATTTTAAAAGCATTCCCTTGGATTTTCTGCGGTGTGTATCGGAGGCTCACGATTCTAGGTCCAGACCCCTTAAAACCTCTGAGGGTGATGTCAAATTAAATTGTTCTCCATCCCCAAAAATACTGTTGTTTCATGTCAATTAGGTGTGCATTCTAAAGCAGTGCATTATTCGAGAGATCGGGTCCTGGCCCAAAATGTGGACTTTCCTGTTCCTCTGATGCTGCCTGATCTGCTGTGTTCCTCCAGCTCCACACTGCATTGACTCTGAATCCAGCATCTGCAGTTCTTGCTGTCTCCAAGTAACTTATTCAACAGATGTCTTTTTTTTTGGCTGGATTTCCGCCATCCCACTTAGGACAAATGTAGGCAGGACCAGAAAGAAAATAGCCCATAAGTGGCTAGAATGACCTTGTTGTTTCTGCCATTTTCAAAGGGTGGAGGAGGGAGAGGGGCAGGAATCTTCCTGCTGCCAGTAAAGAGGCAATTGACATGTTTGGGAGAAAAAGGCCTGAAGCAGAGATGTAGAGAAGTGCATGCTGAGGTGGCCCTGAGGTAAAAGGCTTCGATATGCTGAGTTATTGTCTAAATTCTGTTGCTGTGTTAGGCCCCCTAACTCATACTTCTCATTTCCCTCACTCTACCTCAACCCCACATACTTCCTCAGGTCAATACCCAAAATATAGACCTCAAACCGAAACATCCTTTGTGCACCTCCACACAAACTCTTCAATTCCCCAAATCCCCATCCTTCTCATAACTCCTCATTCTCCCCTCACCTCCACGCTTCCCCTCATCCCATATACCCATACATCCATTCTACGTCTTACCCTCATCACTTCTATATCTCCATATTCTCTTCATTATCCCCACATCACAACACCTTATACCTCTTCAGTCTCATGTAACTCATACCTCCAAACCACTAACTATATATCTAAGAAAGCACAACACTGCCTCTACTTCCTCAGAGAGTTAAGGAAATTTGGCAAGTCCACAATGACTCTTACCAATTTTTATAGTTGCATCACATCTTGATATGGCAACTGCTATGTCCAAGACTGCAAGAAATTACAGAGTTGTGAACACAGCCCAGTCCATCTTGCAAACCAACCTTCTATCCATTGTATCCATCCATACTTCCCACTGCCTTGGAAAACCACCAATGTAATCAAAGACCCCTCCCACCTGGTTATATTCTCTTCCACCTTCTTTCATTGGGTAGGAGATACAAAAGTTTTTAAAACACGTATTAACAGATTCAAGAACAGCTTCTTCCCCTTTGTTATCAAATTTCTTAACTGATCTCTCATATACTAAATTTAATCTTTCTCTGCACCTTCGCTGTAGCTGTACCACCCAGAACCGATGCCAATTCCTCAGAAATCTGCTGCCCTTTCTCCTGCACTTGTTCTCCAGCCAAACATCTAATCAATCAATCCTTCTGTTCTTACGCTCACTGGCACATAGCACTGGGGATAATCCTGAGACAAAACTACTCTTGAGGTCCTGCTTTTTCATTTTCTTCCTAAAGCCCTGAAATCTGCTTTCAGGACCTTATACCTCTATGGTTAGTGCCAAAGTGAACCATGACTTGTGCTGATCTCCCTCCCCAAGAGTATTTTCTACAACTGCTACATGACATCAGGGAGGTAACACACCACCTTGGAGTCACATTTCATGCCACAGAAATGACTGTCTGATCCATTGCCTATGCAATCCTCTATGACTACTGTTTTTTCCATTTCTCTTCTCTGTACAGCTGAGTGACTGTTGGTGACTTGGTGTCTCTGAGGAACTCCCTTGAGGAGCTTTATGTCCTTTTGAGTAATGAAGGGAGGCACTGGTCTACTGGTGTTATCACTGGACTATTAATTCAGAGACTGTTAATCAGGTAATATTCTGGGGACCTGGATTCAAATCACACCACAGCAAATGGTGGAATTTGAATTGAATAAAAATCTAGAATAACGAATCTAATGACGACTGTGAATCCATTGCCAATTTTTTAAATTCATTCACAGGATGAGTGTGTCGTTGGCTAGGCCAGCATTGATATCCTTTCCCACTCACCCATCACTCTGGAGACTTTATTTTTTGTCAAGCCACCTTTCTCCCCCCTCTGCCCTTAATTTCAACTTTGAACCAAATTCCCAGATATTCACTCTGCCTCTGTCTCACTACAGCCATGTGGCTCTTTGGTTCTGCTATGTTGACATTTTTTGTCAGAATTCAGAAGGCAGTAGATGAAGCCCACATTACAATAAAGGTTCTCACTGTGCAGCCATTGAGTTTCCTGAATAGAAAGGAATAGCATTCCTTCGATATTAACATATCTATGGAATCAAAATTGTACATCAAATTCAACCGAGCTGTCAGAATACCTTTAGAGCATAAGAATGTAAGTATAATGAGATCTTGACTGATCTTTTAAATCTCTGGCCCTATCATCACATTTCTTGATTTTCTTAGTGCTCAAACATCTGTTGATCCCAATTACAAATAGAGTAATAGTCATAGAGTCATACAGTAATACAGCATGGAAACAGGCCCTCCAGCCCAAACTGGTCCATGCCGACAATGGTGCCCACTCAGCCAACTCCAATTGTCTGCATTTGGTCCATATTCCTTTAAACCCTTCCCATCCATGTACCTGTCCAAATTTTTTTTAAAAATGTTGCTATTGTAGCTGCCTCAACCACTTTCTCCGGCAGCCCATTCCATATATTCTCTACGTGAAGAAGTTGCCCCTCAGGTCCTTCTTAAATCTTCCCCCTCTCACCTTAAACCAATGCCCTCTAGTTTTCAGTTCCCCATCCCTGGGAAAAAGACTATATGCATTCACCCTATCTATGACTGTCATGATTTTATACATCTCAATAAGGTCACCCCTCATTCTCCTATGTTCCAAGGAATCAAGTCCTGTCCTGGCCAACCTATTCCTATAACTCAGGCCTACTAGTCTGGCAACATTCTCATAAACCTTCTTTGCACACTTTCCAGTTTAACTATGTCATTCCTATAACAGAGTGACCAAAACTGTATACAATACTCCAAGTGCGGCCTCACCAATGACATATACAACTGTAACATAACATCCCAACTCCTATACTCAATGCCTCGACTGATGAAGGCCAGCACGCTAAATGCCTTCTTCACCACCCTGTCCACCTGTGATGCTACTTTCAGTGAACTATGTATCTACACTCCTGGGTCCCTCTGTTCCACAACACTTCTCAGGACCTTACCATTTACTGTATAAGTCCTACCTTGATTTGACTTTCCAAAGTGCAACACCTCACACTTATCTGTTTTGAATTGCGCTTACCAATCCTCAGCCCACTTCTCCATCTGATCAAGATCCCTCTGTAATTTTTGATACCCTTCCTCACTATATATCGCTACACCTCCTAATTTTGTATCATCCACAAACTTATTAACCATGCCTTGTACATTCACATCCAGATCATTTTTGTAAATAACAAATAACAATGATCCCAGCACCGACCCCTGTGGCACACCACTAGTCACAGGCCTCCAGTCCGAGAAAAAATCTTCAACCATCACCCAGTGCTTCCTACCATCGAGCCAGTTTTGAATCCAATTAGCTAGCTCTCCCTGGATCCCATGCAACCTAACCTTCATGACTAATCTACCATGAGGGACCTTGTCAAAGGCCAATCTAAAGTCCATATAAACAAATCCATTGCCCTACCCTCATCAATCCTCTTGGTTACCTCTTCAAAAAACTCTAAAAGATTTGTCAAATGTGACTTCCTGCGCACAAATCCATGCTGACTATCCCTAATCAGGCCTTGGGTCCTGATGAAGGGTCCTGACCCGAAACGTCGACTTTCCTACTCCTCTGATGCTGCCTGACCTGCTGTGTTCCTCCAGCTCCACGCTGTGTTGACTCTGAATCCAGCATCTGCAGTTCTTGCTATTTCCTTGACTGTCTAAATGTTGGTTGATGATGTCCCTCAGTATCGTCTCCAATAACTGGCCGAATGCTGATGTCAGGCTCACTGGCCTGTAGTTCCCTGCCTTGTCTTAGCTACTTTTCTTACACAATGGAACAATGTTAGCCACCCTCCCGTCTTCTGGAACTTCACCAGTGGCTAATGATGAAGCAAAGGCTTCTAGCAATTTCTTCCCTAGCTTCCCACAATGTCCGAGGATGGATTTGAGCAGGCCCAGGGGATTTATCCACCTTATTGTCCTTTAAGGCTGCAAACACCTCCTTCATCAAATGAGTATCATGCTTTGTGGAACTCCAGACTCTGACCTCTATTCAGCAAAGGCAAGGAGAAGTGATGGCATGGTGGTAATGTCATTTGGCTAGTATTCTAGAACTTTAGGCTAATGTTCAAGGAACCTGGGTTTGATTCCCAACATGGTACCTTTTATTCACCCTTTATTCATTCACGAAATGAGGGCATCACTGGCTAGGCAGCAATTATTGCCCAGAGGGCAGTTATGAGTCAACCACATTGCTGTGGGTCTGGAGTCACATGTAGGTCAGACCAGGTAAGGATGGCAGTTTCCTTCCCTACAGGACATTAGTGAAACAGATGGGCTTTTCCCTTCAATCGACAATAGATTCATGGTCATCACTAGACTGTTAATTCCAGATATTTATTGAATTCAAATTCCACCATCTGCCATGGCGGGATTCGAACCTGAGTCCCCAGAATATTATCTGTTTCTCTGGATTAACAGTCCAGAGATAATACCACTAGGCCATTGCCTCCCCAGAGGTAGATGGTGAAACAATACACAGAGAATGCTGGAGAAACTCAGCAGGTCTGGCAACATCTGTGGAGAAAGAAACGTACTTAATATTTAAAGTCTGGTATGACTCTTCTTCAGAACATTTTCAGATACTTTGGGGGACAGGGTGTGACTGCCATTTATTTAACTCTTACTCGGTACAACCTCTCTACAAGCAGGTACAGTCAACAACTGGGACAGAACTGGGAGAACAAGATTTCAGTAACTTGCATATCTGGGGTGGGGTGGGGTGGCCGTAGAAATCTGTTCCTGCTTTCTGAGCATTCCATTGCTTTGTGATTCATAAAGAACTGGTGTTGATAATACATAAATAGATATTATTAATCACGTATTCTAGTGATTAGTTCAGGATGAAATGAGAAGGTTAGAAGAGGGTTTGTGAAGTGGAGGAGGTAGTGAATTTCCGATCACAAGAAAGTATTAGAATAAAATGCTGTTAAGATTATAAACATGCAAGATACCAAGTATGGTTATTTTTGTTTCTGCACTGTTAACTAGGTCAATTAAAACCCTAATTCTTGTGGAGTCGCTGTCTCATTGCAGTGCTTACTTCTTAACGTCACACATTGTGATAATTGTTTTTATTAATGTGACATTTCATGGTACTCAGGTTAGAAACTTTTATTTCTGAAGAGATTTACTGTGATTCATTGGGATGCTTACTTCTTACAGAGAGTCATTAGATTATTCCAGAGGATTCTTTTTTCCTCATTACCGTCTGACAGGCGGCTCTTAATTCTCTCATTTCTTGCAGAGATTCACCATGATGCTCATTCCTTGCAGACCAATTGCTCGCAATCACACAATCACTGCTTCATGTTGTCTTGCTCAGAGATTCACCACATTGTGTCTAAACAGAGCAGCTATAATCACCTTCTATTCCACTCCATAACATGGACTTCTAATGATACATTGATTTTCATTACTCATGTTTCCAAAAAGGGATGTATGCAAGGCTCTCATTTGTTTCAAAGATTTGCTGCAAAAGCTCTTGCTTGTTGTAATGATTCATCACCATGTTCATGATGCTTTCAGGTGTTGAATATTGTGAAGCTTTATTCAGTGATTTGCTGTGATGTGTTTGTTGAGGCTCACAGAGAGGCTTTTGTTTCCCAAAGGAATTGTTCAGGCAATCATTTCACACAAGTTCCAAAATTGTTCTCATATCTCACAATAATTTAAATATTCCACATATAATTCCAGCTTAGGTACAATTCCAGCATATGTACCATTGACTTCATCTATTGCACTTGGATGATTTATTATGCCTCTATTTAAGACTAAGTTTTTCTTTGAATAAAATTGATGAATGTGTATTTACTTAATCAAACCTTGCATCTCTGTTTATACCCCCCTCTTTATAACTCCAATGATAAATTTGTCTTAATTCATACATCAATAAATTCTGACTGGGGTCTGCATGCTCATCTGATGGTGGACTGTGACAAAAATTCATGATTTGGAGCCAGTAGATGTGGTTTACTTGGACTTTCAGAAGGCTTTTGATAAGGTCCCGCATAAGAGATTAGCATGTAATATTATAGTGCATGGGATTGGGTGTAGTGTACTGACATGGATAGAGAGCTGGCTGGCAGCCTGGAAACAAAGGGGAAGCAATGTCTTCTTCCAAGTGGCAGGCAATGACTAGTGGAGTACTGCAGGTATCAGGGCTTGATCCTCAGCTACTCACATTATATATGGATTATTTAGATCAGGAAGTAAATGTAATTCCTCCAAATTTGCAGATGATACAAAACTGGAAGGGAGGATGAACTGTGAGGGGGATGCAGAGGTGTTTTAGTGCGATTTAGGAAAATTGACTGAGTGGGCAAATGTGCAGCAGATGAAGTATAATATGGATATATCTGAGGATACCTACTTTTGTAACAAAAACAGGAGGGCAGATTATTATCTGAATGAAGATAGATTGGGAAAGGAGTGGTGCAATGAGACCTGGGTATCCTGTACACCAGTCACTGAAAGTACGCATACAGGTACAGCAGGTGATGAAGAAAGAAAATGAGTATGTTGGCCTTCATAGTGAGAAGATTTAAGTGCAGAAACGAGGATGCTACAATTTTATCTTGGTGAGATCACACCAGGAGAATTGTGTGGAATTTTGGTTTCCTTTACTGTCGAAGGATGTTTTGGAAATAGAGTGCTGGGATGGCAAGACTAGTATATGAAGAGAGATTGGATCAGTTAGGACTATGTTCACTACAGTTTAGAAGAATGGAAGAATGAGCAGTGGGATGGGGCATCTCAAAGAAATCTGTAATATTCTAATAAAATAAGACAGTATAATGCAGGAAAGATGTTTCTGATGGCCAGGAAACAGGAACTAGGGATCACAGGTTAAGGATATAGAATTGGCCATTTAAGACTGAAATTTGGAAAAATATCTTCTTCCAGAGAGTGCTGAGCCTGTGGAATTCTCTACCACAAGAAGGCATTGAGGACAAAGCATTGAATGTTTTTCATGAGGAGATATAGTCTTAATGCTAAAGGGATCAAAGGGAATGTGGAGAAACTGGAAGCAGGGTATTAAATTGGATGATCAGCCAGGATCATATTGAATGGTGGAGCAGACTCAAAGGGCTGAATAGTCTACACTTAATCCTTTTTTTTATGATAAGGTTGCAGCTGTACATTCAGAGCAATGGAACCTTCTGGATGGAGACCATAAGACTTTTTACGTGAAAGAATACCACACTAACACATGTCTGTGTCATGGTCCAAATTGTTTCTTCAGTTTGTAAGACTGAAGCAGCAACTTGTCTTTATTTAATACTTTTCATTGAGTAATGGTCTAAGGCACCTCATAGCAATGGTGATGATGGATCAGAGTTTATATTAGAATTAATGTGGCCTCCTTCTGTACAATGATTAAGTTAGAGAAATTGTCTCATCTGGGAATGAGACAAGAGGCTAATAACACAATGGGAAAAGAGGAGTTGAGGGTTGTACTGGTGAGTTTGAGCTTGGTATTATGAGTGTACATATGAAAGTTGACATCATTTCTTCAGATGATGTTGGGGACAGACAATATATGGCAGCTTGTAAGAAATAGGAGGGGGGAAACACTTGGTTAATTCAATGGCAAGAAATTTTAATTTTGGCACATAAGGAGAAGCTGGAAAATAACTTTTAAATGGATTGCCTTCAGGATCAGTTAAATAAATTGCAGAATAATTAGTCTTCTGTTTGTTTTTAAAATTATTAAACCATGGTGAAGGACCATTGACTGTAATGAAAGGCATCTGTTGGTTAAAAAGAGTAGGTGAAAAAATTAAATGTATGATTCATCTATTGAGCACTTCTAGGGAGAAATGGCTTTCTTAGAGAGTAGTGGTTGGGAAATCCCAGCTCGTAGTTCCTAAATTTTGGCCGTCACCAAGACAGGTTCATTCAGGAAATCAATCCTCCCATAAATTTTCCTGATATGGCCTGTACATAGCTCCAGCTGAAACATATGTGGTTGACTCTTCAATGTTCTCAGAGGAACCAGGCACATGCTGGGAAATATATGCAGAATTTGGCATCATAAGAACAAAATTTTAAAAGCAGGCTCCTTTTCAGACCCTGTCAACAGTTCTTAGTCCATTATTCTTCATTTGTTTGCATGTATTTTACAAATTCTGGTTAGACAAGTATTAGTTGGATCTGGGCTATTGTGGACAATAGCAGAAAATTAAAGAGAATAAATGCTGATTTATGGCACATCTTCAAGATCCAACTGCCTGCTAACCCTTGATCAGGGCCAGATTATGAGACCAGAAGATATAGGAGCTTAAGTAGATCATTCAGCCCATCAAGTCTGCTCCATCTTTCAATGAGATCATCACTGATCTTTCCCCCATAGCCCTTGATTTCTCTTACAGTTTAGAGTTATGTCTATCTCAGCCTTTAATGTATTTAATATCTCAAACTCAACTGCTCTCTGCGATAATGAATTCCGCAGATTCATCATCTGAGAGAAAAATAAATCCCCCTCATGTCTGTCTAAATAAGCTCTGTCCTCACCCTGGTGTTCCCTTTGAGTTCAGTTGGCTTCCTGGTGATTAAAAAGTATGTGTGAATGTATTTCAATTGAAGCTGAATGCCCGATATCTCTGTGAATGAACTTGAATGTTCGGTATCTGTGTAGGCCCTGTGCAGTCTGTGCTGGGTAGCCTGAGCTTGTAAAAGTAAGTCTCAATCCAAAGTGTTAGGTTTGGTTAATAGAAGGTGTAAATTGGAATTTTTACTTAATCCTACACTTCCTTATTAACCTCTGGACTTCGATCTGTATTTTTGGTGATTCATGCACTAGAACCCTGAAATCTGTCTGTGTTGTAACTTTCAGCAGTCTTTCTTCATTTAAATAATGCTCAACTCCTCTAATCTTCCAGCCAAAGTGCATCACCTCATATTTCCTAACATTATATTCCACCTGCTAAGATTTTACCCACTCAATTAACCTATCTAGAGCCCTCAAGAGACTTGTTCTGTCATCCCGACTACATTGCAAGATAAAGAGCATCAGTCCAACAGAAAATATGATAAAAATAGAAATATCTAAGCTTTATATTTGCATATATACTTAGGCAAAAGCTTAACAAAAAATTAGCACCTCAGCTAGAAAATGTGTCTTGCAAAAAGCCATTTGCATTATGAATATTTCAAAAGATAAGCTACGAAGCTTATTGCTTTCTATGCACTTAATGCTTAGTCCAGGCAGTTTTTACTTTGCAGCAGTGCTGTCCACATTTCATTCTTGATGTTCTTCAGCCATGAAAATGACCTTTTTCCTGAGTAGTTTGTCACCATAATTCGTAAAAAACAGTCAGAATTTTGCTTCTTCATTAGTGAAAGCCAATTAAATCCCGTCTTGGATGATGACTTGAAGTAGGTCCTGGTGGCTTAAATGTCAATTGTCTGAATAAATTTCCTTGATATAAGATAGAAATTGCTTTATTTTATCAACAAGATTAACATCAATATCATCAGGATAATCTTTTATCAGAAATTTTATTCCAAATTTTATCTAAATCAACCAAAAACAAAAAGAAAAGAATTTGCTACATCAACTTTACTAACATCTTTCACCCCAACCTCATGTTCACCTGGACATCTCTGATACCTCTCTCTCCTTCCTGGATCTCTCTGTCTCCATCTGTGGTGACCGCCTCGAAATTGAAGTCTATTTCAAGCCCACTGACTACCACAGCCACCTTGACTACACCTCCTCTCACCCATCTTCCTGCAAGAATACGATCCCCTACTCCCAGTTCCCCTGCCTCCAATGCGTTTGATCCCAAGATGGGTGTTTCTACTCCCGAACATCCCAGATGTCCTCTTATTTCAAGGACCGCGACTTCCCTGCCCTCAGTGGCCGAACATGCTCTCAACCACATCTCTTGCATTTCCCGCACCTCTCACATCCCCTCTCTGCAGCAAAAACAAAGACAGAATCCCCCTTGTCCTCACGTATCATCCCACTAACCTTCAGATTTAACGTATCATTCTCCGCTACTTCCACCACCTGCAATCTGACCCCACAACCAAAGACATATTTCCTTCCCCACCCCTATCTGCCTTCCATAGGGACCACTCTCTCCGAGTCACTCTCCGTGACTCTCTCGTCTGCTCCACACTCCCCACTAGCCCCACCACCCCTGGCACCTTTCCCTGCAACCGCAGGAAGTGCTACACCTGCCCTACACCTCCCCCTTCACCTCCATCCAAGGAACCAAAAAAACCTTCCACATCAGAGAGATGTTCACCTGCACATCCATCAATGTGGTCGATTGCATCCACTGCTCCCGATGTGGCCTCCTCTACATTGGTGAGACCAAGCAGAGGCTCGAAGACTGCTTTGTAGAGCACCTACGCTTGGTTCGCGAAAAATGACAACACCTCCCAGTTGCAAAACATTTCATCTCCCCCTCCCACTCACTGTCACAACGATGCCATCCAGAAACTGGAGGAGCAGCCCCTCATATTTTGCCTTGGGAGCCTACAACCCAATGGTCTCAATGTGGACTTTACCAGTTTCAAACTCTCCCCACCCCCGGCCTCAGCCCATGACCAATCCTCCCTCTCATCCCCGCCTCCTTGACCTGACACAACCTGTCCATCTTCTCTCCCACCTATCTGCCCCTCCCACCTCACTGACCAATCCCCACCACTCCCTACCTGCAGTCACCTATCACCATCCCACCTACCTTCCCCAGCCCCACCCCGCCTCTCTATTTATTTCTGAGCTCCCTTCCCCCCCGCCATTTCTGAAGAAGGGTCCCAACTCGAAACGTCAACTTTCCTGCTCTTCTGATGCTGCCTGGCCTGCTGTGTTCCTCCAACTCCACACTGTTATCTCTGACTCCAGCGTCGGCAATTCTTGTTTGCTCTTTTCTTCAAGTTTGTTTCTAAAGCATCTATCAAAGGAATAAAGGATTTCACTTAAAACTTATCTCATGGACAAAAGATTTCATCAGTGTCAAGTGCATCACTACCATTGAGGCATTATCTAATTTTTTTTTCCCTTTTATTCACACACTTGTAGTTTACATCAGACAGGTTTCTCCTCATAAACATTTCTAGGGCTTCTTTCAAGAAGTAAGAGAGTGATGTGTAAAGCTATTTATGTGAATTAAGGACTAACTATGCAGCCAGTAGTGCCTTGATAGATCAATGGAAATGTTCTAACAAACAATTCTAAAGTTCTCATATGAATATAATCTTTATTTCCTCTGTTTTATCCTGCAGGATGACTGCTTCCCTCCTTGTATCCTCTTTTTTCCTTGTCTTCAGTGTGAAGATAAATAAGAGTCATAATTCTCAGCAATGACTGAAGTAACCTTCAGCTACTTGCTGATCAGAGAGAGGTGTTTAGGTATGGTGTAATCAGGACATAAAAATAGTTTGAGTACTGTCCAGCAGTTCGTAGTGGGAGAGAAGAAATTGCATATTTGTTGCAAACTAGCAAAAAAGATTTACTGCATTGAAAGAGCAATCAACTGCAGTATTACCAGCAAGATTCACTGAATTTCCAGTACATAGAATAAATATAGCAATCTTATTTTTCTCTGGTGGTTTTTCTGTATGCCATTATACCTTCCTGATGTATTAGCTGCAGCGTCATGAGACTGTCCTCTGCACTTGCTGAAGTCACTCTGCTGTCATTGTTTGGATAATACAGCACCATATTGGTCACGCTTTCACCACTTTTACTTAATACAAGAAAAGTGAGAAATAGAAAGCAGGAAATAGGAAAATGTTCAATATGAAAACCATCTTTGTTTGACACCTAACTTGCAATAATAGTTCTGGCAGTAAGAATTGGTTGATCAACATATGACAGATCTAGTGTCAAACCAACAATGAAACTGAATTATCATGCTTTTCTCAAGTCGTTCAAAGAGATCCTCTTTTCTTTTCAGCTACCAGCTGGATAAAATCATTACATATTATTTTTGACAACTATGAAGGCCCAGGTCCCACTGGAGATTTCTGAGAGGGCTGTGTGTGATTTTTTGTCTGTCTGGATGCCACCTGGTAACAGACTGTCTCCTTGTGAGGAAGGGGCATCTGGAGCACAGACCAGCTTCCCCTTCTCCTTGTTTCCATGACTGCAGTACCGAGGACAAATGAGAAGGGCACTGGAGTGCAAGCACGTGCGGCTCTCCAGCAGACCCTGACCGAGGTGTCAGTCGCTGAGCTGAGGGGGTTGCAGGAGACAGCCTTGACAATGCTTCCTCTTGCTATTCTCATATTCACAGTGGCTGCTGGGGGAGCCAAGCTTTTCCCTGCAGAGATGGTGGATCTTGCTGATGACTGCAAGACACAAGAGAGAGAAGTCATCACTGCCAATGGTTAAAAGTTGTGTGCAATTAGTGAGATTGACAATATGGTTAATGTGAGAGTTGCTGTGGTATGCTGAGAGGTACACAAAAACAGAAGTTACTGGAAAAGCACAGCAGGTCTGGCAGCATCTGTGAAGAGAAATCAGAGTTAATGTTTCAGGTCCGGTGATCCTTCCTCAGAAGCCCCTGAGGAAGGGTGACCAGGCCCGAAACGTTAACTCTGATTTCTCTTCACAGATGCTGCCAGACC
>NC_063332.1:68911364-68960874 GCF_021869965.1 Rhincodon typus
GAAACGTTACCTCTGTTTTTTCTTTCACAGATGCTGCCAGACCTGCTGAGCTTTTCCAGCAACTTTGTTTTTGTTCCATACAACTACTGCCTTGTTCTTCCCGTCTTTAAGATCTTGGATGAGGTCTAGCAGGACCTACAGACCTGTCAAACCACGGCTCCATCCGTCTTCTCAGTACCTCTTCCTTAGTGATTTTAATTTCACAAGGATCCACTCTTCCTTCCTTCCACCTCCTGATTTACAACTCATACTGGAATATTTTTTGTATCCCCTATAGTGAGGGAAAAAATATGTTTTCATTTCCTTATTATCAATGATTAACTCCCTATTCTCAATTTCTAGAGAGCTCAAATTGATTTTGCCTACTCTTTTCCTTCTTAAACACTTGTTGAAATAAATGCTTTTCATTTTTACATTTCAAGCTAGCTTCCTCATACTCTAATTTCTTTCTCTAGATAGATATAGATTCTGTTGATACTAAATTCTATTTAGATTAATCTTTAAGTCATTCTCAATTAATCTCAATTTTTTTTAATATTCTGTCTAATCACCCTTGGGCAATGGTATGTTTTTTCTTTAAGTTTCATTCTTTCCTTAACTTCTTTAGTTTATCACAGATATTGGGCTCTTCAGTTAGAATTTATGTCTTCAGTAGAAGTGGCTGTCTTGGTCACTGTCATACATTGTCTTGGCTATCTTCTATTTGGGCTACAGTCACTGAAATGCTTCTTTTCTTTCCAGCTCTCTTTCAACACTGCATGAGTTTCCTCTCTTGTGTAGTTTTCACTGGTTGCAATGTTTTCTGATTTACAGAAACTTATTACCCACTGTGGCAGACTGATTATTTTCTTGTTGCCTGCCATGTTCCCTGTGTGAGTTTTCTGTTGCACTATTTCAGCTTTGAAGTGTTTTCCCTCACTGTCATCTAGTTTTGAGGGTGGGCTTTAAAGTCAGTCATTCACTGTTTCACAATGCTACTGGGCATCTATTCAGGGTTCCTCCCAGTTCGGTGGTTGCATTACGAGTCTCACGTCATCCTTCACCATTAACATTCACAGTCTTGCCACTGGCCTTCACTTTAGGCACCCTTGCTGCTTGCCTGTGGTTCTATGTGCCTGATCATAAGTGCTACCATGAGGTTGTAAGTGACTGTCTTGTAAGTGACCATTAACAAGCGATGCAAGAGACATTCAATGCGCTGGAACCCTACAGATGGAAGCTACAGTTCAATGTGACTTGATGTTACCATGACAAATTCGTTTTGCACATAGGAGCTATTATTAGTGTTACAGTATAATAGCTCTTTATGTCACCTTGTTTCAATATCTGTATTAGAATAGCTAATTTAACATAGTAAACATCCCAAGGCATTGCATAGGAGTATTTTCAAGTGAAATGTGATATCGAGCCACATAAGGTGATACTAGAGCTGATGATCAAAATCTTCTGCAAAAAAGTAGCTTTTAAGTAGAATCTTAAACAGTGAGTATTACAAAATCAGTTAATGTTATTGGAGGAATT
Source organism: Rhincodon typus (assembly GCF_021869965.1). Classification (NCBI taxonomy): domain Eukaryota; kingdom Metazoa; phylum Chordata; class Chondrichthyes; order Orectolobiformes; family Rhincodontidae; genus Rhincodon; species Rhincodon typus. The sequence goes on from NC_063332.1 coordinate 68,912,886, forward strand.
CCACAGCCTGGGCCCTGACCAGCTGAAGCTATGGTCTCCAATAATGTGTGAAAATCAGGAATTTTCAGGAGAGTGGAAACTGGAGGAGTACAGAGGTCTCAGAAGGCTGTAGGGCTATAGAAAGTTACAGAGATACGAAAGGATGGGCAAGGCCATGAAGAGAGTAAAGGTGTTGACTGACAGGAAACCTATGTAGGTCAGCCAGCATGAATTGAATCAGGCTTAAGAAGATTCAAATATGTTAGAACACGAAAGCAGTGCAAGTTTTACTTTGTTTGTTTTATTATGTCATTTTCAATTAAATTATTTAGCGCTCAATGTCATTGAAATTCATGCAATTACAACATTTCAAATCAGTTCTTAAAGCATGCAATAGCCAGGAGACACTTTTGAAGGCTTTGTCAATGATATTTATATTTCTGTTCAGAAAATGAGTAATCTATCACAAAGAATGTAGCAGCAGTGTGGCATGCTTGGAGAATATTAGAAGTGTCGAGACTGTGAAAGGTTGAATTTACAATTCATTCCAGCAATCCTATTACTATTCATATTGTAGAAGACTTATTTTTAATTTGCAATAGTCCAGACTGTTCAGATTCTTTTACAATTTTACAATTGACCCCCAGATCTTCAGGTTTTAAAGATTTTAAAAGATTCAAAGTTAGAATGTGATCCAAAACAAACTGGACAATCTAAGTGTCTAACTTTGGAAGTGCTGATATTATTTCCCATGCTGAGATTTGACTCAATTTAGATGACTGGCTGAATGCCTTTGCCTTTGTAATGACAACATTCCCTGCATATATACTGCTGTGTACATGCCATCTAGAGAACTGACAATGAGCTTGCACAAAATATGCTGACAGCCCTGATAAAAGCTGACAACTCAAAATGAGCAATTTGGCAACAACTCAGTGTGTATTTGAATAAGCACCGTATAGGATTTTAAAGGGTCTAGATTCTACAATTCATTCTTTTAGAGAAAATGTTATGATGTGACTTGAAAACAAATAATTATGATGAGATTGGAAAGGACTTCGGTTTGTCATACAACCACTGGTACAACAGGAGGGACTATTAAACTGCACAAAAAGTAGTTTTATTTTTGCAGTGGCAGGTTTACATGCTTGAGAGGTGAACCGAGCAGTGAAGATGTAAATTTTTTTTCTGAAATAACTTGGAGTGTATACCCCAATTTCCAGGAAATTTCAATTATTCACACTATTCAGTTCATTTTCCGACATTCAGCAGTCTGCTGCAATTACTGCTCTGAAATCAAAAGTGATGGTGATGGATCCGCAACAGAAACATATGATTCCCTATTGTTGAAATATGCAAATACAAAAAAAAGCTCCATAATGCTTGAGGAAATATCCACAGTTAGCACTTCACAAAGTTCTGTCTTTTGATATCATCCAGCACATACTGAAACTATCGAGGTGGCAGTGGAAAACTTGCCTCTCTCAGCATCTAGGTCAAGTTATGCGCCATCTACCCAGGTATGCATCTTGGAGATATCTATGCATTGTGATTCAAGGCCTAAATTAACCTTACAGCTTTATTTCCAATCAGATTTGCAGGACCCAATAACAACAGGGGTAAATCAATCGGTTGCTCAAGTTTCCTCCTCTTATTTGAGTGCAGTAGTGCCATGAGCATATCTAACTCTTCATCTTGTCACACTTATGCAATTAATGATCTCTAAATATATTATGAATTTTAACCTCAAAATGAACAATTATCAATAAAAGATTTTGTTTACTCTTTCCCTGGGCATGGACATTGTTGGAAAAGCCAACGTGTTTCGCCTATTCCATATTGCCCATGATAGGGTAGTGTTAAGCTGCCTTTCTAAACCACAGTAGTCCAGCTGGTGGAGAACCCCACAGTACTGTTAGGAGGGACTTCAGGATTTTTACCTAATGGCAGTGAAGAAACAATCAATTTCCAACTAAATGGTGTATGGTTTGGAGAGTAAACTTGAAGTGGTAGCTCAATTTCTGATGCACTTGTCTTTGTAGGTGGTATAGCTCACCAGTTTGGACGGTGTTATTGAAGGAGTCTTATGTTATGATACTGTTCACCTTGTAGGATCCATTGGTGGTATTGCATAGTACTGGTACAGGCAGTTCATTTTTGTTTTGGTGGATGAGATGTTGATTATGTGGGCTGCTTTCTGCTGAAAAGTGTTGAGCTTTTTGAATCTTGTCAGAGCTGCAGTCATTAAGGTAAGTGTAAAGAATTACATCACACTCCTGACTTGGGTCTTGTACATAGTGGATAGGCATAGGGATATCAGGAGGTGAGTTACATGCCTCAGAATTCCAAGGTAGTTGACAGTGGGGTATTTAGCACGGCAAGGATAGTAGGGTTATACCATTAAATGTCAAGGACTAATTATTAGCTTCTCTCTTGCTAGAAATGGTCATTGTTTGGCACTTGCATGGTATAAATCTAACTTACCACTAATCAGCCCAAGCACAAGTGTTGTCCAGATCTTGATGTATATTGATAATTGCTGCTTCATAATCTGAGGACTAGTAAATGGCACAGAACATTCTGCAATCATCAGCATACATCTCTACTTCTGATCTTCTGATGGACAGAAGGTCTTGAAGAAGCAACTGAAGATAGTTGAGCCGAGGATACTACCCTGAGAAACTCCTGTATTGATGTTCTAGGGATGAGCTGAGAGGGTTTCAACAACCACAACCATCTTCCTATATGCTAGGTACATATCTGAAGATGGAGAACTTTCAGACCGCTTTCCATTGATTTCAGATTTACCATAGCTCCTTGATGCTAAAAATCATCAATATAGCCTTTATGTCAAGGGCTGTCACTTTCACCTCACCTCTGGAATTCAGCTGTTTTGTCTATGTTTGAACCAAGGCTGTAATGAGATCAGGAGCTGAGTGGCCCTGGCGGGACCCAAACTGGGCGTCACTGAGCAGATTATTGCTGAGCAGGGGCTCCTTGATAGCACTTTTGATGACACTTTCCACCATTTTACTGATGATTGAATGTAGTCTGATGGCACAGTAATTGGACGGGTTGTATTTGTCCAGCTATTTGTGAACAGGTCACGTCTAGGCTATTGTATGCATTGCTGACAGATGCAAGTATTGTCGCTGTACTGGACAGCTGAGGGTGTAAGATAGTTCTGGAGCACAAGTTTTCAGTACTATTGCCGGAATGTCATCAGATCCCACAGTCTTTGTAGTATTCAGTGCCTTTAAACATTTCTTCAAATCACATGGAGTGAATGGAATTGGCTGAAGACTGGTATCTATGACGCTGGAGACCCCAGGAAAAGGCCAAGATGGAGTTCTCACTTGGCACGTCTGGCTGATGATGGATGCAAATGCCCAGCTTTGTTTTTTACACTAACGTGCTGGACCCTCTCCATCATTGAGGATGGGGATATTTGTAGAACATCTTCCTCCTGTTATTTGTTTAATTGTCCATCAACATTTATGGCTATGTATAGCAGGAGTGCAGAGCCTGGATCTGATCAGTTGGTTGTGGATTTGCATAGCTCTGTATATCACTTGCTGCTTTTTTTTAAAATATAGAATCCCTACAGTGTGGAAACAGGCCCTTCGGTCCAACAAGTCCACACCGACACTTAGAGCATCTGACCCAGACCCATCCCCCTGTAACCCACCTAATCTACACATCCCTGAATACTAGGGGCAATTTAGCATGGCCAATCCACCTAACCTGCACATCTTTGGACTGTGGGAGGAAACCAGAGCACCCGGAGGAAACTCACGCAGACACGGGGAGAACGTGCAAACTCCACACAGACAGTCACCCAAGGGTGGAATCAAACCCGGGTCCCTGGCACTGTGAGGCAGCAGTGCTAACCACTGTACCACCCTTATGCTGTTCACCACACAAGAAGTCTGCTTTGTAGCTTCACCAAGTTGAACCTCATTTTTAGGTGTGCCTGGTGTTGCTCCTGGCATGCCATCCTGCACTATTCAACAAGCAAAGATTAATCCTCAGCTTGATGGCAATGGTAGAATGGGACATATGCCTAAATATGAAGTTACGGATTGTGGTTGAATACAGTTGTGTTGAGAGGTCAGGCGATCCTTTTTGTGTTGTCACATAGAATATGCTGATGCACATGGAACTGCTGAGTTAATCTTCATGACTGGTGTAGTCTTGGTGAGGTTATTAAATGCAAACAACCTTTCCTGGACATATCTTTGAGAGGTCATTAAAATGCAAATGACTCTTCCAATAAATAAACGTTACTTGCACGTCTCTAACTAATTAAAAAGACTCCTTTCTCATTTGTGATCATAAGCTCTTTGACTCTAATCTGAAAATTTTGCAAGTGTGTGTATTTAGATTTTTATTCTATTAAAATGGTTTATGCATGAGTAGTACCTGAAATCTACTAAATCAATATTTTGCATCTGTCTTAACCAAAGAAGAAGAATATTTTCCAAATCATAGTGAAAGCAAAGTGGATAATAAGGTCCTGTAGGTATAGCATATTTGGACTTTCAAAAGACATTTGAAAAGCTGCCACACTAAAGATAATACAGAAGGTAAGATCACATGGAGTTGAGGGGAATATATTAGCTTAGATACAGGATTGGCTAATGAGCAGTAAGCAGAGAATTGGGATAAATGTGTCTTTTTCCGGTTGGCAATCTGCAACAAATGAGGTGCCACAGGATTTGGCCTCATGCCTCAAATATTTACAAGCTGTATAAATAACTTGGATGCAGTGGTATAATGTATTTAGGCAAATTTGCAGATGACATTAAAATAGGTGGGAAAGTAAATTGCAATGAGGAAATAAGACATTTACTCGAAGGTTTTGGAGTAGATTTGTAGCTCAGGTTGTGGGTGTTATGGTTGGTTGGCTCACCGAGCTGGTTTGTTGCTCTGCAGACATTTCATTACCCTGCTGGGGTAATTGGATATAGATAGGTTAGGCGAATGGTCTAGAAGAGGGTTATCAATTTTGGTCAGAAGAATGAAATAATTTATTCTCAAAATGAATAGAAACTGTGAAATGCCTCAGTGCAGAGGGATCTGGTTGTCCTTGTGAATAAGTTGCAGAAAGCTAGAATGCAGATGCAGCAGGTAATAAGGAGGGCAAATGGAATTTTGGCATTTATTGCTGAAGGAATGGAGTATAAAAGTAGGGAAGTGCTGTTGAAATTGTACAATACATTGGTGAGGCAGCATACTGCATACAGGTTTGATCTCCTTGAGGAAGGATGTAATTGCACTGGAAGCAGTTCAGAGAAGGTTCACAAGATTAATTCCAGAGATGAAAGGTCTGTTGTATGAGGAGAGATTGGGAAATTTAGAATTATACTTGCTAGAGTTTAGAAGGATGAGAGAAGATCTAGTTGAGATATATATGATGCTAAAGGAGATTGACAAAGTAGATGCAGAGCAGATGTTTCCCTTTGTGAAGAATCTCGAATGAGAAGTCATAGCTTTAGACCAAGGGGTAGCAGATTTAAAACAGGAATTATATCTCTCAAAGGGTCATGAATCTGTGGAATTCACCAGCCCAGTGGACTCTGGTATGCTGAATAAATGCGAGAAGGAGATTGACAGATTTTTAGTTCATATTGGGTTGAAGATTATGGGAATGGGCAGGAAAGTCAAGTCTGAGATGAGATCAGTTATGATCAAATAAAATAGTGGAGCAGGCTCAAGGGGCTAAATTGCTAACTTCTGCTCTGAGATCTTATGGTCTTATGAATGGAGAGGTTGGTGAGACACTTGACAACAACCAAAAATGATAGACAGGAAGTACTAGAATGGCTGGTTACACTTAATATTAATGAGTTACAAGGACCTGGCAGATGTATTTGAGAATACCAAAGGAATTAAGGGAATTACAGAAATACTAGCCATAACCTTCCAATCATGCTTTGTTACAGGAGTGGTTCCAGAAGAATGGTGAGCAACCTTGTTGTAAAATGGTGTAAAGATAAGTTGAGCAACTGGAAGCCAGTCAACTTAACCTTGGTGATGGGAAAGATTTCAAAAACAATAATCCAAAAAAGAGTCAATTAGACAAATGAGCATTATTTAAGGAAAATTTGTATTTAAAGATTTCTTGGAGAAGTTTTTTTGTTGAAGTAACAGACGTATTGCATATGGCCTCCCAAAACAAAATGAATTTGATGAAGTTTTGCATGTCGTCGTTGTCAAGAGTGTTTAGTCCATGAAATAAAGAATCAAAAGTATCATATTTTCAAAGTAGTTTGTGTTACAGTTAGCAGACTAACAATGAATGGCTGCTTCTCATACTGAAGGGAGGTATACAATGGGGCTCCCTGGGCTTTGGTATTTGGCCCACTGATTTTCTTGATATCTTTCAATGAACTGGACCTAGATGTGTAGTGCATAATTTCAAAATGGGCAGTTGACACAATATCCTGATGTATTGTAGCTCTGTGGCGTAGAGCGATAGGCTTCCAGAGACCATAGGCGGGCTAGTGGAATGAGTGGACTTGTAGCTGTTGAAAGTTTATGCAGACAGGCAATACATCTTAGGAGGAAAAGTGAGGAGATGCAATGTAAAGTAAAGCATACAGTCTTAAAGGAGGTGCAGGAGCAGAGAACTGCTAACTGTTCATTAACTAGAAAAGGTCTTCATATCAGTTACAAAAAGGGACTGAGTGACATTTGCCAATAGTGAGGAGCGAGATAAAATTTTCATACCAGCTAAAATATTTTCTAGAGTCAATATATTAATAAAAACTTTAGAATTTAGTTTGCAGTAAATTTAATCTCATTTGTCAATGGAGACTTGGATACTTTCTCTACACAAAAGTTAACAGAAATTTGCAATTTCTTCCACCAGTAAGCTTGTTTTTCTGGATTGATTGCAATCTTCACACAAAGAGCAATTTTTATTAGGTAAGGATATAAAATATTTTTGTGTAATGTAGGTAAATAGAAAGCATACCAAAGTCATGAACTCATCAGTTCCCATATAAAAGTCTTTCTATGGTGTCTATAGTAGCATTAATAAATCCAGATGATAAAAGTTTCTGTGGGCCCATATACTGTTTTCATAGGGATATGGATCACATGCATAGATGTATTAAGATATTATTGCATTTTCATCAAAAGCTAGGATTAAAATAAAAAGAATTGAAACATGCAAGATTGAATCGCACATATAATTAGATCAAGAAGGATATGCCTTGGGAAAATGTGTCTAAAAGAACATAAAGCAGAGAGGTTGCATATAAAAAGTCTTTGCCAAATAAACAGCAAAGGTGTAGATGCACAACCTGATAAATGAATGACCAATTACTATTCACTCACTTTGCGCAATGATGAAAAGTCTGTGAATTGTTATAAAGTAGAGTAGAATATACCTCACCTGGTTGACTTACTCAATTCTATTTGAAATAAATCAGCTTTATAAGTATGTAAATCAAATCAATACTCGGAAAGAGTTGTATTACCAAATTGGCTGAAGAAATTCCCCATTTGATGGGCTGCAAGCCTCAACTGGTTCATTAAGGAAAAGTCTAAGGAAAAGTCTAAGCAAAAGAAAAGTAGAAATAAATAAATCAACTTTTTTTTAACTCAGAAAACCTAAATGCCCCTCTTGTAATTATTCATTGGGTGTCAAAGGGAATGTCTAACTGTTCTTTCGATAAATAGGTCTGAATTTTACTTTGAGATAACAAGATATAGAGCTGGATGAAAACAGCAGGCCAAGCAGCATCAGAGGAGCAGGAAGGCTGATGTTTCGGGCCTAGACCCTTCTTCAGAAATGGGGGAGGGGAAGGGGGTTCTGAAATAAATAGGGAGAGAGGGGGAGGCAGATATAAGATGGATAGAGGAGAAGATAGGTGGAGAGGAGACAGACCGGTCAAAGAGGCGGGGATGGAGCCAGTAAAGGTGAGTGTAGGTGGGGAGTTAGGGAGGGGATAGGTCAGTCCAGGGCGGACGGACAGGTCAAGGGGGCGGGATGAGGTTAGCAGGTAGGAGATGGGGGTGGGACTTGAGGTGGGAGGAAGGGATAGGTGGGAGGAAGGGCAGGTTAGGGAGGCGGGGACGAGCTGGGCTGGTTTTGGGATGCGGTTGGGGGAGGGGAGATTTTGAAGCTTGTGAAATCCACATTGATACCATTGGGCTGCAGGGTTCCCAAGCGGAATATGAGTTGCTGTTCCTGCAACCTTTGGGTAGCATCGCTGTGGCACTGCAGGAGGCCCAGGATGGACATGTCTTCTGAGGAATGGGAGCGGGAGTTGAAACGGTTCGCAACTGGGAGATGCAGTTGTTTAGTGCGAACTGAGCGTAGGTGTTCTGCAAAGTGGTACCCAAGCCTCCGCTTGGTTTCTCCGATGTAGAGGAGGCCACAACGGGAACAGCAGATGCAGTATAGCACATTAGCAAATGTGTAGGTGAACATCTGCCTGATGTGGAAAGTCTTCTTGGGGCCTGGGATGGGGGTGAGGGGTGAGGTGTAGGGGCAGGTGTAGCACTTCCTGCGGCTGCAGGGAAAAGTGCCGGGTGTGGTGGGGCTGGAGGGGAGTGTGGAGCGGACAAGGGAGTCACGGAGAGAGTTGTCCCTCCGGAAAGCAGATAAGGGTGGGGAGGGAAAAATGTCTTTGGTGGTGAGGTCAGATTGTAGATGGCGGAAGTGTCGGAGGATGATGCATGGGATCCAGAGGTTGGTGGGGTGGTATGTGAGGACGAGGGGGATTCTTTTTTGGTTGTTATTGCAGGGACGGGGTGTGGGAAATGTGGGAGACACGGTCGAGGGTGTTCTCGACCACTGAGGGGAGGAGGTTGCGGTCCTTGAAAAACGAGGACATCTGAGATGTATGGGAGTGGAATGCCTCATCCTGGGAGCAGATGCGGCGGAAGCGAAGGAATTGGGAATAGGCGATAGCATTTTTGCAGGAAGGTGGGTGGGAGGAGGTGTATTCTAGGTAGCTGTGGGAGTCGGTGGGCTTGAAATGGATATCAGTTTCTAGGTGGTTGCCAGAGATGGAGACAGAGAGGTCCAGCAAGGAGAGAGAGGTATTAGAGATGGTCCAGGTGACTTCACAAGCTTCAAAATCTCCCCTCCCCCGACCGCATCCCAAAACCAGCCCAGCTCGTCCCCTCCTACCTAACCTGTCCTTCCTCCCATCTATCCCCTCCTCCCACCTCAAGTCCCACCCCCATCTCCTACCTACTAACCTCATCCTGCCCCCTTGACCTGTCCGCCCTCCCTGGACTGACCTATCTCCTCCCTACCTCCCCACCTACACTCACCTTTACTGGCTCCATCCCTGCCTCTTTGACCTGTCTGTCTCTTCTCCACCTATCTTCTCCTCTATCCATCTTCTATCCGCCTCCCCCTCTCTGCCTATTTATTTCAGAACCCCCTTCCCCTCCCCCATTTCTGAAGAAGGGTTTAGGCCCGAAACGTCAGCCTTCCTGCTCCTCTGATGCTGCTCGGCCTGCTGTGTTCATCCAGCTCCACACCTTGTTATCTCAGATTCTCCAGCATCTGCAGTTCCTCCTATCTCTGAATTTTACTTTCTTGATTTTCAGGGAGTAGGTCAGTCTGAAGGTTGGAGGGAACATGAAATTCAGCACTCCCCTCACTGCACAGTGTTAGTGACAATGAGCCAGTTCCACAAACACAAGGCCAGTCTGATTGACAACTGGACCTCCTGTTGGGCAGGGATCCAGCCTAGAATGCTGCAGGTCTGTGTTGGTGGATTAGGGGTGGGTGGGGAGAGGGGATTCATCAGGTGGACTGTAAATCCTGGAGAAAGAGTTTGCTGTAATCAAGAGGAATGTCGTGGGGGGAGGTTGGAAGCTAGCTAGTGGCACCTTCAGCTGGGAGGGATGGGGGGAGGGGGTGGAGGGGACAGTAAACACATCAGAAGTCTTAGCAGAATCGTTAGAGGATAAACTGATGGCTGTTTGATCTTGGAGATTGGTCAGGGAGGCACATGGATCCAGGAGATAGCTGCTAAGGAATTTAGTTTCAGAATTCACTGGGTCCTCACCTCGTTGAAGCTACCAGGTTTCCGAGCTGCAGTCAAAATTGAAAACTAAAATGGCAATGAGACTGATTATCAGAATTAATGTTTCAGCCTGTCTGCCTCCTTGGATCAGATTGGTCATAAGTACCACTGTCTCATTTCAGTTAAAGCTGCAAATGGATGGATTGGGCCAGCAAATGAATTTTCACATTGTAACCAGCCAGCTAAACCAAACCTACTTGCGTTTTTAAGGTTAACATTCTCTCTATTGTATCTGTCCCTGGGAGAGCTAAAAGAATGTGGGGGAATGAAAATCTTGGCATTTTCTCAAAACGTTATGAAAGTTTCCTTTGTTTTGCTGTTGGTAATAGTCTTATGTGAAATCAATAAGGGAAATCCAAACCTTGCAGGTTTTCTCCAGAAAAACGTTGCTAATAAAGTGGCAGGTTCACTCAATAGAAGATCTAGGGTGGCACATGGGAATCAGAAACATCTTACTAGTGTAGCAGACATATTCTTGAGGCTAAGGCACATTGTGCGAATTTCATGTTGAAGGCCCTATTTACCAATTGAACATAGAACATAGAACAGTACAGGCCCTTTGGCCCACGATGTTGTGCCGAACTTTTACCTTAAACCTAAGGGCTATCTAACCTCCACCCCTCCCTTATACTATCATCCATATACCTATCTAATAGCCGCTTAAATACCCCTAATGAGGCTGACTCCACTACCCTCTCCGGCAATGCATCCCACGCCCCTACCACTCTCTGAGTAAAAAACCTACCTCTGACATCTCCCCATATCTACCTCCACTCAATTTAAAACTATGCTCCCTCGTAATAGCTACCTCCACCCGAGGAAAAAGTCTCTGGTTGTCCACTCTATCTATACCTCTGATCATTTTGTACATCTCTATCAAGTCACCTCTCATCCTTCGTCATTCTAAAGAGAAAAGCCCTAGCTCTCACAACCTTTCCTCGTAAGACCTTTCCTCCATTCCAGGCAACATCCTGGTAAATCTCCTCTGCACCTTTTCCAACGCTTCCACATCTTTCCTGTAATGAGGTGATCAGAACTGGACACAATACTCCAGATGTGGCCGAACCAGGCTTTTGTATAGCTGGAGCATAACTTCACGGCTCTTGAACTCAATCCCTCTATTAATGAAAGCTAACACACCGTACACCTTCTTCACAACTCTATCCACCTTGGTGGCAGCTTTCAGGGAACTGTGGACATGAACCCTGAGATCCCTCTGCTCCTCCACACTGCCAAAAATCTTTCCGTTAACCCTGTATTCTGCTTTCAAATTTGTCCTTCCAAAATGAATCACCGCACACTTTTCAGGGTTAAACTCCATCTGTCACTTCTCAGCCCAGCTCTGCATCCTATCAATGTCCCTTTGTAACCTTGAACAGCCCTCCGCACTATCTACAACTCAACCCACCTTCGTATCGTCCGCGAACTTACTAATCCACCCTTCCACTCCTACATCCAAATCATTTACAAAAATCACAAATAGAAGAGGACCCAGAACAGATCCTTGCTGTACACCACTCGTAACTGAGCACCATGTTGAATATTTTCTATCTACTACCACCGTTTGTCTGCTAAGGGTCAGCCAATTCTGAATCCAATCTGCCACTTTTCCCCCTATCCCATTCCTCCTTACTTTCTGCATGAGCCTACCATGGGGAACTTTATCAAATGCCTTACTTAAATCCATGTATACCACATCCACTGCTCTACCTTCATCCATGTGTTTTGTCACCTCTTCAAAGAATTCAATAAGGTTTGTGAGGCATGATCTTCCCCTCACAAATCCATGCTGACTATCACGAATCAAACTGTGCCTATCTAAGTGATCATAAATCCTATCTCTCAGAGCCCTTTCCAATAATTTGCCCACCACTGACGTAAGACTAACTGGCCTGCAATTTCCAGGGTTATCCCTATTCCCTTTTTTGAGCAAGGGAATGACGTTTGCGTCTCTCCAATCTTCCGGCACTATACCCGTGGACAGTGAGGGCGAAAAGATCATCGCCAAAGGCCCTGCGATTTCTTCCCTCACTTCCCATAGAATCCTTGGATAAATCCTATCAGGCCCGGGGGACTTATCTATCTTCAAGTTTCTCAAAATTCCTAGTACATCTTCCTTACTAACATCGACCTTGTCTAGCCTACCAGCCTGTTTAACACTGTCCTCCTCTACAACTAGGTCCCTCTCAGTTGTGAATACTGAAGAAAAGTATTCATTAAGGACCTCTCCTATCTCTTTAGGCTCCGTGCACAAATTCCCTTTACAATCCTTGATCAGCCCTACCCTTTCTCTGGTCATTGTCTTATTCCTCACGTACGTGTAAAAAGCCTTGGGTTTTCCTTGATCCTATCTGCCAAGGTTTTCTCATGCCCCCTTCTAGCTCTCCTAAGCCCTAAGCCCTTCCTTCAGCTCCTTCCTGGCTAACTTGTATCCCTCTAGAGCCTGTGTCCACAATTACGCTCCATCGACCGCATTTCTTTATTAACAATCTCACTCCCTGTTGTATCTGTTGGAAGGCTGAATAGCTCATCCTCTGAATTACAAATCCAGTTCCCCACCCCCTGCCAATCTAGTTTAAACCATCCTGTATAGCTCGAGCAAACCTCCCTCCAAGGATATTTGTGCCCTTCTGGTTCAGGTGCAACCTGTCCTTACAGGTCCCAGCTTCCCCAGAATGTGCTCCAATTATCCACATAATGGAAGCCGTCCCTCCTACACCAGCCCTGTAGTCACGTGTTTAGCTGCACTCTCTTCCTGTTTCTTACCTTGTTGTTAAGTGGCACTGGTAGTAATCCAGAGATAACTACCCTCTTTGTCCTGGACTTCAGCTTCCAACCTAACTCCCTGTACTCGTTTTTCACATTCTCAGTCCTTTTTCTACCGATGTCATTGGTACCAATGTGTACCACAACTGCTGGTTGCTCACCCTCCCCCTTAAGGATCTTGAAGACATGATCTGAGACGTCATGGACCCTGGCACCCGGGAGGCAACATATCGTCCGTTTGTCTCGTTCGCGTCCACAGAACCACCTGTCTGTGCCTCTAGCTATTGAATCCCCCACTACAATTGCTCTCCTATTCTCCCCCCTTCCCTTCTGAGCCACAGGGTCAGGCTCAGTGCCAGAGACCCGGTCCCTGTGGCTTACCCCGGTAGGTTGTCCCCGTCAACAATATCCAAAACGGTATACTTATTGTTGAGGGGAACGACCGCAGGGGTTCCCTGCACTGACTGTTTCCTTCCCTCCCCTTTCCTTACTGTCACTCAACTGCCTTCGTTCTTATCGGTAACTATGTCCCTGTAGCTCGTTTCTATCACCATCTCAGCCTCCCAAATGATCCTGTGTTCATCCAGCTCCAGCTCCAGTTCCCTAATGCGGTCTTTGAGGAGCTGGAGCTGGGTGCACTTCCCACAGGTGAAGTCAACAGAGTCACTGCTGGTGACTCCTAGCTCCCACATCCTGCAGCACTGTCCTGACTGCCATCCGTTCTAAATTTAAACTTCCCCGAGAGATTTGTAAAAAGAATAACTTACTTACCGTTTTATTCTTGGGTTAGAGGAGGTGGAAGGCTGGGAGACACCACTCTTGTGCTCTCGCTCCCGGTCTCCTCCTCCTCCGCCGCCAAAAATGAAGACCACGAAGCACTAACTGTAAGTTATTATACTCGCCACTTACCTTTCCAGCAGCCTCCTCATGCTCTCTCCCGACTCAGAGGAAATCATTGTGCTTGTTGACCCTCCACACAGAGTCTTTTTTTTGGTTAGGGGTTAATTGGTGAGGTTAATTTTTTTGGATAATTGGTGACCTTTATGGCAAAACACAGAACATGACTGATAAACATGGGCTTACTTGTGTTAAATTTTTATTTACATGACAGCCACTGGCCAAATTGCCACTCATAGGAGTAAGGACTCGCCAATACATGCTCCTCACCCATTTTAGATGCCATTTTCAGCGCCTGTTCAGCCATCCTTATGGAAACGTGTCTATGAGATCAATTTGAATTCATATAGCTGATGTGTTTCAGAAGAGAATTCCATGATTGTATTTAGGTAGCTGAAGGTACAGCTGCCAATAGTCAACTAAACAAAGTTGAATCTAGTTTGGGAGGGGAAACACCAGACATCAGCGTCTAACAAAAGGGGTGATCGAGGCAGAGAAGTTTGTAGAACAAGAGCACAGTTATGGAACAATTAGGTCAAGAACTGAATCAAACACAAGAATGAGGATTTCAAATTTGAGGCATGTGCAAGCTTACAAATGGCATAATGTTGCTTATATATGTCTACTACATCATTGTGAACGATTACTCATATTTTCTTTCATCAACCTAACTTCTATAATGGCTATCTGTGGCCTATGATTCTTTAACGTTTCGGTTTTCTGATTTATATGCTGTCGATTAAGTGTTCTGTACAAGCTGTTGTTCTACATCCAACCAGCTCTACATGGCTGTAAATGAGGGCAACTCATTTGAAAAAGTGTAGCAGTAATAAGCACTGCAGACCCAGCCAAAACTGTTCATCAGGAAGAACGAGCAGCTTGAGAATGAATTTTCTGGAACTTTTGCCAAGCACATGACAAAAAGCCTGCATGTCAATAGAGTCTGCCGTATATCCTACAAAGTGGAAAAAGGTCAGAGAAAATGTGTCCCTTCTGTTTGCTATTATTGGAGCTTTCGTGCTTTTACTTTTTCTGGCACTGTCTGTCGTTTACATTGGCTTCTCCAGTGGATAACAATTTCATTTCAATGTTCACAAAATGCATGAGACAACTTTCAGGGTAAATATATTTCCATTTTTTGGTAAGCCAGTGATTTATGTTGTAGATTTTTCAGTCAGTCCATTGAAGCTACTGACAATCGATACAGAACTGAAGCTGTGCATCAAAGTGCTGATCATAAATATAAGAGTAAATAAGGTACAGGTTAATATAAAAAGATTATTATCAAGCATATGTACACAACATAACTGTGAAATCAAGTGCACAACATTGTATCAATTAACATTGATTTTTTTATTAAAGCACAAACAGTGCTGGATATCAAATACCTCTCTCTTTAAAACAAAACCCTCCAGGAATGGTTCCATTGTTGCTTTTGAAATAAACTCCACTTCACTGGCAATAAGGGCTTAAATTCTAAAAACAGCAGCTGTTCTGGCAGTTTAGGTTATTTCAACTGTTGCAGAAACAGATGGGCAGCAAGTTATAAATGAATTTGTTTGATATAAAAGAAACTGAACGATTGCTGCAATTGTGCCATGTGGGACAATGCACTTAACTCACTACCGCAGTTAAAAAACATTGTATTCAAGTACTATAAAGTTTCAATTCACTGCATGTCACAAATATACCCACTGTTTAATAACAACCCCAGATGTTGCAAGTAAATTGAATCCAATAAATTGCGACTCCCCGTGCTTGAAATTCAATTTATCAGCTTGTCCCCATGAGGGAAAGCCCATTAGTACTGACGGCTTGAATCACATTGGCTTCTGAAGCTTTCACTGGAAAAGGATACTTCTGTTAGATACACTCCATTAATTGGCAATAATCATATCTGATTTTATATATAGGTGTGTGTTTTCTGCTTTCATACAGCAAGCAGAACAATCCCTGAGCGAGACTTTCACTGCCAATTCATAAGAGTCGGTATATGTACTCTACAGGCAAAAGTGTTACTGGCAATATTTCTCCCTTCACACTTGCCCCCATCCCCCATCCTGGTCACTGCCACTCAGCTGGCTTCCATTGCAGTGTTCCATATTACAACGTGTCTCAAAGTTGATGAAAGTCAGAGAGGAAGTGAAGTGATTTTACAAATGAACCTGCCATTAAAACTTTGCAATTTATCCATCAGAGGAGGCTCTAGGCTCTGGCATAAACATGAAACCTCCATTTGCTTTTATGGACAGTGCAGCATACTCTGTCCAGATTATATTGGAGGGACCCCCTCCCCACTAGAATGGTCCAAACAGTGGAACCACATTTTCAGCAGCCCTACGCTCTTCTTTATCAGGGCCCTGGTCACAGCATATGACCAAATGGAGTCCAGGGCTGACAGTGCCCACTGGGAGCCACAGCCCCTGCCATCATCTGGATGTGAAATGCAACTTCATGGTGGCACGGTGGCACAATGGGTAGCACTGCTGCCTCACAGCGCCAGGGACCCGGGTTCAATTCCAGCCTCGGGTGACTGTTTGTGTGGAGTTTGCACATTCTCCCCATGTCTATGTGGGTTTCCTCCAGGTGCTCCGGTTTCCTCCCACAGTCCAAAGATGTGCAGGCTAGATGTATTGGCCATGCTAAATTGCCCGTAGTGTTCAGGGATGTGTAGATTAGGTGGGTTATAGGGGGATGGGTCTGGGTGGGATGCTCTGAGGTTCAGTGTGGGCTTGTTGGGCTGAAGGGCCTGTTTCCACACTGTGGGGATTCTATGAACTGGGACATGGTTGGGGTATGGCCTAGGGTGGGCGGAGTCAGTGTCAGTTTGATGGATGAAAGCATTACATTTGCTGAAGGTGCTGTGCCTGCTGAGTGACTAGCACACTACATCAAAAAGGTAGTGTCTCCTGTGCTTTGACCCCCTTCTCATCCCAGATTCAAGATAAGGAGAAACTTCTTCAGCCAGAGAGTGGTGAATCTATGGAATTCGCTGCCACAGAAGGCTGTGGAGGCCAGGTCATTGAGTATATTTAAGACGGAGATAGATAGGTTCTTGATTGTTAAGGGGATCAAGGGTTACAGGGAGAAAGCGGGAGAATGGGGTTGAGAAACTTATCAGCCAATATTAAATGATGGAGCAGACTTGATGGGCTGAATGGCCTAATTTCTGCTCCTATGTCTTATGGTCTTATTGAATAGCAGAGCACATGGAAAATAGTGACAGGATTGGACAGAGTCAGCATGGACTTACAAAAGGGAAATCAAAATTGACAAATCTATTGAAATTTTTTGAGAATGTAGCTAATAGAGTTGCCAGGGGGGAACCCCAGTGAATATAGTTTACCTGGACTTTCAAAAGGTGTTTGGGAAAGTAAGAGATTGGCATGCAAATTTAAAGCACATGGCATAGGAGGTTGTGTACTGACATGGTGAGTGAATTAGTTGGCAGAGAGGAAATGAAGAGTAGGAGTAAATGAGACATTTTATTGAGTGAAGCCAATGACTAATATTGCACTGCAGGAATCAGTGCTTGGATCACAGCTATTCACAATATATACTCATGATTTAGGTGAGGGAAGTTTTCAGATGACTCAAAGGCGGGTGAAAGGGTAAACCGTAGAGAATGCAAAGATACTTTAGTGTAATTTGGACAGGTTGAGTGAGTTGGCAAATACATGACAGATGAAATATAAATGGATAACTGTGAGGTGCCTTGGTACGACCATATCTGGAGTATTATGCGCAATTTTGATTTCCTTGTCTGAGGAAGGATGTTCTGGCTATGAAGGGAGGACAACAGAGGTTGACCAGACTGATTCCTGAGATGGAAGAACTGACATGTGAAGACAGACTGGATCAGTTAGGACTATATTCATTGGAGTTGATCGTGGGGCGCGATCTCAAAGAAACCTATAAAATTCTAACAGGGCTAGATAGTGTAATGTAGGAAGGAAGTTCCCATTGACTGGAGGGTTCAGAACAAGAGGTCACAGTCTAAGGATATGGAGTAGGCCATTTAGGTGATGAGTCGAAATTTCTTCACCCAGAGGGTGGTGAGCCTGTAGGAATTTTTTGCCAGAAAAAGCAGTCAATTCTAAAACATGTTTCCTTTATTGGTGAAATGGAGGAACAACAATCCCAGGGAACCCTGGCTGTCTTGGAATATTCAAGATAGGATAGAAAGGAAAAGAGAGGCAGGGAATAGCTTAAGAAAACTTTCAGGTGAGCAAAAAGGATGCCTAAAGAAAACACTAGTGGGTAAAATCAGGAAGAATCCCAAGATACTCTACAAGTTTATCAAGGAAAAGAGGAGAACTAGGAAAAGAGTGAGGCTTATTAGGGACCAAGGGGGCAATCAGTGCATGTAGCTAGAGGACATTGGTTAAATGAATATTTCACATCATGTCTTCACTTGGGAGAGGAGGATATGGTACAGAATTCAGGAAGATTGACTGTGAGGTTCGTGAGCAGATTGACATAGGGAGCGAGGAGGTATTGGGGGTTTTGGCAAGTTTAAAGATGGACAAATCCCCAGGTCTGGATGACTTGTTTCCCAGGCTGCTGTAAGAGGCAGGTGAGGAAATATACAGGGACCCTGACCCAAATTTTTAATCCCTGTCTGATCACAGGGAGGTGTCAGAGGAGTGGAGCACAGCTAATGTGGTTCCACTTTTCAAGAAGGGTGGTAGAGATAAAACAGGGAATTACAGACCAGTGAATCTCATATCAGATGTGGGGAAACTATTGGAGAAAAGTCTGAGTTGATCTCCACATAAGAGTTGATCAGGGGTAGGTAGTAGCACTTTGTCAGAGGGAGTTCATGCTTAACAATGTTGATTGAACTTTTTGAGGAGGTGACCAAATGTGTAGACAAGGCTAGTGCAGTTGATGTAGCTTATTGGATTTCAGCAAAGCCTTTGATAAGGTTCCTCAAGGGAGATTAATAACGAAGATAAAAGCACATGGGATCCAGAGTAACTTGACAACTTGAACCCAAAATTGGTTTAGTAGTAGGGAAAAGAGGTAGAAGGCTTTTTGTGTTACTGGAGGCCAGTGTCTATTGGCACGTCACAGGGATCAGTGTTGGGTCCCGTATTATTTGTGAAATAGGAAGGTGCATATCCATATATAAATGACATAGAAGAGAATATATATTTGTGGATGACATGAAGATTGGTCAGGTGATTTACGGTGAGGAAGAAGACCTTAGGATTTAAATGGGGTGGTCAGATTGGCAGAGCATTGGCAGATGGAATTTAACGCTGGTAAGTGCGAGGTGATACACTTTGGAAGAAATACAAAGACAAAGGAGCACTCAATTAATGGCAGGACACTAGGAAGCTCAGAGGAACACAGGGATCTTGGGGCATTTGTTCACAGATCCCTTGTAGATGGCAGGACAAATTAACAGGGTGGTTACGAAGGTATATAGGCAGTTGTCTTTAACAGTCATGGCATAGATTATAAGAGCAGGGAGATTATGTTGGAGCTGTACAGGAGTTTGGTTAGGTCACAGCTGGAGTACAGTGCGCAGTTCTGGTCACTGCATTAGAGGAAGGATGTGATTGCACTGGAGCGGGTGCAGAGAAGACTCACCAGAATGGAGCATTTCATATATGAAGGGAGTTTGTATAGCCTCGGGTTGTCTTCTTTAGAGCAGAAAAGGCTGAGAGGGGAACCTGATTGAAGTGTATAAGATTATGAGGGGCATGGATAGGGTGGATAGAAAGCAAAGGGGAATAATTTTGAAATGAAATGCAGGAGGAGGATGTGTTAGATGCAGGTACAGTTACAACATTTAAACAGGTACATAAATAGAAAAGGTTTAGAGGGACTTGGGCTAAATGAAGGCATATGGAACTAGTTTAGTTTGGGAAACTTGGTTGGCATGGATGAATTGGACCAAAGTGTCTGTTTCCTTGATATATGACTCCATAACTCGCTGTCTCTAGGGTTAGAGGGAGTTTGTAGTGTTTTTGTTTCACCTGGAGGCTGGTAGGAGTCTGGAATACACTGCCTGGGAGGGTAGTTGAGGCAGGAATCGTCGCAATCTTTAACAGTACTTGAACGAGCTCATGAAGTATCATAACATTCAAGACTGTGGGCCGAGTGTGGGGAAGTGGGACTAGTGTCAATTTAGAATCTTTTTGTTTGTTAAAGTAGGCTCAATGGGCCAAAGGGTCTCTTATATATCGAATGATTCTATGATTCAATGATTGAATATTTTTTAAGAAGGAGGTAGATATGGTTCTAAGGGCTAAAGGGATCACAGGGTGTGGGGCAACATTGGGAACAGGGGACTTAGTTGGGTGATCAGGCATGATCATATTGGATGGCAGAGCAGACTTGAAGTGACGAATGGTCTGTTCCTGTTCCTATTTTCTATGTTCCCAGAACAAATGTAGCCTTTATTTGTTCGTTGTTTTTTATCCTTTTCTTTTGCTGTTACGGAATGAAAGTAAATGTTTTCACCCAGTGAAGGCTTCTCAGGATGTGATTCACCCACATTGAGCAGTGAGATGTTAATGTTACATTGGGCGTTGGGGAAAGAGTAGATGTCCCTTCGATTGGAGTGCAATTTAAGGTGATACAATGCTAAGTACAGGTAACCTATGCCATTTGTTTCTTGTAGTTTCAGTTACAATGTCAGTCAGTCAGACAGGTGAAAATGTAAAGTAGTGATCTGTTTACAAGTATGCACTTTTATTTGCAATTAAATGTCAGTCATCAGAAAAATGATGAAGGGTCTAGGCCCGAAACGTCAGCCTTCCTGCTCCTATGATGCTGCTTGGCCTGCTGTGTTCATCCAGCTCTACACCTTGTTATCTCAGATTCTCCAGCATCCGCAGTTCCTGCTATCTCTGCCCTCAGATGAGTTTCTTTTTGATTCCCCTCCCACTAAATGCTCTGGGAAGGACAGATCTTGGCTGGCAGCACTCGACCTGCCTTTAAAACGGTGACAGCACCAGGAATCCTGGCAAGGGCAAATACTTCAACCATTACTAAGCAGTGGACATCGTGAGTGGGTGCCAAAGAGGCAAGGAGCAGAGCTAGTGAGGTGAGTAAGCATGAGAACACTTAAAGATTGAGCAGGATGGTGGTGTGCCTGAACCTTACCTTCCTGCTTTTCCCAGAATTCTGTTTAGGTTTGGAAGGCCCATGGTCCACCCACTGCCAATTGGAAAGATAAGCCGGGGCAGATGTCCTTCACTCAAAAGTGCTCATTACCCGAGAGATGGCTATGAGGCACAGGGATGCCTTGTTCTGGGACTTCCTCTCTTCCAGCAGCAGCCCTCTGAGTCATTGCTGAATGCAAGAGCTCCCAGCCTCTGATTAGCTGGCAACCGTCGCTGTATGGTATTTCTGCCCCAGAGGTCCTGTTGTCTATCCACCCTCTCGGTGCACCTCATAATCTTTTACACCTCTGTCTGGTTTCCCTTCTTAGCCTTCTCTGCTCTATAGAAAATAACCCAATCTTGTCCAGCCTCTCTTCATAGCTGAAATAATGCATCCCAGGCAACATCCTGCTGAATCTCCTATCTACCCCGTCCAGCACAATCACATCAAGGCATATCAGTCTCCACACGAATACTTGACTGGTTTGTGACTTGGCTCACATTTCCTGGACGAGACAGTGCAGGTCTTTTGCTGGCTCTCAAATCAAACAAGGGAGACCCTTCATAAAGTCATACATTACAGAAGAGGTCCTTCAGCCCACCGAACCTGTACCACCAAAAATACACTACCTACACTAGTTCCACTTCCCCACACTAAGCCCATAGCCTTGAATGTTAGGACATTTCAAATGTTCATGCAAGTGCTTTTTAAATGTTGCGAGCTTCCCCACCTCAACTACTCTCCCAGGCAATGCATTTCAAACCCCCATCGTTCGCTGGGTGAAATATGTTTTTTCTCAAAATTTCTCTAAACCTCATGTGTTTTTAAAAATGCTCCCCCTCATTCTTGATCCTTCAGCTGAGGGGAACAACTGCTTCGTATCCAACCTGTCCATGGCCCTTGTAATCTTTTATGCCTCTGTCAGGTTTTCCTCTCAGCCTTCCCTGCTCTAAAGAAAACAATCCAAGCTTATCCAGCCTCTCTTCATAGCTGAAATATTACACCCCAGGCAATGTCCAGGTGAATCACCTTTGTTCCACGTCTAGTGCAATCACATCGTTGCTACAGTGCAGAGATCAGAACGGCACATAGTACTCCAGCAGTGGCCTAACCAAACTTCTGTAAGCTCCTACATAACCTCCCTGATCTTATAGTCTACGTCGTAACTGATAGAGACAAATGACCCGTATGCCTTCTTAACTAATGAAAACAGAAATGACCGGAGAATCTCAGCAGGTCTGGCAGCATCTGTGGAGAGAAAGCGGAGTTAATGTTTCAAGCCCAGTGACTCTTCTTCAGAGCTTCGGCTGCCAGACCTGCTGAGTTTCTCCAGCAATTTCTGCTTTTGTTTCAGATCTTCAGCATCCACTGTTCTCATTTTAATTTTAATGCCCTCTTCACCATGTTATTAACCTGCCCTGTCACCTTCAGGGATCTGTAAAAAAGCACCCAAAGATCCCTCTGTTCCCCTGAGCTTCCTGCGGTCTTGCCATTCATTAAGTACTTTCTTGTCTTGTTAGTATTTCCGCAGTGCATCACTTCATGTTTATCAGAGTTAAATTCCTCCTGCCACCTATCTGCCCATCTGACCAATCCATTTAAATCCTCCTGTAAACTAACATGCTGCTCCTCACTGCCAACAATCCAATCGATGGTTGTTTCATCTGCAAACTTACTTATTGTACTCCCCACATTCTAACCTACACCATTTATCATATCACAAACAATAAGTGACACAATACTGATCCCCTGTTGTCTGAAGCAGAAAATCCAAGGCATTAATATTGCATTAAATCAAGCAAAAGTTGGGAAATGCATAAGTGGACTATTTGGTTTGTCATTTCATTGGTCATAGAGTCACAGAGTCATACAACATAAGAATAGGCCCTTCAGCCCACCATGTCTATGCCGACCAGCAAACACTAAACTACACTCAGATAGCAAGTACTACAGATGCTGGAGTCAGGGATAACACAGTGTGGAGCTGGAGGAACACAACAGGCCAGGCAGCAGCAGAGGAGCAGGAAAATTGACATTTCGGGTTGGGACCCTTCTTCAGAAAGATTCTGATGAGGGGTCCCAACCGAAAACGCCAACTTTCCTGCTCTCTGATGGTGCCTGGCCTGCTTTGTTCCTCCTGCTCCAAACTTCATCCCCACTAAACTATACTGATCCCATTTACCCGCACTTGGTGCATAGCCTACTACAGCCCAGCATTTTCAGAAGCTTCTTAAATGTTGTGAGAGTACTTGCCTCCACCACCCTCTCAGGCAGCACATTCTATATTTGTACCACCTTCTGGGTGAAAATAATTTTGCTCAGATCGCATCTAAACCACTTACTCCTCACCTTAAACTAATGCCCTCTGGTCTTACACATGTGTGCCATGTGGAAAAGATTCTCTCAATCTGTGTATTCTTCTCATAATTTTGTATACCTCAATCAGATCCCCCCACTCAGCCTCCTCTGCTCCAAAGAAAACAAACCCAGCCTTTCCAGTCTCACCTCATAACTGAGACTTTTCATCCCAGCTAACATTCTGGTGAATCCCCTGTGCACCCTTTCCAGTGTAATCACACCCTTCTGATAATGTGGTGATCAGAACTGTGCACAATATTCCGTCTGTGGCCTAACCAATTTTTTATAACGTAACAAAACTTCCTTGCTTCTATATTCTACATCCAGCTAATGAACGTTAGCATCCCACATGCCTTCTTCACCACTCTGTCTACCTGTGTTGACACCTTCAGGGATCTATGGACTTGTACGCTAACATCCTATTGTTTCTCAGTACTCCCCAAGGACCTACCAATCATTGTGTAGAACCTTCAGTTATTAGGCCTCCCAAAATCCATTACCTCGCAGTTATCAGGATTAAATTCCATCTGCCATTGCTCTCCCCAATTTATCAGCTGGTCAATACCAGACTGTAGCCTGAGACCACCCTCCTCACTATCAACAAGACAATTTTTGTGTCATCTACAAACGTACTAATTATACCTTCTACATTCGTATCCAAATCATTAATGTACATAACAAATAGGAGGGCTCCCAGCACCATTTCCTGTGACACACCGCTGGCCACAGGCTTCCAATTGCAAAAACAACCCTCCATCATCACTCTTTGCCTCCTATTTGTAAGCCAATTTTGGATCCAGTTCTCTAACTTGCCTTGGATCCCATCAGCTCTTACCTCTTGGACCAACCTTTCATGTGAGACTTTGTAAAAGGCCTTACTGAAGTCCATGTAAACCCCATCAATTGCGTTACCCTCCTCAGTATATTCAATTTCAAAATATTCAATTAAATTAGTCAGACAGGATCTCCCTCTAATAAATCCGTGCTGACTACCTCTGATCAATTTCTGACTTTCTAAGTATTGAGTAATCCTGTCGCTCAGAATTGTTTCCAATAATGTCCCTACCATTGACATCAGACAAACTGGTCTGTCATCACCTGGCCTATTCTTGCTGCCCTTCTTGAACAAAAGAACACAGTCGCCTTTCTCCAGTCATCTGGCACTTGTCCTGTGGTAGCAAAGTTTTAAATATCTCCACCAGGTCCCCAGCAACCTCCTCCCTTGTCTTCCATAGCAGGCTGGGATACATTGCATCAGGCCCTGGGGTTTTATTCACTTTTATGCCTACTGAAACACGTAAAACCTCGTCTTTATTAATCTTAACATGTTCTGGAACCTCACATACCAACTGAATCCATAGCTACAATGTCTTTCTCCTCTGTTAAACAAATTAGAAATATTCATTTAAGACCTCACCCATGTCCACTGTCTCCATGTTCATTGCCCCCTCGGTCTTTCGTAAGCCCCACTCTTTCCCTTGTAATTTTCTTATTTTTGATAGACTTATAAAATGCCTTGACGTTTTCCTTAATCTTATCTGCCAAAGGTCAAAAATCACATTACACCAGGTTAAAGTCCAACAGGTTTATTTGAAGGCACGAGCTTTTGCAGTCCCGCTCCTTCTTCAGGTGTCAGTGAGAGAGGTGGCATCAGGCACAGAATTTATAAGCAAAAGATCAAAGGGTCATAGAACTGATGCGAATGTGTTGCACAAACCTAAGATGGCTGTTAAATCTTTATTCAGTGAGAAATGATTAATATGCAAATTCCAGAATTTCTTACAAATCACTGCTCCAAGATAACTAGAGGTTTTATTAGTGTACCAGAGGTGACATCTCAGGTCAGACAATGCATTTTAGGTGTGAGGTCTTGTTTAGAATCTGGCTATGTATCAACTTGGAGTCAGACTGGTTTTATTTCCAAAGTAGGAATTAAGAAAATGCTACATTGACTGTCTAGTGGGGGGGGGGGGGGGGGGGTGGTGGGGGGGGGAGAGAGAGAGAGTGTGTATGTGTGCATGCTTGAGGGGGAGTGTGTGAGTGTGTGTGTGTGTGCGAGTGTGTATGCATATGTGTGTGTATGAGAGAGAGTGTAAATGAGAGAGGGTCTGTGTGAGTATGTGAGTATGTGTGTTTGAGTGTACTTGTGTGAGACAGTGTATGTGTGCATGTGCGCGAGTGTTTCATGCGGTGGGGTCACCTGTAGTGCAACATGACCCCAAGAACCTAGTTGAGGCCGTCGTCATGGGTACCGAACTTGGCTATCAGCCTCTGCTCAGCCGGCTCTGCTTTGTTGTGTATCCCTCAAGATGCCATCAACGTAGCCAGAGAGATTCTCACACAGGGTCCCATCGCCTGATATGATGGAATGCCCAGGTGTGTTGCTTTGTGTATCTTTGGAAGGCAATAGAAGTCCCCTACACGGCAATTATGCAGGATGAGAGTGTGTAGGGTACTCTGAAGGACTGGATCAAAAGTCTTGATCGGTCTGTTCAGTTCACGGATGGGATTTTTGGTCAGATTGGCAGGTAGTTGTCTGCAGTGTTCCTGGTAGTTCAGTTGTCTGTATATTTCCTTGCAGTAGTCAGTTCAATTCTGTATGATGATGGCTCCTCTTCTGTCTGCTGGTTTGATGACAATGTTGTGATGGTCTTGCATTGTGTTCTGTTTGGGAGACATTTTGTGCAACCTTGTGAGCGCAGCTGATAAGATGTTTCATGGCCCCTCTTTGCCCTCCTAATTTCTTTAAGTAATTTCCTACACTCTCTACACTCCTAAAGGGCCTCACCTGTCTTTAATGCAGTGTACCTGACATATGCTTCCTCCTTTGTCTTTACCAAGCTCTCAATATCCCTTGACATCCAGGGTCCCCTAGACTTGCTGCCTTTCACTCTTAGAGCAACACATTTTAAAAGGACTCCCACTTTCCAAATGGAGATGTAGCTGCTCCCAGTCTATGTTTTTCAAATGCTGACTGATAATATTGAAATCAGCCTTCCCCCAATTTAGACACTTAACTTCTATACCATTCTTACCTCTCTGCAATAGCATTGGGACTTACGGAGTTATGGTCATTATCCTCAAAATGCTCACCCAGTGAAACTTCAACCACTTGACCAGCATTCTTCCCTAGGGTTAGAGCTAGCCATCTCTATTTCCATAGTGGCACAAAAAACTCCCCTTGATGCACTCTAAAAATTCCACTCTGTCTGATCCTTTCACATTAAGGCGATCCTAGTTAATGTTAGCAAATTTGAAATCCTCTACAGCAATAACCCTTTTTCTCTCAGTCTGTGTTATTTACCTACATATCTGCTTCTCTATCTCCCTCTGACTGCTGGGATGCTGTAGTATAATCCCAACAAAATAATGGCCCTTTTATTTTTATTTCCATGATCTATTCAGATCACCTCACTTAAAGATCTTCTTCGAACATCCTCCCTCATTACTGTAGTAATGGTTTTCTTTATCAATAATGCAAAACCTCCACCTCTCTTAGACTCCCTCGATCACACCTGAATCTTTTGTATACCCTGGAATGTTGGGCTGCTAGTCTTGCCCTTCCTTCAACCATTTCTCAGTAATGCAATCATAACATATTCTCACGTGCTGATCAAAGTTCGTTCACCTCTCCAGTCAAGCACCTTGCATTAAAACAGATACAATTTAGCTTTCTAGACATCCCATGTGCCTTATTCTGCCCATGAGTTCTCTGCTTACTGGATTGTTGTAGCATTCCTTTTATAGCTGATTGGACCTTGCTCCTGATTTTGTAGCTGCCCTGTGCCCACCCCCCTGCCAAATCAGTGGATAGTCCCCCCTGCAGCATGTGCAAACCTCCCATCAAGGATGTTGGACCCATTCTGATCCAGTACAATCTGACCCACCTTGTACAGGTCCCGCCTTCTCCAGTAACTATCCTAATGACCCCAAAAGCTAAACCCTTCCCTCCTACGCCATCCCTTTAGTCACACATTCATTTGACACATTTTCCTATTGTTGTGCTCAGTAGCACATAACACAGGAAGTAATCTGAAGATTACAACGTTAGCAGTCTTCCTCTTCAATCTACTACCTAACTCTCTGAATTCCTGTTGCAGAATTTAATTTCTTTTTTTAACCGTGTCATTGGTACCAATGTGTACCATGACTGTTGCTGTTCGCCCTCCCCTTACAGAATGCCCTTGCAGCCCCTCTGAGACATCACTGACCCTGGCACCAGGGAGGCAACATGCCATTTGAGAGTCTCGTTAGCTGCCACAGAACTGCCTGTCGGTTCCCTTTATTATCTCACAGTCTTTTTCTTCCTTTGCTGTACAGCAGAGTCAATCATATATTATTATCTGTGTTAAACATCCCACAAATTATCCTCTTCAGCATCTTAATATATGCATTTATGAGCAACTTAACATCAAATGTTGTTCCATTAAAGTAATGACGATGACTAGCAAGTTTTTTCTATGCTCGCTATCTGCTTGTTAGTTGAGAATGTGCCCTATGTTGACTTTTTTTTATCAATTAAGGAACTGTACATTTCCTGCATTCATTATGCAAATTTTACACTCTTTTGTTAATTGTTCAAATGTCACAGACCTTGAGCACATGACCTCTGTTCTGTTGCAGTGCAACGGCTGATTAACTACGTTTTGATCATCGTGCTTTTTGATCGACAAGGAAAACCTTGTGTTCTCAAATTTTTCAAAGACTTGGGGGTGGAGATGTAGGGCGAGTGAGCTGCTTTGAAGCTCTGTTCCTGGTGGAACAGGGCAGGTGAAGAATGATTTATTCCTCTTTTCTCCGGTTATTGAAGGCTGTACTCTCTTGTGGAGGAGACAGAAGCTAGAAGACATAATTTATGAATAAGACTTCTCCCTTTAAAGCCAAAGGTAAGGAAGATTTTTTAAACGTTTCATTCAGTCATTGGGAATTTGAAATTCCTTTTCCCAGGAAGTAGTAGAGGCTGGGTCTTTAAATTTATCCAAGTCTGTGTTAGATTTTTGATAGGCAAGGGAGTCAAGGGATGCAAACAGAAAAAGTGGAAATGAGACCGCAGCTAGTTTTGCCATGATACTAATGTATGGTAGAGCAGGCCTGAAGGGCTAACTGGCCTACTCCTGCTCCTAAATCCTATGTCTGTATTTTTTGTTGTAGCTGGTGGTGTGCCAATCTTCCAAGTGTCTCAATACTGGCCTGATTTGGGTGATAAGCCCTTTTGATATACTCTGTGATCCAATAATTAAATAATCAGTGATAGCGCACCATTGAGTGGAGAATGCCAAGTAGTTGGTTTTATTTCATATTTGTCATGTTGGGAGAAGCAGGCAGATCCAGCTATCTCCTTGGTACTGCTGAACCAGGCTGGTTCTTTCCCTAGAATATGCCTTCTTTCTGCCACAGATAGGTGAGTAGAAATGGTGGGCAGGGAGATGGGGAAAAGGCACGAAGTGATAGAACTAATGTAGGCACGATGGGCTGAATGGCCTCCTTCTGCGCCATAAGAATTCTGTGATTCAGTCCACCAGCCTTATACAGCCAGTTCGTCAAAACCGGCCATGCCAACCCACCGGGAGGTATTGTTGACCAACCATTATTCTCCGTCAGCTGGTTATTTCAATCCTTGCTGAGGAAGCAGTGATAGAGTGGAGATAGGGGAGGGAGAAAATCTCACCCACAGTTTCTTTATGTCTTATCCTCAAATGGTTTCCTTTTAGTCTTCATTCATAAATAGTCATGATTTTTGTAATGTCCTGCATTCACATATTAAATTCATGCTACAGTAAAAGTAAACAGACTACTCCTGTGGTCTGCTCAGCACCTCTAATCCAGGTGGTACTTTTAAAGAAAAAAATAATCTTTGGTTGAAAACAAGACAATAAATGCGCTTTTAAAATTATAATTGTTAAAGTCTAAGTGCAAAGCAACCTCCATGGTATATTATTATTGTTCATTGGACCATTTCTGTACTTTGGTTCTAATTTTATAATTTTGTTGTGTACAAATCCTGTCTTTTGTGCTTTATCAGTTGACTTCTTACAACAATACAAACATATCATTGCAAATTATCTGAATGGCTAGATAGTTTATAATGTTATCACATGATACATTAATATGATTGCTCCAAACATATACTTGCAATAATGTTTGCCCAGTTTTCTAGATTATTTGTGACATAGTTCTCGGATATCGGTAATGAAATGCATTGTTGTCGTGAATGCATCAGACAATAAACAGCAAATCAGAAAGAAAATCCAAACCAGAAGAATTTTGAATCTACCAGCTTTACGTAGAATTTACTGTATGTACCAGACGATGCCAACTATGATAGTATCATTCAAGTATATCTTGAACCCAGGGAATAGTGAAGTATAATCTACGATCCAGTAAACAAACCATTGAAATGCAAATATTCATTAAGTGCTTGAAAAAGATGGCAACTCAAAAACTATGGATTTCAATGTTGCATAATTTGAAGGAATACAAATGAGCAGAGAATGTTTGCTGAAGCATCACAATACTTGTAAACCTACAGCAGAAAAAGTCGTGAAGGTTATGTTGAAGAGGTACCTATCAAAAATCTATCTAACTCAATCAAGGCAGATTAAATGCAGCATATAGATTGAACTCTGGAGCAATGAGAATCTATTACAGAAAGCAAATGTTGTTTTCAAACAAAAAAAAACTGAATTCAAAAAAATTGAAGAATTATTCCTAGGAATTGTAAAGACAACCAGAAACAGATGAATAATAAAGTGTCAAGAGAAATAAAGTTATAGTTTCATGGGCCCAAATTCAACTTGGGAGGGAGTTAAGTTAGGGAAATGACTCAAAATTATGGTTGGGCCTTATTAGAATAGATTCGGAAATTACAATGTAGATATGGTGCTTGTCATAAGCTTCTGTACAGAGCAAGGACAGATTTAAGAGCATTAGGAGACAGTTTTACAAATGAGGTGAATCAACGGTGTTCAGTAATGAAAACCAATCAGCCTTATTAGAGGTAAACCAAGGTTTGTGAGTGGGGCTTCAAAAGCATAGCATCTCTAAATAATCCCATCATCAGCTGTCCTGTTTCCCAACATTAATGAAGAAGGCAACATTTGTCCCAAAATATTTTCTCAATCTATCTATGGTAACACAATATTCAGTGTGTTACAGCGAATTCTTCTTGCTATCATCAGTGTGATCAACCAGTCAAATATGAAGTTGCAGTCCAGGAGGCTGAGCATTGCCATGTGTAATTCTGGTGCCTGAGAGTCTATTATTGAAAATGTTACTTTATCCAGGTTTCAGTTTGCAATAGATATAAATCTCCACTTGAAAGCAAATAAAATTTTGTTTTATATATATGAATGCAAACAAATATGTTTCATGCTGAAACACCACCAGATATGAAGCAGGCTACATAGAATGTGCAGCATTCTAACCAGTGCCTGTGCTGAAGTAAATCATGCTGACGAATGTGATAGACTAGAACAGATAAAAAGAGTCGAGACCAAAGTAAGACAGTGACTTAAAACTGATCAAATAGAATGCAAATAAATAGAATTGGGGATTTTGCCAAGAGATAAAGCAAATGCCTTCATGTACAAAAAGAATCAAACTCATTCAATTTCTGATGGAAAGTTAACAGTACCAATGTACATTTGCATTTGATTCTATAAGGTGGTAAGTTAGTTTAAATCCTTTGTTCACCACGCAATGAAGAGTGGCATAAATTACTGATTTTTTCCATGGGATGTGAGTGACATTGACAAAAGCAACATTTGTTGCCCTTCCCTAATTGACCTTGATAAGGTGGTGGTGGTGAACCACGTTCTTGACCGACTGGAGTCTATCTGCTGCAGATATACCCATATTGCTGTTGGAAGGGAGTTCCAGATTTTTAACCCCGTGACCGAGAAGGGTCAGTAATATACTTCCAGCTCAGGAAACTGTGTGGCTTGCAGGGGAACCTGCGGAATGATGTTCCTGTGCATTGACTGTCTTTGTCCTTCTTAGTGGTGCAGCTTTGGATGGTGCTGTTGAAGGAGTCTATGCAAGTTGCTGTAGCACATCTGATAGTTGGCACACATTACTGCGCTGTGTCAGGGGTTATAGAAGAGTCCATTTAAGGTGGTTCATGGGGAGGTGATAAAGTAGCTGCTGACCTGGATCATAAGACCATAAAATGTAGGTGCAGAAATAAGCATTCAATTGATTGTGTCTGCCCTGTCATTCAATGAGATCACATCTGATCTGATCCTCAATACTGCTTTCCTGCCTTTTCCTCAATACCCTGATTTCCTTACAGATGAAAATTTTGTCTATCTCAACTTTGAATATTCTTAGTAACCCCACCACTACAACACCTCTGCAGTAAAGAATTCCACAGAAGAATTCTCTCCCTCAGAGAGAAAATCATCCTCCTTATCTCTGTTTTATATGTTGCAACCCCTTATTTTGAGATTATACCCTGTGGCCCTAGACTCTCCCAAAAAGGGAAAGCAACCTCACTGCATCCACCCTGTCAAGTCTCCTAACTATCTCATATATTTCAATAAGGTCTCATCTCATTCTTTAAACATTAAAGAGTACAGGCCCAATCTACTCAACCTCTTCCCATAAGACAGTCCTTCCAGTCCTGGTATGAGTCTCTGGCCTGCCTCCAATGCCAATATATCTTTCCTTAGATAAGGGGCCAAACTGTTCGCAATATTCCAGCTGAGGTCTGACTATAGTTTTTAGCAAGGCCTTCCTGTTTTTATATTCCATTCCCTTTAGAATAAAGGCTAACATTCCATTAGTACTCCCAAACCTGCTAATCTTCAATACTAGATTTTTGTGATATATGAATGAGTGCTCCCAACTACCTCTGTGCTATAGCTTACTGCAGTTTTTCTCCAACTAAATAATAATTGATTCTTCTATTCTTCCTACCAAAGTACATGACCCGACATTTCCCCACATTATATTCCATCTGCCAAGTTTTTGCCTATTTACTTAACCCATCTATATACCTCTTCGCCTCTGTGCCCATTTCTTTGGACAAGAGTCCCCTTCCTGTCGCACTGACCCCTTCGCCCAGTTCCAACGGTCTCCCTCCACCTGGACCCCTCCCTCTGGCCTTCTACCTGCACTCGA
Source organism: Rhincodon typus (assembly GCF_021869965.1). Lineage (NCBI taxonomy): Eukaryota > Metazoa > Chordata > Chondrichthyes > Orectolobiformes > Rhincodontidae > Rhincodon > Rhincodon typus. Next base: position 68,945,183 of record NC_063332.1, read on the forward strand.
TCTGTTCACTAAAAACTGTTGACGTGACATTGGTCGACTCAAATTCTCTGCCCCACCCCATCACCCAATCCAACCTATCTCCCTGTGAACTGACTGTACTCCATGCGCGTAGATCCAGCCCTGACTTTGTCATTAAGCCTGCAGATAAGGGTAGTGCTGTTGTAGTCTTGCTTACTGACCTCTACATTGCAGAGGCTGAGCCCCAGCTCTCAGATACCTGCACCTATCTTCCCCTGGACCATGACACCACCATGACACATCAGGCCATTTTATCAACTACGGTAACTGAACTCATCTCCCATACTTCCATCCTCACACCCTCTCTTCCTTCCCGCAACAGCATTAGGGTTCCCCTTGTGGATAGCAAGAACGGCAGATGCTTGAGTCAGAGTCAATAATACAGTGTGGAGCTGGAGGAACAGAGTCCTGTTGAAGGGTCCAGGCCCAAAATGTCAACTCTCCTGCTCCTCTGATGCTGCCTGACTTGCTGTGTTCCTCCAGCTCCACAGTATATTCGTGATTCCCCTTGTCCTTACCTACCATCCCACCAACATCCACATCCAGAAGATCATAAGATGCCATTTCCATGACCTCCAGCAAGATATCACCACCAGACACATATTTCCCTCCCCTCCCTTGTCAGCCTTCTGCAGGGACCATTCCCTATGGGACGCCCTGGTCCATCCTTCCTTCACTCCCAAAACAGCACCCCCCACCCCCACAGTCCCACGGCACCTTTACCTGCAACCAAAGGTGTAACACCTGCCCATTTCCCTCCTCCCTTCCCAGTATTCAAGGGCTCAAACACCTATTCCAGGTGAAGCAACACTTAATCTGCACTTCACATAATCTACTCTACTGCATTCGCGCTCGCAATGTGGTCTCTTCTACATTGGGGAAACGAAGTGTAGGCTGGGTGACTGGTTTGTAGAAAATCTACATTCTGCTCGCAAAAAAGACCCTGAACCGCCAGTGGCCTGCCCTTTTACACACCAACCTGTTCCCTGACCAACATCTCTGTCTCTAGTTTGCTGCAGTGTTCCAGTGAAGCTCAGTGCAAGCTGGAAGAACAACACCTCATTTTCCGCTTGGGGACCCTGCAGCCCTCAACTCCATATTGGTTTCAATAATTTTAGGGCCTAAACTCTCCCATGCCCCAGCCCCCCACCCCACAGAACAAGCCTCGTTATCACATTGCCTGCCATTACACATTACCTATTGTTAGTCACTAACAATCTCCATTATCAGACATTCACCTTTCGAGCCAAATGATTATCAACTCCTTTGTCTATCTAACTGCTCTTCTCTCTCTTTGGGCTCTATACCCATCTATGATTTACTCCCCTCCCCTTAACCCTATGTTCTGTATATAAACTGACATTTTCCTAGCTACCATCAGTTCTGAGAAAGGGTCACCGTACCTGAAATGTTTACCTCTGTTTTTTCCGTCACATATGCTGCCAAACCTGCTGAGCTTTTCCAGCAATTTCTGCTTTTGTTATTCACGAATAAGAAATGTGCAAACACTATGATGTGGTTATTGAATAGGTCTCCCAATAGCCAGTGGGAATTAGAGGAATAGGTACATGGAAAGATGTGAAAAAACAGGGTTGTAGTAGAGGATGATTTTAATTTTCCCAATATTCACTGAAACTCCCTTACTGCTAAAGGCATAGATGGGGCAGAAATTGTTAGGTGCCTTCAGGAGGGATTCTTGAAACAATATCTAAATAAGCCAAGTAGAGAAAGGGCCATTTTATGGGCAGACATTTTGGGAACAGTGATCATAATTCACAAGTTTTAAGATAGTTATAAAACAGGATAAGACTGGTCCTTTGGTGAAAGTGTTAAGTTGAGGAAGACTAATTACAATGGTATGAAACAGGAAGTGGAAAAATTGGATTGGGGACAGCTGTTTGAAGGTAAATTCACATCTGACATGTAGCATCTTTTAAAAGCCAGCTGATCAGAGTTCAAGATCAGCACTTTCCTGTGGAGATGAAAGATAAGGATGGCATGACTCAGGCACCTTGAATGATGAGAAATATTGTATGTTCAGTTAAAGCTAAAAAGGAAGCTTAAGTAAGGTTTAGGAAACAGAAATCAAACAAGACCCTGGAGAAGTATAAAGGAAGTAGATAAGAACTTATAACAGAAATTACCAAGGCTGGAAGGGGCCATGAAGTATTCTTGGCAAGTAAGATTAAGGAGAATCCCACTGACATTATGTACATTTCTTAGGAGCAAGGGTATGACTAGAGAAAGGGTAGGTCCCCTTTGGGGCAAAGGATGGAATTTATGTGTAGCCACAGAAAGTGGGTGAGGTTCTCAGTGAGTACTTTGCACCAAGGAGAAAGAGATGGATGCCAGTAAGTTCAGAGAGGGTTTTGTTGATAGTCTAAGGCATGTCAATATTAAGAAGAAGGAGGCATTGGCTGTCTTGAAAAAATATCAAGGTAGATAAGTCCCCAGGACCTGATGGGATTTATGCCAGGATACTGATGGAGGCCTTGGCAGAGATCTTTCTATCTTCTTAAGCCACAGGCAAGGTCTCAAAAAGCTAGAGAATAGCCAACGTTGTTCCTTTGTACAAGAAGGCCAACAGGAAATTAAAGGTCGGTGAGTCCTAGATCAGTGGGAGGGAAATTATTGGAAAAGACTCTTAGGGACAGGGTAAATGTACATTTGAAGAATAGACTTATTAAGGATAGTCAGCATAGTTTTACACAGGGGACGTCTTGTCTCATAAACTTGGTTGAGTCTTTTGAGGAAGTGACAAAAATGATTGATGAGGGTAAGTCAGTGGATGTTGTCTACATGATCTTTACTAAAGCATTTAACAAGGTCCCTAATCATAGGCTGGGCCAGAAGATCAAATCGGATGGAATTCATGGTGAGTTGGCAAGTTGTATGGAAAATTGGCTTAGCCATAGAAAACAGAGGGTTGTTATGGAGGTATGTTTTTCTGACTTGGGGTTTCTGACCTGCGGTGTTCCATAAGGATCAGAGCTGGGACCTCTGTTATTTGTAATATACACAAATGCTTTGGATGAAAATGTCGGTTGCCTAATTGGTAAGTTTGTAGTTGACACAAAAATTGGTGGAGTTGTGGATTGTGAGAAGGGATACAGATCAGCTGTAAAGTTGGGTGGAGAAATGGCAAATGGAGTTTAATCCCAAGAAGTGTGAGGTTATGCATTTTGGGAGATCAAATACAAGACAAAAATATGTTGTAAATGGTCAGACCCTTGGGAACATTAATATACAGAGAGATCTTGGGGTGCAAGTCCATAGCTCCTTGAAAGAGGCATCATATATGGATAAGATGGTAAAGAAGGCATACGGTATGCTTGCCTCCGCCAGTCAGGGTATTAAGTATAAAAGTTGGTAAGGCATGTTACAAATGTATAGGGCTTTCTCAGGCCAAAGAGTCAGACCATTTGCATAGTTCTGGTTGCCACACTATAGGAAGGCTGTAGAGGCTTTAGAGATGGTACAAAAGAGATTTTCTATTCATTTGTGGGATGAGGGCATCTCTGGCTGGCCAGCATTTCTTGCCCATCCCTAGTTGCCCTTGAGAAGGTGGTGGTGAGCTGCCTTCTTGAACCGCTGCAGTCCTCATGATGTGGGTTGATCCACAATGCTATTAGGGAGGGAATTCTAGGATTTTGACCCAGCAACAGTGAAGGAACGGCGATATATTTCCAAGTCAGGATGGTGAGTGACTTGGAAGGGAATTTGGAGTTGGTGGTGTTCCCATACGTCTGCTGCCCTTGTCCTCCTAGATGGAAGTGGTCGTGGGTTTGGAAGGTGCTATCTGAGGATCTTTGGTGAATTTCTGCAGTGCATCTTGTAGATAGTACACACTGCTGCTACTGAGCGTCAGGGGTGGAGAGAATGAATGCTTGTGGATGTAGTGCCAATCAAGCGGGCTGCTTTGTCCTGAATGGTGTCATCTTGAGTGTTATCTTAACCTTCTTGAGTGTTGTTGGCACTGCACTCATCCAGGCAAGTGGGGAGTATTCCATCACACTCCTGAATTGTGCTTTGTAGATAGTGGACAGGCTTTGGGGAGTCAGGAGGTGAGTTACTCGCCACAGTATTCCTAGCTTCTGGCCTGCTCTTGTAGCCGCTCTGTTAATGTGGTGAGTCCAGTTGAGTTTCTGGTCAATGGTAACCCCCAGGATGTTGATAGTGGGGGACTCAGTGATGGTAACACTATTGAATGTTAAGGGGTGGTGGTTAGATTGTCTCTTATTGGTGATGGTCATAGCCTGACATTTGTATGGCGCGAATGTCACTTGCCACTTGTCAGCCCAAGCCTGGATATTGTCCAGATCTTGTTGCATATGAACATGGACAGCTCCAATATCTGAGGAGTCACGAATGGTGCTGAACATTGTGCAATCATCGGTGAACATCCCCACTTCTGACCTTATGAAGCAGGAAGAAGCACCATTTACCAGGATGTTGCCTGTTTGAAGTGTATTAGCTGTAAGGAGAGGTCGGAAAAACTTGGATTATTTTCATGAGCGCGTCAGAGGCTAAAGGGTGACCTGATAGAGATATATAAAATTGAGAGATGTGGATAGTTGGAGTATTCTTCCCAGGATTGAAATGTCAATTACTCAGGGACATAGGTTTAGCACAAGAAGGGAAAGTTTAAAAGAGATGTGCAAGGCAAGCTTTTTACACGGAGGGTCATAGGCTATAGGAAGGATGTTGTTAAACTAGAAAGGGTAGAGAAAAAATTTCCAAGGAAATTACTGACACTGGCGGGTTTGAGTCATAAGAAGAGGTTTGATCAGCTCAGACTTTCAGCTGAGACTTTATTTCCAAAAGCGTAGGACACTGAAGGATGCTCTTACAGAGGTTTATAAAATCATGAGGGGCACAGATAAATTGAATAGTCTAGACCTTTTTCCAAGGGTAGAGGAGTCCAAAACTAGACGGCATAGGTTGAAAGTGAGAGGAGAAAGATTTAACTTGGACCTGAGGGGGAAATTTTTCACACAGAGGGTGGTTTGTGTATGGAATGAGATGCCAGAAGAAGTGGTAGAGGTGAATACAAATACAACATTTAAAAGACATTTGGACAGGTACATGAATAGGAAAGGTTTAGAGGGATATGGGCCACATGCAGGCAAATGGGACTAGTTCATTTTAGGATGCTTGTTTGGCATGAGTGAGTTGGACTGAAGGGTCTGTCTCCATGCTGCATGACTCAATGACTCTACATGACTACATGCTACCAGGGGAGGTGATAGAAGCAGATACAATAGCAAAGTTTAAAATGCATTTAGTCAGATATATGAACAGGCAGGGAATAGAGGGGTACGACCATGTGCAGGCAGATGGGATCAGTTCAGAATGACATCATGGTCAGTAAAGACATGGTGGGCTAAAGGGCCTATTCTTGTATTGTACTGTTCTATGTTCTGCAATGACATTTCATTTTTATAAAATATTCTTTTTTTTATTGATCTTATACACTTCCAGAATTTTTTAAGAAAAGAGCGAGGAAAAGCACCGGCCATTTAAACTCAAACTGAAGACCTTATTTTTACATTAAAGACCATTCACCAATCATCTCCTTTCCCTAAACTCGCATCACACAGTTGTTCATGGCATTACTCTGCTGCTGGTCTCACTGCAAGTCAGCCTTTCCGTCCACACCTTTTATCTTTTCCCCCTCACCTCTCACTCCAGAGAGGTTACTCCTTGCAGTAAACCTTACATAATGCATTTTTATCGGTCCCCTCTTTCACCGATTTTTACTTTGAGTCAAACTTCCAATAATTCAGTAAGTCACTCAGCGGTCATCCCACTGTGCTGAAGTCTTGTGCACACTGACCATCTCCGTCACTGATCTGTTCTTCATCTGCTCAGTACGAGTGGGCCACCCATGGTGCCACTGGCCTATATCTTGCTGCACTCCCCAAGGATCCATCGCACTCATTGTTATCTACAATAGAAGACTGGCTAGTGAGCCAACTGATTTCTTTCTTTAGTGATGCCAATAAAGATGACAGATCATTCCATTTCCTACGAGCCTTTGAAGATGTCAATGCAAGCAGAATTTATGTGTATTCGTGTTTGGGTTATCACAGATTCATTCGTGCAATAAACAATATGGTACAATTCTATTGCTGTAAATCAGACCCAACATTCATAAAGAAATTTATATTGATCAAAGTCAGCATTTTCTGTTCCTTTAGAACTGTGGGGTAATATTCATGAAGTTGATTCCGGGCATTCCCTAACACTTGTTAGAATACAATAAAGGAGAAAAGATTTATCAAAAAGCTGCTGAAAATACATATTCAGTTTATCATTAACCAACTGGGAGATGAAAGGCTGGTAGTAATACCTCAACATTACTTCAATTACACAGAAAAGTGCACAAAATCTTGACAATGATTTCAGTATGTGGGGCCGTAACCCAAAGAGCTATGTCAGTTATTTCTTATAAAACCAAACAATGTTTACTTGTTTTATAGAAAGCTATCAAATGTGTTTTACATATAAAAGAGATAGACATTCAAAAATGTATTTATGTTGCTTTTTATTTATTTGTTCATGGAGTGTGGGTGTTGCTGGCTAGGCCAGTGAAGGGTTATCGTTTTAATCCAAGGATTTTTGGTAGGGATTTTATGTGGGGGGAAAGGACTCTGTTTAATTACAAGCTGTTGGTCTCAAGGCCAGAAAGGACAAAACTTTTCAAATGCCAAACTAAAACCAACCCCACCCAACAATCACCTAATCGGCAGCTCCAAATTGGCTAGAGAGACGATGACATCCCTGGCTTTTCATAATCAAAGAGATGATGGAGCCCTTCGAAAAGCAGTTCACACTTTGTATAATATTCAAGATCAGGAGTTCCCATTGTCCTGCAATAGCAGCTAGATGAGGAGCTGGAAAACTATCTGCATTGAAACAAAACTTTCCACCCAGTCAACTGATCGAGGTGAGTTTTGTTTGTTTTTACTGTCTGAATAGAGCAGTCAGAAAATAGTATAACTGGAGCAGCCTCAGATAGGAAAGAGTTGAATGCTGAAAGAAAGAAAGGAGACATGGAGGCAGACAGCTACATGATCAGGACGTCAAGCAGCTTCCTGCTTTCTCTCTCTCTTTCTACTATCAGGGCCGAAGGACGTCATTTAGTTTAAGGAAAAGTACAGCCCCCCGGATGTTGACCAGAGGAGAAATGACAGGGTGAATATTTCCTCCATAACCTGCAGAACCCTCAGCTCAACACCATGTGGAGAATTGCATCACATCTCCAGTCTAGACCTTGGGTAATTTTTGGAGGTTTAAGAACTGTTTTGTAATTGGTAATAAGAATCATTGTGCTATATTGAGATTAGTTATATATATATTAAACATATATATTATTCAAAAATCTGAAATAGGTGTCAATTGTATTATTTATACTCAGTGTGGGTCATAAAGGTAGGCTCTTTTGACTCTAAATAAGTGAGTTCAGTCTCAACAAGTAAGGATGAGCAATCATCATACGATTGGAAACCCTCTACACCAGCATTTATTGCCTATCCCTAGGTGGCCTTGAGACTCATGTGGTGAGTTTCCTTCTGAAACCACTGCAGCTCATTTGCTGCAGCTAGACCTACACTGCTGCTAGGGATGGAGTTCTATGATTTTGACCCAGCAATACTGAGGGGATTGCAATATATTTCAAGTCTATGTCTTGGATGACAATATACAGGTGGAGGTGTTTCCATGCATCTGCAACCCTTGCCCTTCTAGATGGTAAAGGTTGCAGGTTTGGAAGTTGTTGTTGAAGGAGCCTCAGTGAGTTACCACAGTGCATTTCGTAAATGGTCCACTACTGCCACTGTGTTAGTGGTGAAGAGAGTTAATGTTGAAGGTGTTGGCTGGCCAGTCAAGTAGGCTGCTTTGTTTGGATGGTATCAAACTTCATGATGATACACACTGTGGCACATGTTGGTGGAAGGGAGTGCATTTTTATGTTGGTGGATGGAGTGCCATGGTCTCAAGAGATCTGAGTGGTGTTGGCGATGCAGTGATCCAAGCAAGTGGAGAGTATTCCATTATACTCCTGACTCGTGTCTTTTAGATGATAGACAGTCTTTGGATTGTTAGGAGAATAGCTACACACTACAGAATTGCCAGCTTCTGATCTGTTCTAGTCACCACAGTATTTATATGGCGAATCAAGTTCAGTTTCTGATCAATGGTTACCCTTCAGGAAATTGATAGTTGGAAATTTCACTTTCACAATGCCATTGAATGTCAAGGAGAGATGGTTAGATTTTCTCTCGTTGGAGATGGTAATCACATGGCACATGTGTCATGTAAATGCAAATTGTCACTTGACAGTCCAAACTTGGATATTGTCCAGGTCTTGTTGCATATGGACATTGACTACTTCAGTAGCTGGGAGGTCTGAATGGTGCTGAACATTGAGTACTCAGCAGCAAACATCCCAGTTCTTAGCTTGGAGGGTCATTAGTGAAGGAGCTAAAGACAGGTAAGGCTAGGACATTACTTTGAGGCATTCTTGCAGCAATGTTCTGTAAAAATTATAACCGCACCTAAATTCATAATAACCGACACAAAGACAATTGTAATTATAGTAAGAGAACATGGTTTAAAAAATGATATTTCGATATTATTGCAGCTATTCATTTTAGGAACATTCATGTTGTAGATTTGATGACAATGCTCAATGTCTTTGATGACATCAAAACAATCAAGTAGATTTAAAACTATGTTTATTATCAATCTATTATATACCCTGTTGACAGCATTTTCCCCTTTACTCTTTGATGGGATGCGGGTACTATCGGCAAGGCTTAATCACTCAAACTGAAAGGCTTGCTAGGCTACTTGAAAGGGCAGTTAAGAGTAAACCACAATACTGCAGAAGATCTGAACTCACAGGTAGATTCAGACCAGGGAACGATGGCAGATTTCCTTCCATGAAGGTCATCGGTGATTCAAATGAGGTCTTATGACAACTGATGATAGTTTGTTGTCTACCATTATTGAGACCAGAAATAAATTCCAGATTTTTTACTCAGTGAACTAATTTTATCAGGTGACATGGTGCAAAGACAAGCCATAAATTATGATAAACATGGCACATGTCTTACCAGCAGAATTATTTTACTAAGGCAGGGAAAAGAAAGTTAACTTTCCTAAAGTTTCTGTCCAAACAAAGCTGCTAACACCATTAAAAATATCTTCTTATCTAGCACTGCACCCTTGAATTACAGAAACTTGTCAGTTAAGTAACAGAAATCATCCAACTTCTACATTTTCAGACTTCAACCGCATGCTGATTTAACAGTAAGAGTTAGAAAATTAAGGCTAGAATAGAGTTAAGCATGATGGGTGAGATAGTTGTATTTTAATAGAAATTGGGCAGCATTGAATAAAGTATAATTGACATCAAAGCAGTACAGACTGTACTGTTGCAGATTATATCATATTATTCCAACTGAGAGATGACAGTTCATTAGATTACAAGTTTAGGCATTTTCCAAAATGTTGATGCAAATTTGACACAAGCAAGTGTACTTTAACATTCTGGCAATGTTAAGCAATGTGATAATGATTAGGAAAGCTGCCAATTGTCGCTCAAATAAAGTTTAAAGCTCATTAAAACAGCTGATCCACCTATTATCATTAAAAGAAACCCAGTTTATTGAAACTCAGTGAGATGCTAAACAAGATAGGAGTCTCTGATATAAAACTTGACATTTATGGGGACATCAGGCTACCAGTGACAAGGACAATAATGAGGTGGAATCTTATCAGACTCTGAGCAATGTGGGCTGTGGGAAATGAGGGGTAGAATTGGGAAAGATGTTCAATGAGCTCCATCTCAATGTTGAGATCATCTCACAGCATCTTGTTTGCTTTTCCCAAGTAGCATGGTGAAATTCTTACCAGTCAACATTGAGTTCCCAATAGATACTCATTATTGTTTCTTAAATGTCTTATTAACAGTCCCATTCACCATGGGTTGCATTCTCACCATTCTTGCTGTACAAAACTAGCCATCAGGAAAATTTGTCACCGAAATCAGTGTGAGCTCTTGGTGGGTTCAACTCACTGCTTTCTCCAAAAGACCTCCATCATTAGAAACCGAGTTCCAACATCTTGGGAAGGGTCCAGGGATCATAAGAGGTAGGAAAAGGAGTGAGCATTTTGGCCCCTCAAGCCTGTTGTGCCATTCAATAGGATCATGGCTGATTTGACATTTGTCATGTCCACTCTCCCTTAAACCCTTGATTCCCCAACTGATCAAGAATCTATCTATCTCAGGCCAGTTACATGCACCCCACATCTAAGGTCATTTAGCATCCAACAAGTGCCAGCCTCTTTGAAGCCTCCTGGAGCATCTCTAATCCACATACAGGACACTTCAATGCTGCATTTCATCAGCAGCTATCATTGTAATGTTGCAGCAAGGACACTGTTTGCTCAGAGACATACACCCAGCTCATGGGTTGCACCAAGCTGCATCTCTGCATCATTTATGTAGTCTGACAGTGCTCACTCATTGTGAGCATGCCTGGATGCTTGCACCATCCCTGTATTGCCTTGTCTTTTTGAACTTTGCCCCCATCAGCCAGAGCTACCAGACTGATAATGACTACTGTTTTGTCATGTTATTTAGCACAGATGCAAAGCCAGGACGGTCTGTATGGGTATCAGCAGGCCCCAGTCCAGTCAAGGGGTGGAGGGGGGGAGGAATTACCTTCGCTCAGGAGATCCCAGCACAGTAAACATAAGAACATAAGAAATAGGAGTAGGAGGAGGCCATTTGGCCTGTCGGGCCTGCTCCACCACTCAATGAGATCATGGCTGGTCTTTTTGTGGACTCAGCTCCACTTATCCGCCCGCTCACCATTGCCCTTAATTCCTTTGCTTTCAACAATCTATCTATCTTTGCCTTAAAAACATTCAACAAGGTAGTCCCAACTGCTTCAGTGGGTAGGCAATTCCACATATTCATAAACCTTTGGGTGAAGAAATTCCTGTTCAACTCAGTCCTAAATCTGCTCTCCCTTATTCTGAGACGATGCCCCATAGTTCTAATTTCACCTGCAAGTGAAAACAACCTCCCTGCTTCTATCTTATCTATTCCTTTCATAATTTTATTTGTTTCTATAAGAACCCCCCTCATGCCCTTGTAAGTCAACAGCATCCTTTGATACCAGTTCAGGCCCTGTTTGGGGCACTCAGAGTCAGGATCCTCTGTTTGTAATGGGTGAGGAGCTGCCATCTTGTCTCTTTTGGTCCTTTTATGAGCTAAGAGAGAGGCAGCTATAACAGAAGATGAAAATAGATGGCACAGCTATTACTTTTCATGCAAATGGGGAGATGCCACAAGCCAGTAAAGAGGCAGCACAGAGGGCATGCAGGATTGTTGGTGTCACAAATTCGGTTAGATTAAAGTAAGTGAGAATGACGTTACAAGCAATATTGAGAATGGTCGTGAAAGAGCTTTGGTGGGAGATGGGTCCAATTGCAGAGGTAGAGGGAACGAGATGTATCGGAGAGAAAATGATAGCCATACTATGTTGTTTTGTCATTGGTAGCCTGCTTCAGTGCTGGGATCTTGTTCTTTGTCATGAACATTAATGACTTGACTGTGAATGTAGAAGGTATGATTAGTAAGTTTGCAGCTGACATGACAATTGACGGAATTGTTGATAGTGAGGAGGATGGTCTCAGACTACAGTCTGATACTGATCAGCTGGTAAATTGGGCAGAGCAATGACAAATGGAATTTAATCACAATGAGTGCAAGGTGATGCATGTTGGGATGTCTAATAAGAGATGGATATACACAACGTATGGTAGATTTTAAGGAAATTAGTAAGGAACAGAGAGATCTTGGTGTACAAGTCCATAGATCCCTGAAGGTGTCAGCACAGGTAGACACACTGCTGAAGGAGGCATATGGCTTCATTAGCTGTGGAATAGAAGAGCGAGAAAGTCTTATTGTAACTTTATAACATTGATTAGACTGCAGATGGAAGATTGTGTGTAGTTCTAGTCAACACACCCAATCAGAAGGACATGATTGCACTGGTGAGGGTGCAGGGAAGATTGAATAGGATGTTGCCTGGGATGAAAAGTCTCAGTTATAAAGAGAGACTGGATAGGCTGTTGGTGCAAAGGAGGCTGAGGAGAGATCTGATTAAGGTGTACAAAATTATGAGAGGTATAGACAGGGTAGATTGTGACGATCTCTTCCCCATGACAGACATGTCTAAGATTAGAAGGCTTAAGTTTAAGGTGAGGACTAAGTGTTGTGGAGGAGATCTGAGAAAAAACATGTTTTCACCCAGAGGGTGGTAAATATATGGAATATGTTGCCTGAGAGGGTCGGGGAGGCAAGTAATCTTGCAACATTTAAGAAGCATCTGGATGAACACTTGAAAGGCTGAAACATGTGGACCAAATGCAGGCAAATGGAATTAGTATAGTTTGATGTTTGTTGGTCAGCAGAGACATGGTAGGCCATAGAGGCTGTTACTATGCTAAACAGCTCTATGATTCGTTATACTGGCAGAGTCGATAAAGTAATTGACGTTCTTCTTACTGTGTTGGGTATTCCACTAGATAGAATCATAGAGTCATAGATTAATACAGCATGGAAACAGGCCCTTTGGCCCAAATTGGTCCATGCTGACCATGGTGTCCACTCAGATAATTCCAATTGCCCGCATTTGGTCCATATCCCTCTAAACCCTTCCCATCTATGTACCTACCCAATTATTTTTTTAAATGTTGCTTTTGTACCTGCCTCAACCACTTTTTCTGGCAGCCCATTCCATATACACACCACTCTCTGTGTGAAGAAGTTCCCCCTCTGGTCCTTCTTAAATCTTTCCCTTCTCACCTTAAACCTGTGCCCTCTAGTTTTCAATTCCCCATCTCTGGGAAAAAAGACTATATGCCTTCATCCTACCTATACCCCTCATGATTTTATACACCTCAATAAGGTAAACCCTCATTCTCCTGCATTCCAAGGAATACAGTCCTATCCTGGCCAACATCTCCCTATAACTCAGACCTACCAGTCCTGGCAACACCCTCGTAAATTTTCTTTGCACACTTTCCAGTTTAACTATGTCTTTCCCATAACAGAGTGACCAAAACTGTATACAATACTCCAAGTGTGGCCTCACCAACAACATATACAACTGTAACATAATGTCCCAACTCCTATACTCAATGTCTCGACCGTTGAAGAGCAGCATGCTAAATACCTTCTTCACCACCCTACCTACCTGTGATGCCACTTTCAACAAACTATGTACTTGTACTCTTAGATCCCTCAGTTCCACAACACTCCTCTGAACCTTACCATTTACTGTATAAGTCCTACCTTGGTTTGACTTTTCAAAGTGCGACATCTCGCACTTACCTGTATTGAATTGTATTTGCCAATCCTCAGCCCACTTCCCCAACTGATCAAGATCCCTCTGTAATTTTTGATAACCTTTCTTGCTATCAAAGATACCTCCTAATTTTGTATCATCCACAAATGATGGCTGAGATTGCCGTAACCTGAGGGCCAACCTCAGACCAGACAGGCTGGTGTTGTGAACTCCACTGTTGGTTCTGAGGAGAAGGAAGTCCTGCTTCTGCACTACCATATCCATAAGGACCTCCAGGACCATACCTGCAAGGCAGTGTACTGGTTTCCCCTTGTCTGCTATGTCTAGGGCAAATGCCAGGAATCGTGCAGGGCAGAACTGGACTGTCTGTGTTTGTCTGGGTGCACAATGACCTTTTAAAGATGGCACTGGCACCAGTAATCTTGGTCAATTCCAGGTTCTCCAATGAGTAGTGTGTTGCTCCAGCAACTGTGCATGGCAAGTTGGAAGTTACATGTGTTACTCACCATTAGGTCTGAAATGCCAATCAATGCAACAGGTTTGGTAAATTTTGGTGAGGAAATCCACTTGGCCTTATGGTGAGAATCATTTCACCAAAATCGATGAAGTTTTCATTTAGACAATAAACTGTAAGTTTCAGCTCATGGTGAATGAATGATTTTATTTAACATCATGTGTATTTACAGTGAGAAAACAGTAAAATGCAGTGAAAAGCAATCTGGTGCCATTCTGAATAGTTTTAAGAATAAGGAAAAATAAGATTTAGCTTAAAGAAAGTCTATCAGTTCCGAGCCAGCTTATCATCAACGACACCTGTGCCAATATCCCTCCACCACCACCTTGTCGCTGTCTACTCCTGACCTGATCGACATTTTATTTGCCATTCTTCAGGCGCCATCTTTTGCTGTTCAGCTGATTCTTGCTCACCACCACTCCATTGCTGCCTGCGCCAAACCTGCCAACACCAGAGTTACATCTCTCATCACTGGGCCCACCTCAATGACGCTGTGATGTCTATCCAGCACCGCTTTGCCACAATCAGCACCAGACCCAACCAACAAAAGGTCATGAACTTCAGGTGCCATCTTTCGCCCCTGAGCCTGCCTTGCCGTTGTTGCCTCCGCCGATGTAGCAACCACCAATTCCGATGCCAGGTCCCGTGCTCGCCCAGGGAAAGTAAAGTAGGCACTCATTCGCCACCCCTTCAAGGCTTGCGCTGGGCCCACTCGAGATTGAAGCTAAATATAACAAAATGGTGAATAGCACAATGATATCTGTGAATGTCGAAAAAAATATTCTTTTAGCCTTTGTGACATTCACTATCATCCAAGCTGCTGATATTATTTGAAACAGTGCCGGAAGCTATAATAGAAGGTAATGAAGGAACTTGTCTAATTAAAGCCAATGGCAATGATAATCTAAAAAACCATTTCCATTGATGTTGCATCAAGAGACTGTGCTTTCACACTATTACCCTTGACAGTGTAAGATGTAGCATCGGTTTATGTCTGTATCCTTTGACATTAGTTGACCACAACTTCCACCGGATTGCTGAAAAGCAAAATACTGTGGATGCTGAAAATCTGAAGTGAAAACCTAAAATGCTGGAAATACCCATCAGTTTGACAGAATCTGTGGAAAGAAAACCAATTTAACTTTTCAAGTGAATAGGGACAGGAAATTCCCCAGAGGAGATGAATCTACAGAGAGTCCAATGAGGAGTGCAGGAGGGAACAGCACCAGGCATAGCTAAAACTGAGGTGTCAACCTGGTGAAGCCACCAAACAGGACTACTTGCACGTCAAACAGCATAAGCAACAAGTGATAGAAAGACCAAAGTGATCCCAAAACCCACGAATCAGTATAAGCTCTGCAGTCCTGCTACATCCAGTCATTAATGGTAGGGGGCAATTAAAGAACTCACTGGAGGAGGAGTCCCCACAAATATCCACATCCTCAATGATGGAACAGCCTAACACATCAATCCAAAAGTTAAGGATGAAGAATTCTGAGCAATCTTCAGCCAGATGTACCAAGTGGATGTTCCATCTCAGCCTCCTCCAGTGGTCCCCAGCATTACAGCTACCTGTCTTCAGCCAATTCAATTCACTCCCCATGATATGAAGAAACAGCTGGGGGCGCCGGATGAGTTATAGGCCGTGACAATATTCTGCCATTAGTACTGAAAACTTGTGCTCCAGAACTTGCTGCTCGCCTAACCAAGCTGATATAAAATGTAAGACAACAAGGTGCAGGGCTGGATGAACACAGCAGGCCAAGCAGCAT
>NC_063332.1:68965874-69003005 GCF_021869965.1 Rhincodon typus
CATGCTGACTCTATTTGATCCTGCCACTGCTTTCTAAATGCTCTGTTATAACGTCCTTGACCTCCCTTTTTGAATATTGGATTGACATCAACTACCCTCCAATCTGCAGGGACTGTTCCAGAGCCTATAGCATCCTAGAAGATGACCACCAATGCATCCAGTATTTCTAGAGACACATACTTAAGGTACTGTGGGATATAGTTTATCAGGCCCTGGGGATTTATCTGCCTTCAATCCCATCAATTTTCCCAGCATCATTTCTCAACTAATATTTTTCTTTCTCAATTCTTCCCTCTCACTAAATCTTACATTCTCCAACATTTCTGGTATCTGATTTCTGTTCTCCTTTTTGCAGACAGAACCAAAGTATGTGTTCAGTTGCTCAGCCATTTCTTTATCCCCTATTATACATTAAGCTGTTTCTGTTTGTAGGAAACCCACATTTTTCTTCACCAACCTCTTTCTCTTCACATACCGATAGAAACTCTTAGTGTCAGTCTTCATGTTCCCTGCAAGCTTACTTTTGTACTGTATTTTCCCCTTCTTAATCAATCCCTTGGTCCTTCTTTGCTGAATTCTAAACTGCTCCCAATCCTCAGATGTATGATTTTTCTTGGCCAATCTGTATGCTTCTTCCTTGGATCGGATCCTATCTCTAATTTCCTTTGTAAGCCATGGATTGGCCCTCTTACCCATTTTGCTTTGTGCCAGACAGTAATAAACAGTTGCTGCAGTTCGCTCATGTGTATCTGGAATGTTTGCCATTGCCTATACACTGTCATCCCTTTTAGTAACTCTCCTCAATCTATCAAAGCCAACTCACGCCTCATATCTTCACAGTTTCCTTTATTAAGTTTCATCACCCTAATCTCCCAATCAACTACCTCATTCTCCATCTTGATAAAAAATCCTATCATGTTATGGTTGCTCATCCCCAAGGAGGTCTCGTACAGCTAGATTGGCAATGGTTCCCTTCTCATTACACAGTACCCACTCTAGTTGGTTCTTCTACATATTGTTCAGGAAAACCATCCTGTATACACTCCAAGAATTCCTTCTCTATGGCATTGTGGCTAATTTGATTTGCCTAATCTGTGTGCAGATTAAAATCACCCATAACCACTGATATTCCCTTATCACATGCATCTCTAATTTCCTGGTTAATTCCATTCCCAACATCACCACTGTAGTCTGGGGGTCTATATGTGACAACCACTGATGTTTTTTGCCCCTGGTATTTCTCAACTCTATCCATACAGACTCCACATTGTCAGAGCTGATATCCTTTTTCATTATTGTGTTAATCTCCTCTTTAATCAGCAATGCTACTCGACCAGCTTTTCCTTTTTGCCTTTCCTTTCCTAAGTTCTGAATATCCTGGGACATTCAGTTCCCATCCCTGGTTGCCCTGCAGCCATGTCTCCCATTATATTGTATCCATTTATATATATCTGCGCCTTTAATTCACCCACTTTATTGCAAATGCTCCATCCATTAAGGTACAAAACCTTTAAACTTGCCTTTTTAACAATGTTTGTCTTGCTCTTGTTTTTCTCAGTAGCCCTGTTTGAATTTTGTCCTTACTTTCTCTGCCTACCCCTTTGCATACTCCCTTTTCTACCTTTTGTTGTTGTCCTTGCTCCCTCTGTCTCTGACTCCTTGCATAGGTTCCCACCCCCCTGGAATTTTAGTTTAAATCCTCCTCAAATGCTCTGGCAAACACTTCCCCAGGACATCAGTCCCAGTCCTGCCCAGGTGTGACCCATCCAGCTTGTACAGGTCCCACCACCACCCAGGACTGGTCCCAATGCCCCAGGAATCTGAAACCCTCCCCCTGACACCAACTTTTCAGCCATATATTCATCCTGTTATTTCTACTCTGACTAGGACCTGGCACCAGTAGTAATCCTGAGTTCACTGCCTTTGAGGTCCGATTTCCTAACTTTCTTCCTAGCTCCCTGTATTCTGCTTTTAGGACCTCATCATTTTTTTACCTATGTCATTTGTACTGATGTGTACCACAACCACTGGCCAGTCACCTGCACGCGTGCTGATCTGGGGGGAGCTGGAACTGCCCCGGCCTGCTGCATGGAGCAAGAAGAGCAAACCAAGACTTTAAGCTCTCCTGCCATGGTTTACCTCTTTAAATTAAACCTTGGAGTGTACTTTATATTGGGTTAAATCAAATCCAGTTATCTGTGGCCTTTCATTTCTGATCCATGTACTAACCTTACAGATTAGAAGCCAAAAAAAGTACTATAAGTGACAGAAGTTGTAAGACTCGCATGCCTTACCTACTACTCACCAATCAGCTCTCTCCCTCGTAGTCAGGTCAAGACCATTCACTTTCATTTGCTTGTGGTCCTTACACCGTCAAGTAGCGTTTGGGGGTTCAACTGCCCCTTGACAACACCCCCTCCACAAGCCACTGTTTGGTAGTGGTGACTGCGCCGATGCAAATCTTCATCCCGACCACCAATCAGCATCGTCACAGCCCTCTGCTGGACCTGCAAGTCCCCTTTCAGCTACACACCACAGCGAGTTGGCCTATCACTCGGTCAAAATCCTGGAAATCCCTTCCAAAAAGCACTATGTACTGAAGTGGTTCAAGAAGGAATGTCACCAGTAGCTTCTAAGGGAAGATCAGAGATGAGCGATAAAAATTAGCCTCACCAGCATTACCATCAAACAACGAAAGAATAAAGAAACAAATCCCAAGGCTATTCAGGGAGCATTATCCAGAAAATGTTTCATTCAAGCCACACAGGAACAGTTCAACAAAGGTTTGATTACAGTAAAGAGGTAAAGGAGCATTTTAAGTGACAAGGCAGCTAATTTATTTAATCTCCTTAGAATGTTATTTTTAAAGCTATAAAGTAGCATAGGAGCTAAAGGTGTATATTGCTGAAGAAAGATATTGGCAGGAGGATGGGAAAAGTTACTTGAGTAAATGTTCAGACAGAGAGATTTCAGAATGATTAACAGACTGAACCGGAAATTTTCTTTGGATTGGTTTGAGTAATTTTCGAAGCGATTGAAAGAGATGGTAAATAAATCTGAAGGGAGTTGAAGGGGCAAGCCACAAAGAAATCCATAGCTAGCTTGAGGGCAGAAGTATTGTGGAAACATCTGTAAGATAGATGAGGCTCCACAGTAAGCAATAGGAAAATAAAGATGCCCATCTCACTGCAGTTAGGAAACTCAAACACAAAGAACAGGATGTTAAAGGGGTCTGAACAGCATAAGTTATCATGAGATTTGTGTCAGAATTAGATAAGAGATTCTGCAAGACCCATTCTAACATTGGGAATATCTCGCACCATCTTTTATGCTTTTCAGAAGCAATGTAGCAAGTTTCTTGCTAGGCAACTGGCACATCTTAGTTAATGGGGATTATAGCGTGGGAAATGCCTCACTGGTGGCCAAAAGTGCCTCAGTAGTATTCAACATTCTATCTTTTCAAACTTGCCAAACACACAAGTTACAAACCTGGAACCTAAAGAGTCTCCCTGGCAGATTCAGCTCACCACTTGTTCTAAATGGCTTCCACGTTGCATTTAACCAAACTGCAGCTGGGAACAAGATCCACAGGTCACATGCACTGCTTCTTCACAGACATTGGCATCTGGCATTTGCTGACATGATCATCCTGGCATCTCTCTGATATACTAGAAGTACAAATGGCCTTGCCAAGTGCACCAGCAACTAGCATTAGTTTACTGAAAAAGGGACATAGGAACCCAACTCACAGATTGAACCAGGCTGCATTTTGGCTCCCTAACTCTCGTTCACTCACATTCTATCCACTTCCTCTTTCAAACCATTGTAGGTAAAGACATTGGAAGTGTCAACATCATGATCAGTAAACAGAATTGACATAAAAGCAGAAATGCCTGCTCAGCTAGTGGCTTAAACAGGTCAGTCAATCTCTAAACTTATTTTAGAAAGTTTAAGAATGTGATTTTCTCAATCTTAGTCAATTTCATAATGTTTCAGTTTCATGCTTTTGTAATAGTCTCTAAATTAATAATTTACAATGGCATCAACTACAGATAACGCAATATGATGTATATTATTTTGTGTCATTATGTAAATGGCATTTCAAAAACCTCACACTACAAGGCTGACCATTTGTTTTTAATTTCCAACTTTTGTTCCCTTTCACTGAGCCTCTTAATTGTTGCCACTGCAACTACATAGCCGTGAATAATTTGAAATTAATTCTTCTCTAGTTCAGGCAACATTGCTTCTCCCTCAAATGTAGCTCAGAATTCTAAAACTCTCCTAATCAATCTTCACTGAATTCAACTGCCTGCTGTGAATTCCTGCACCAACAAGGCCAGACTGATAGTGTTTCTTTCTGTTTCTTGCTGTTAAGCAGATGAGCAGCCATAATACTTTTCCATTCTGCTGCTGAATATTTATTATTATTATTCATTTGTCAGATGTGGGCATTGCTGGCTGGCCAGCATTTATTGCCCATCTCTATTTGCCCTTGAGAAGGTGGTGTTGAGCTGCCTTCTTGAACCGTTGCAGTTTGCATGCTGTAGGTTGATCCACAATGCCATTAGTGAGGAAATTCTAGGATTTTGACCCAGCAACAGTGAAGGAATGCTGATATATTTTCAAGTCAGGATGATGAGTGGATGGGAGGGAAACTTGCAGGTTGTGGTTATTCCCATGTAACTGCTGCCTTTGTCCTTCTAGGTGGAAATGTTTATGGATTTAGATGGTACAGTCGAAGGAGCCTTGGTGAATTTCTGCGGTGCATCTTGTAAGATAGTACACACTGATGCTACCGAGCATTGGTGACGCAGGGAGTGGATGCTTTGCATATCGTGCCAATCAAGTGAGTTGCTTTGTCCTGGATGGTGTCAAAGCTTTTTTGCATGTTGTTGGAGCTGCAGGCAACCAGGCAAGTGGGGTGTATTCTATCACATTCCTGACTTGTGCTTTGTAGATAGCAGACAGGCTTAGAGGAGTTAGGAGGTGAGTTACTCAGTGCAGTATTCCTAGCCCCTGACCTGCTGTTGAAACCATTGTATTCATATGGCTAGTACAGCTCAGTTTCTGGTCAATGGTAACACCCAAGAAGTTGATAGTGAGGGATTCGTTAATGGTAGCACCATTGAATGTCAAGGAGCGGTGATTAGATTGTCTATGATTGGAGATAATCATTGCCTGGCTTTTATGTGGCACAAATGTCATTTGCCACTTCTCAAACCAAGCCTGGATATTGCCCAGATCTTGTTGCATTTGAACATGGACTGCTTCAGTATCGGAGGAGTTTCAAATGCTGCTGAACATTGTGCAATCATCGGCGAATATCCCCACATCTGACCTTATGATGGAGGGAAGGTCATTGATGAAGCAGCTGGACCAAGTCACTACCCTGAAGAACTCCTGCAGAGATATCCTGGAGCTGAGATGACTGACCTCCAACATACACAACTACATTCCTGTGTCCAAGATATGACTCCAACCAGCAGAGAGTTTGCCTCCTGAAACCTATTGATACCAGTTTTGCTCGGGCTTCTTGATGCCACACTCGGACGAATGTAGCCTTGATATCAAGGGCTGTCACTCTCACCTCATCTCCAGAATTCAGAACTTTTGTCCATGTTTGACCCAAGGCTGTAATGAGATCAGGAGCTGAGTGACTGTTGTAGTGTCATAGAGCATTATATGTAAATGGAAGGTCATCATTATTTCTTTCCGTATTGCTTTATTTTTATTTTATTTCTCCACTACCAGATTACTCGTGACTTCAGCTAAACAGAAATTTATCCATTATTTTGAAACAATTAAATAGGTAAACTTTAGTCAAGCACACATACTGTGGATTAATCAATAGCCATTGCATGTCTAATAAAAATACGTCAATATAATCAACAATGGGATGAAAAACTGTGTTTAATAGATTATTAATTTCACACAAAAATACCATTACCACAATACTTGATTTAAATTGTCTGTGATCAGCCTGTTAAACATCACATTGAACAAGTAATGGAATTGTCACTTTATGGTGCTCATTACAATAAGAAACATACACTTTCTTTCCTCCATGTTCTTTCCTCCATATGATTGAACAAAAACTTTGAGCCAGACATATGCAATACCAATGTAATCAACTTTTATATAAATGGCAGCTTAAAACAGATATTTTACTGGACAGAGGTAAGTGAGTGTTTACCAAGTATTGAGTTATCTCTACATTCAAAGTAAAATCACTGAACAAGGAAACCGGGAACAAGATCACAAAGACAAAGGCAGTGATAATCCATTTAGGATTAGGAAGGTACAATGGTGATATCATGGTTATCACTTCAGTTTAAAGGTTGCATTTCTTACAAATCAGTTTTATACTTAACTGCTGCAACAACATGAACAAAAACTTACATTTAATTGAATTTTTAAGCCAGGAATGCACCCAACAGTGTTACACTATGATCAAACCAAAGAAGGATATTGAAGCAATGTTGACAAAACTTTTGCTCAGTTGAATGGGTTTTAACAATATTTTTAGAGGAAGAGAGTGCAGAGGCAATTGGCAGTTTCCTAACATTAGCCTACATTTGAATCTGTACATACAAAGAAGGAGAGATATAATCAATATCACTGTTAATTCCAACATAAATTAGTCTGGACATGTAAATACTGTTCCCAAATCTCTTCTGTCAGAACGCAGAGAGTTTCTTGGGAGCATACATACACACAAAATAGGAGCAGGAGTAGAATATTCAATCCATTATGTCTGGTCTTCCGTTTATATAAGGTTATGGCTGTTCTCATTGTGGCTTTCCTATCTCCTCTCAAGAACTGATTTAACTCAGCCTTAAAAAATATTCAATGACCCTGTGTTCACTGGTCTCTGGGTAGAGAATTCCTCAGACCAAAATCTCTTTGTCTTCATCTTAAATGGGAGACCTTTTGTTTAGCTCAGCTCCCTGATTCTCATCTCTTCCACAAGAGGAAACATTCTCTCAGCATCCCCCCTATTAATTTCCCTTGGAATCTTATCTGTTTCAATACGATCGCTTCATTCTTATTATGACAGATACCTAATATGTCTAACTTTTCCTCATTGGATAACTTCATTATCCCAGGAGGGAGGTACATTCTCTACCTGTCACAGTCAAGAACACTAACATCACAGGGTCATAATCAAGTGAGGAGTTTGTATACCAGGAGTTGTTTAATCCATAACAGGACATGACATTGGATGGCCTTTAAAATTGGCAAAGGCAGCTCATCAGAGGTAGGGAACAGATGGAGATCAAAACTGTAATGTGGACAGACCCCCTGCAAATGTTTCATTTTATTTATAATAGGAATAGATAAGCACATTTCCAGGATTTTTCAAGAAGGAAACTTACATAATTATCCAATAACATGTGCTTTACACAACCACAAAGTTTAATTTGCTGCGATTACCTATTATGAATAAAAAGTTTGATTAAATTGTTTGGTAGTTATTATTTAGGCAAAATAGAACAAGTAATTTTGTCCTCGATAACACAGCATGGAGCTGGAGGAACACAGCAGGCCAGACAGCATCAGAGGAGCGGGCAAGTTGACGTTTCGGGTCGGGACCCTTCTTCAGTCCCGACCCGCAGCGTCAACTTTCCTGCTCCTCTAATGCTGCCTGGCCTGCTATGTTTCTCCAACTCCACATTGTGTTATCTCTGACTCCTGCATCTGCAGTTCTTACTATCTCTAAGTATTTTTGTCCTGCTGTTTTCACAAGTAATAAACCTATCTGGATACATTTTAAATGTATATACTTTATGATAGTGAAGTGCTCATTTTATTTCTTGTCAAAGTATGAGTAAATGTGTTGTCATTTTAAATTCTGCCATTTGCCGTCGTCCATTCTTTAAATACAGCTTATCATCCAGTAATTGGCCTATGACTTTGCAAAGTCAAATTTGAGAAACATTGTTTCAAAGTCCTTTTTATTACAAAGGGTATGAAACAAAATTAGCTTCTAAAAGGAGATAAAAGTCATCTTTTAGAGAAATATGTCTTTTGACACAAGACAAATTAGTGCACTTTGTATGTTTTGCTTCCACCTAATTTTAATTAAACTTGATGTTGCCATTTAAAATAAAAATAACCACTTCAAACTTCAAGACTGAAGAAACTTTGTTACCAAGGCAGCTGCCCATAAAATTTCGTATGATTTCCGTATCTATTTTTCTATTTTGTTTCTGTCAATCTTTAAAATTAATTTGTTCTGTTGTTGTTTTATTTCCTGTCAGATTAAACAAAACTTCGAAAGGGGCAATTCTTGTACACATGGGACCTTGATTCCAAATCAAATAAAATTACTCTTTGTTTATTTATCATTTCAGACACAAATAGAGAGATGAAGGAGTAGACGCTGAAAAAGTTTAGTGTCATTTTTAAGCCTCTCCCCTTCCTTCTAAACAAAGTAGATTAAAATGAATTTCCACAATGACCTATTAAATGGAGATCAGAAATTACTTTGAAAACATAGAGGCTTAAAAATTGATTCCCTTTGGCAGGTTGGCATAAGAATCAAACAGTCTTTGACAATGAAGTGGGAGTCTTCAAAGACCACATTTTGAGGATATAGCTAGCCAAGGATTGGCTAGATTCAGAACACAGCAATTTTGAAAAGGGACTGACAAACATTTGGCCCCTTGTCTTATATCCTCTAATCAAGCTGTTCAGAGAAATTATTATGTAGCTGCGGCACAGGTGGCACTTGAACCCAGGACTACCAGGCTCAGAAGTAGTGATACCATTGCACCACAAGAGCCTTTCACCCTTTCTCTTATATTCGTAGGGCCTAACAATTTTTACTTTAAAACCATTCACAGGATGAGGGCATTTCTGGATAGGTCAGCATCTATTGATCAACCTTAATTGCCCAGAGGGCAATGAAGATACAACCACATTGCTGTGGGTCTGGAGGCACATGTAGGCCAGGCCAGGTAAGGCTGGCAGTTTCCTTCCCTAAAGAGGATTAGAGAAGCAGATCAACTGACGTTGGTCACTTGGTTTAGACTATTTGCTTCTTAGGCAATATACTACTGAGCTGTATTTGATGACCTACAATATAGAAAGAAAAAAGGAATGCTGCTGTACCTGAAAGGAGTTGAAGACCATTACTTACAGATAAGAAACAAGCAGTCTCAGGACAGTGTAAGTGCAAACACCCAGAGACCGAGATCAGTATTGCAAATGTGCAGGAGTAGTCTTAACTTAAAGCACAAGATAAAAGTGGTGGCAATGAAAGAAAATCCCTTATGACCTAGGATCTGATGTTAAAACAGAGGCCAAGGGGCAATGCTGTAAAGGCAAGACTCAGACGTCTTTGTCAATGCAGGTAAATAAATGTAGGAAAGCACCCAAAGGAAGGCCAAGGTCTTGAAAGAAAACAATGAAAGAAGACTCCGAAAACATGGAAAGAAGTTCTCAGGGACAGGATAACAGCAATAATTTTCAAAGTTATTCAAAGGTTTAGGCAAATTGAAGCCAGAGTATCAAATTATTCTAAAGACACATCTGCAGGACATTTCCAGGAAAATTCCTCACCCTCCAATTGGAAAAGTAAAATCTCAGTTAGACAGCATGATTGAAAGCAGGGTCACATCACCACTGACAGAACTGACACAATGGTGTTCAGAGCTTATATCTGTTCCAAAGACAAATGCAGAACTAAGATTGTGGGTCGGTCTTAGCTTAAGAAAGGTAACCCCATATCAGGAAGGGTCACTGAACCCGAAACCTTAACTCAGTTTTCTCCTTCACAGCTGCTGCCAGACCTGCTGAGCTTTTCCAGCAACTTTGTTTTTGTTCCTGATTTACAGCATCTGCAGTTCTTTTGATTTTTAACCCCATATCAATGACAGTTTGCCAAATTTGGCAAAAAGTGCACTTTTCACAAAAAACAAATGCCAACAGTGAGTTCTAATGGATACTCTTTGAACAAGAATCAAGATTGCTGACTACATTTGTTACATCATTCTGGGGATATTGCTTCAACCATTTACCATTTGGGATCTTTTCAGGACCAAAGATTTTCTAAAGAGTATTATCTAGAATTCTGGATGGGAGGCAGGGAACCCTTTGGCATATGGATGATAATGTAGTGTGTAGTAAAACAAAGAGGGTCAGGGAAGTATTAGAGACCCTGCAGGATGTAGGCCTTACACCAACTGAGAAATGCTAATTTTCTAGAAAGCAGCTCACATTTCTAGCGCACAATATTCAGCTGCAAGGTGTTATAGTGGATCAAAGGAAGACAAAAGCTAACTGTGGATTTCCAACACTAAATTCTGTAAAAGATATACTGCATTTATGAGGTATGGTGAGTCAAGTGAAATAGTTTATTCTCAACTGAGCCAGTCTTATTGTACCCAAAGCCCAACTACTGGAACCAGGGATATTGAATCTGATGAAGGGTCTAGGCCCGAAACGTCAGCCTCCCTGCTCCTATGATGCTGCTTGGCCTGCTGTGTTCATCCAGCTCTACACCTTGTTATACTGGAACCAGGGACTAATTGCAGATTTTGAAAAGATTGAAAAGAAGTTATTTTACACTGATGTTCTCACACATTACAAACCAGACATATTCAGTACGGTAGCTGCAAGCACATCATCCACAGGAGTGCGAACAGCCTTTGTTCAAGGGCAAACTGTTGGAACGTGAAAGCCAGCTTATTTTATGAGTGCTTTCATGGAAACTACACAGAAGTATGCAACCCCAGAGAAAAAAAGTGTTAGCAGTTATATACGGATATGAAAGATTCAGATTACTTCATGGGACTGAAATTCTAGGTCAGGGTAGACTATAAAGCTTTCTAACATTACTCGGAATGAAGGAAATCAAAAAAAAACCTCTATCCATTCAAAGATTCAGGTTGATGCTAATTAGATTAGGTTAAAAAAATAATCTATGTTTCAGGCAAGGCATAAATAATGATGGGTACACTCTCAGGAGCAGTGGTGGATTGTGCAGACAAAGAAGATCTTATTCTTGTAGAAGAAGAAGAATCATATTCTGTGGCTATATGATGAAAACTTCGCTGCTTGTGGCACATATTTGACACAACAAAATCTAATCCTCGTATGTCTTTTGTCCTGTCTGGACACCACTCTAATTGTTCTGCTCTTGTTGTGCAATTCATGATAACTCGCTCTTCCTCACGTAGTTTATTTACGATCTCTCTTCACCATTCTATGATCATACACCAATTAATCCTCCCCCATTGTCAAGTGTTGCTTTTGTTCATGGTACCTTTTCAGCACTTTGTCTGCTTGATTATATTTCAGCAGCCCTTGCAGACAGAACTGTTTGACCTCTGTGCACTCACTGTCAGGTTTTTGATCAACACAGGTTTATCTGAATTTGTACTCAGTGTCAGTAAAGTGCTGGATGCAGCCACGGAATATGACTCTCCTTCTTCTACAACACTAAGCTCTTCTTGACCTGTCCTGCACAAAGCCATGCTGACTGTCCCTGATTAGGCCATGCATTTCCAAACTCATGTAAATCCTATACCTAAGAATTCTCTGCAATAGCTTCTCAACCACCAATGTGAGACTCACCAGTCTATAGTTTCCTGGATTATCCATATTTCCCTCCTTGAAGAGAGAAACAACATCAGCTACTCACCAGTACTCCAGGCCTCTCCCCATTGTTAATCATCCATTCCTCAGTTGGTCTCAACATTGTTAATTTTAACAGGATCTCTACCCTTATGGATACATTTTTTGTCGACTCAAAGGAACATAAGTCTTACAGCAAACTTAACCAGGCTTTCTTGATTTAACAGAAAGACTGAATTTATTAATAACAAAACACACCATGAAATAGTGATGAAATACACATACACTCAGATTAGAAATAAGAAGTCAGTCCAATATGATAAAAGTTTGAAAAAGATATGCAGATCGGTCTTTGATTTATTCTTGGAAGAGTGGGGAGTTAAATGTAGCTGTTGAAGTGGATGTTAATAGTAATGTTGAAGTTGGTGGTTGAACAGTCAATTTCAAGATGACTTCATCCTTTATCCTTGTTTGACTAGTAGCACTCACAGTGAGACAGAAAATTTTTCCATTTGGTTTACCAACAGTGCAGGGGTGTTTCATAGAATATTAGAATCCCTGCAGTGTGGAAACAGGCCCTTCGACCCAACAAGCCCACACTGACCCTCAGAGCATCCCACCCAAACCCATCCCCCTATAACCCACCTAATCTAAACATCCCTGGGCACTATGCGCAATTTAGCATGGCCAATCCACCTAAACTGCACATCTTTGGACTATGGGAGGAAACCGGAGCACCCGAAGGAAACTCACGCAGACACGGGCAGAATGTGCAAACTCCACACAGACAGTCGTCCAAGAGTGGAATTGAACGCGAGTTCCTGGTGCCGTGAGGGAGCAGTGCTAACCACTGAGCTACCGTGCCGCCCCAAAGAATTGGCAATGGATTCATGGTCATCTTTAGATTCTTTATTCTAAATTTTTATTGAATTCAGATTCCACCATCTGCCGTAGCAGAATTTGTACCCAGGCCCCCAGAACATTACCTGATTAACAGTCTCCGAATTAATAGTCCAGTGATAATACCAGTAGGCCACTGCCTCCCTTCATTACGTTTAAATGGCTTTTCTCAGCACTTTGACAATCCCAACATTAGAATGTCAGGCAATGAACACAGAGAGACCGGGGTAGAAACTGAAATTCCTGCTGGGCAATTCCATTTAATCTGCAAACTTCAGAGGATTCTGATGAAATGAAAGTAGTAGTTACTGAGCTAGAATATTAAGTACGTAGTCTAACTCCTAAGTAACTATTAAACATACTCCGTATTTGTCTCATACACTCCCAGAGCCCTCACACCCTGTGACCATCTCTTCCCCCCTGTTATCCCTCAACCATAGATCACTTACCTTACCACCTTGCATCATGGCACCCCAACCATTTGCCGGACTACCTCTTTCTAAATGCCTCCCCATCCACCTGGCACTTTACTCTGTACTTAACTGGTACCCTCATTACCTGGCATGCTACCCCACTCACCTGCATCCTAGATTTGATACCCTACTCCCATCCCTTGGCATCATACTGACCTGGTATTCTATCCTACTACCCATCTGTTTCCATGAAATAAGTGGAGGTGCAGTGCAAAAATCTTAAAATTCAGTCCAGTAATAATGAAAAAAAAAGATTTTGTTTGCAAAAACTGTCACAGTTTCCAATGCAATCTACCCTCATCGTAAGATCACGCTTACCTCTTGTAATTCTGGTTTGACAGCAGATGTCAAAGTGACTTTTTTGACCATTACATTTCAAAATACAGCAGCTGACTGCTGGGAAAGAAGGGCACAGTTTGCCTTCCCCTTGATGTTTCCATGCAATGAAAGAACTGCCAGAACAGAATTATGGCTCTGCATTTCAGAAAAAAAGGCTCTAGGCGGGATCTCCCCTCAGACACACAGTGCTCCCTTTTTTTGTTAAAAGAAAGAAATTGAAGACTGGAATGGCAATCTGCATGAGATTGTCCCTCTCTGAAAAATACAGCCTTTTTTTGTGCGCTCATATAGAAACATAGAAGGTAGGAGCAGGAGGAGGCCATTCAGCCCTTCAAGTCTGCTCTGCCATTCACCTCAATCGTGGCTGAGCATCCAACTCAATAGCCTAATCCTGCTTTCTCCCCATAACCTTTGATCCCATTTGCCCCAAGTGCTACATCTACTCACCTCTTTAATACAGTTAATGTTTTGGCATCAACTACTTCCTGTAGTAATGAATTCTCACCACTGTTTGGGTGAAGAAATGTCTCCTCATCTCCATCCTAAATGGTCTATCCCTATTCCTCATACTGTGACCCCTGGTTCTGGACACACCCACCATCAGGAACATCCTCCCTGCATCTACCCTTTCCAGTCCTGTTAGAATTTTATAAGTCTCTATTAGACCCCTCTCATTTGTCTGAACTCCAGGTAAAACAATCCGAACCTAGTCAATCTCTCTTCATACGTCTGCCCTGCCATCCCTGGTAAACCTTCGCTGTACTCCTTTGACAGCAAGAGCATCCTTCCTCAGAAAAGGAAACCAAAACTGCACACAATATTCTAGGTGTAGCATCACCAAGGCCCTGTATAACTGCAACAACACATCCCTGCTCCTGTACTCGAAACCTCTCACAATGAAGGCCAACATACCATTTGCCTTCTTTACCGCTTGCTGTACCTGCATGCTTACCTACAGTGACTGGTGCACAAGGACACCCAGGTCCCGCTGCACACTCCCCTCTCCCCTCTCCCATTCAGGTAGTAATCTGCCTTGTTGTTTTTGCTTCCAAAGTGAATAACCTCACATTTATCCCAATTATACTGCATCTGCCATTGATTTGCCCACTCACCCAACCTGTCCAGATCATGCTGAAGGATCTCTGCATCCTCATCACAGTTCACCCTCCCCCAACCAACTTGGTATCATCTGAAAACTTAGAGATGTTACATTTGGTTCCCTCATCTAAATCATTAATATAGATTGTGAATAGCTGGGGTCCCAGCACCGATCCCTGTGACACCCCACTAGTTACTGCCTGCTGATTTGAAAAGGACCCATTAATTCCTACTCTTTGTTTCCTCTCTGCCAACCAGTTTTCTATCCATCTCAACACACTTCCTCCAGTCCCAGGGGCTTTAATCTTGCACAATAACCTCTTGTGCAGGATTTTGTCAAATGCTTTCTGAAAGTCCAAATATACCATATTGATTGGCTTCCCCTTGTCAACTCTACTAATTACATCTTCATTGAATTCTAACAGATTTGGCAAGCATGATTTCCCCTTCATAAACCCATGCTGACTCTGTCTAATCCTGACACTGCTTTCTAAATGCTCCACTATAAAGTCCTTGATATTGGATTTGAGAATTTTCCCCACTACCAATGTTAGGCTATAATTCCCTGTTTTGTCTCTACCTCACTTTTTGAATATTGGAGTGACATTAGCTACCCTCCAATCTGCAGGGACTGTTCCCAAGTTTATAGAATCCTGGAAGATGACCACCAATGCATCCACTATTTCTACAGCCATTTCCTTAAGTACTCTTAAGGGATGTAGATTATCAGGCCCTGGCGATTAATTCGCCTTCAATCCCATCAATTTTCCCAGCATTATTTCTCTACTCATATTGATCTCCCTCAATTCTTCCCTCTCACTAAATCTTGCGTCTCAACGTTTCTGGTATTTGATTTGTATCCTCTTCTGTGAAGGCATTCAGTTGCTCAGCCATTTCTTTGTCCCCTATTATACTGTGGTATTATGAGAGATCCAAAGATTACCACATTTGTAGTCCCATACTCCTAAATCAATGTTGAGTGGGGTCCAGAATATGAGATCAAAGTTCCAGGTAACCAGGAAGACATATCTGTGCATTTTGTGGTGGTGGGGACTAGAGGGAATAGTGTGTCTCCGGCCCATGAATTCTATATCCAACCAATGTTGCCACCAGTAGAAAGTGGGAAGACATTCCTCTGCCTTCTATACCAACCCTCTTCATCATCCCAAACACCTTTCTCGCTGAGGCCTCCCTGACTAGCTCCAGAAATCCTATATACTGAGTTCGCTCCGTTGCTCCGTTGATCGTCGTCATCACAGACTTTATCATCATAGAACTGCTACAGTGTGGAAACAGGCCCTTCGGCCCAACAAGTTCACACTGACCCTCAGAGCACCCCACCCAAACCCATCCCCCTATAACCCACCTAATTTACACATCCCTGAACACTACAGGTGATTTAGTATGTCCAATCCACCTAACCTGCACATCTTTGGACTGTGGGAGGAAACCGGAGCACCTGAAGGAAACCCATGCAGACACAAGGAGAATGTGCAAACTCCACACAGACAGTTGCCTGAGAGCAGAATTGAACCCGGGTCCCTGGCGCTGTGAGGCAGCAGTGCTATCCACTGAGCCACCGTGCCGCCCCATCTCCCATCTTAGGGCCTATGGCAGTGCCAGCATTGGCCTCTGTCCTCAATTGCACTTCCATAGCTGTAAAGCTATCAGCCTCTGATTGGCCAGCAGATTTCAGAGGCAGTACATTTTGGGAGAATGACCATGAGGACATTGTTATAGTTAAATTCAGAATCCTCACTGCTTATGTAGGACTAAATCCCAACTGACCTGGCTGAAATGATGACAGTGCTTTGGCATCTGCTGTCTGACCCATGGGCAGGCCCATCATCATGTCTGCTAAATTCTGCCCATTAACTCTGTTTGCATTACAGCAGTTACTGCACTTTATTTGTACCTCTGTGGCTGGATAGCACCTTGGGGTATCCTGAAATCATGGAAAAGAATAATAAAGGCAAATATTTCCTTTTTTCTCCACCTCAACACTATTGCTGCCTGACCTGCTCTATATTTCCACTTTTTCGTCCATTTTTCTGTAAGACTTTCAGTATTTTCAATATTTTGGTTTTCTCTTTCTGCTGATGATGGATTGCTAACATTTGGAAATTAAACCAATAGCTGTTATGCTAGTGTTAAAGTAACCCTTTCACAAAGTTAAATTCCTCTTTCAGGGAGATGTGGGTTTCAGGAAGTATTTTGTAAGAAGATGAGTGGGCTTGTCAGTAATATTAGAAGCAGATAGCTTTGGAAAGGAATTGTTTAGACTGAACCCTTAAACTCGCAATTAAAAATGCTCAAATCAAGTTGCAGGTTGTTTAACATCTCCACAAAAAAATGGTTATACTTCCTCCAACTAACATGTAAAAATGTCAGGAAGGGCTTAATCAGTAAGAACAAGCAAGCTTGCCAAATACTTCAGATCCAAAAAAGATGGGAAGAATATTTTTTAAAGGACTTCAATAGGTTTTACAACAGATGGAAAGCAAATCTAGTAGTTTGCTGGATTGACAGACATTTTTGTACCGTTACCACTTTTTTATTGTCTGAAAAATGCGCGTCCAAAAATATGGTCTGAAGTCATTGTAGATTTGAATTGCAGGATGGTTGTGGAAAGATTACATCTCAGTTTCTTTTCATGCCTGTGTTTAAAGAATACCTTGGTGTTTAAAGATTTGAAGTAAATTGTTTGCACTGTGTTTCTGAGTACTAATTAGGCCTGATCACTGAGAGGAAAGGTCCTGCAAATTAGTAGCCGTGCTGATTGGAGTCAACGGTCTTCATGGTCAGTGGATATTTTGTGTTGTGGGAGGAGGAGCAATTTGTGTTGAGTGTGCCTCCAAGAATGAGCATCTGATTACATAGTATTCTTCCAGCTCTCGGCAGCACCCATTATCACAATCAAATTGTGACAAAGGCCTCAGAGCTGAAAGAATTCTCAACATAGGCCCTCTACAAGCGTACCTCTTTCAGTAAGCCTTCCATTTCCATTGGCAGGTGTAGCAAGCACTAATATACAGAATGGCTGAACTTGGGGAATGAACAAAATGTGCATTGCTAATGATCCTGTTGGCCACATCTTTCCGACAGTCATCGGTATGGAAGATAAAATAAATTTCTGTTGCCTGCAGGACCTGAGTTTTTGGATTGGTTTTTAGTTTCAGGAAATAGTGTTGAAGTTCTATGTCTATGGTGGAATATTTCCAGCCCCTGAACAATGAGGCCTATGACCAGAAAGGTGGGAAAACCTGATGAGATGTCCAATGGAAGATCCTCAACATCAAAAGCAAAGAGTCCTGTTCTCCGACCAAGTGTTGAATGTTGAGGTGAGATTCCCAAGAGTCAGCAGTGACAGGTCTTTTGCATAGATTACCATTCATTAACAGCTTCAATTATTACTTAATCTCAATGTATTAATGTGTAGTTTCCTGTTTTCCCAGCCACTAGACTGAAACTAAATACCAAGAATTCCTGACATGAAAGTCAGAGTAACTAAGGACTGCAGCTTGCTATTTGCTCCTCCAACTCTATCTTCAACACCTGACACTAACTTCTTAGTGACTACATGTTGACCCCATCCATGGACATTAACATCCAACATATATTAATGTCACCAGATCATCATGACACATCCCTGATCCACTTAGCATATGGTTCTTCACTTCAATGCAGAATTTTGGAACACACTCAAACTTTTTGTTACAATGCTGCTGCAAGGATACTTTGCACACAGGGACAGGCGCCCAACTTAGGACTTGGACCAGCGTGCCTTTCAGATATCCTCACTTGATTCTCCTCCACTTACTTACTTTGTGCTTACTACAATGCTCACAGCACCTGTGCCATCCCTTGCCTTGTATTTCTCCACATTGCTCACTCAGCCAGAGCTAAGAGGCGAACAGAACTTCTGTCTAGACATGCCATTTCACACTGACTCAAAGTGAGGCAGCTTATCATGGATGCAGCAGTCATCAGTCAAATTGCTGTATGTTGCTGTGCTCTGTCAAGCTCACACCTACACCATGTGTCAGGCACATGCATGCCAAATACACTACATGTTCCTCAGCCAAATGGGTATGTCTCTAAGTGTAAGGGGAGTAGTCCTCTGTGAAATCAAAGGGAGACAGCTTTCAGGCAGGGGGTCACCAACAATGAGTCAAGGGCATTGTTTGATATCCTTCCAAGGACTTTGTCACAGTTGATCAGCCACTTGGGGCAGTCATGGTCAAGATCATCTCTTATAAGGGGCAATGAGCCAAATGTCAGGAACCCCACCAGCTGCCTTGGCTTTTCCTGTCCTATTGTGGCTTATTGTCTCCTGGAATGAGACAAAGAGGGATTGAGCAAGATGAAAGTGGGTGGCACAGCTTTAGTACTGGCACAGCTGGTAGAATGCAGTGATATGTCCAGTGTGAGTGAGTAGGCAGCGCAGAGGCCATGCCAGGCTAGTACTCTAGGAGGATTGGATGAGTGATAGTGAGTGAAGGATGGTGTTACGTGCCATAGTGAGAGTGGTAGAGCATGTGCTTTGGTGGGAAGTTTGTGCAGCAGCAGAGATAGAGCATGTGACAACACAGTGTGAAGCTGGAGGAACACAGCAGGCCAGGCAGCATCAGAGGAGCAGGAAAGTTAACATTTCGGGTCGGGACACTTCTTCAGAAATCAGATGGAGTGTGTGTGAGTGTGTGAGATTGCAGAGAGAAGGTGGTGGCACTTACCCTGCTAAAGGACAGAAGTTCACTGACCTTTATCCAACCCTGGTAGGCATTCTCCCAGAGGTTTGTCACTGCACTGACCCAGGTGTCAATCTTGGGTCAGTTTGGTAGGGTCTGTTGCTCTCGTGGAAGAGGAAATACCGTTCCCTGCACCATGATATCCAGCAGGAGCTCCACAGTGCTGTCTGAAAAGCAGGGTGCCAATTTCCACTTGTCAGTAATTTTTAAGGATAATGTCATTTACCATGTAGGGCAACTCCAGAGTGGCAACGCTTGACTGGGTGCACAACAATCTTTTATATATGGCACCAGTGCCACAATTCCCACATATCTCAGCAGCGGCAAATACTTAGGTGGGTGTGAAGATCAGGCTAGCATTAAATAAGCAGGATACTATAGGGGTGAGGGAAAATAATTAATTAAATAAGATTGAGGTGAAGACATGAGAAAATATCATAGGTTTCATGGAGAGAAACCCTCCAACATACTTAACGAAAATATTGCTCAACTATTTCTGGTACAATGCATCCCTACACATCTTACTGCTAGTGCTCTCATGATGGATGGACCTAAGTCCCATTTTCAGGCTTTGTTGAGATCTATGTGTTACCTTACAACACTGAGGTGAGTGGGATGGAGATATTTCTGTAGGAAACTGCAAATAGTGGAGTAAGAGTCTATTGCAGTTCTCGAACAATGCATTATGAACCTTTGCTTTTTTTCTCTCTCTGTTATCTTTGCCTTCTCTCAGTCAACACATTTTTTGATGCTTTAATGAAAAATCTTGAACAGTCATACACACAGAACATACCATTTTCTCTCTGCCTCTCACACATACATGGAACTTTTTGTATATAAAAACAATATGTAAATTTCACCAAACGGTGTGAATCTGTTCTCTCACCTTTTTTTAAAGGATTATTTAATGATAAGGGATTGACTAGAAATATCTAAACTAGAAATTAAAGAAAAATGTCTCAATTGTAAAACTAACTGAGTTGGAATTATCAATTCCGTGGAAATACATTTGCAGTGTTTAGTTAGATTGTATGATCCAATTTTACCTCAGTCACAATTCTGGGCAAAACAAATCAAATCAGTCTAGGGGCTTTAGGAGAAACTGAAACATTCAAATTTACTCTTTGGGAAAGGTACAGAAAGATAGAAAGAAAGCTAACTGACATGATAATTGTAATTGTTATCATGAAATATGTAGCTTTAATTATGTTTTGTTCAAACCTTTAATTTGACCATTACAAATTTTAAGTACTAAGCATTGTGATGAAAACTGGCTGATTTATATAGTATGTGAAAGTTTAGGTTTTTGATTTTTCAGTTAGAAACCTTTGAGTTTTCTGTCTATCTGAAGTTAATAATTAACTTGTGAGTATTTCTGTAGCCATGGTGACTTCTTATTAAGCAAGTGTTAAGTCTTGGTTTTAGAGACAATGGGTTTTTATGCACCACCAATGGATTTTTTTTATTATTGTTGATTATTTTGAAACCCAGCAAGATAAAGAATGGGACCTTACAGTTTGTTTGAGGGTTCTGAACTTATTGTTAAGCTTAAGAGAAACACACATAGCTTAGAGAAGGAGGCTTTTAGTTTTAGTTTTTAATTTTGGAGCGATCCTACGGTTTCCTTGAAAGAGGTTGGCTATGTAGACCAATGCTCCTGAGAAGGGAACAATATATAGTGAACTAGATTACCTTGTAGTAAAGAGTTAGTGTTAGCACCAGATTAGAAATGTTGGGATAAAACCCTGAAGTGCTTACTTAAGCTGAGGATATTTAAGTGCAGGTATATAATAGCTCTGGGAAAAACCTAACTGCAGTTCCAGTTGAATATTTGAAGTCCCAACTGACTTAAACATACCAAAGTTTATATACAAGGATTCTGATGTGAGTATTGCATGAGTGGTATTTTTGGGCATTTTACCAAGGTGTGTTTTGGGTTCTGCACAAAAGCTGTGTGTTTTGTCTTTTAAACTGATGACAGAGTGTTTTATAATTATTGGGATTATACTTTTACTATGTTTAAACATCTTTGAATTTGTATCCTAAGTAGATGTGTGGTTGATTGTATTTTATCTTCATTCCTGTTCTTAATAAACTTCTGTTTTGTTGTTAATGCAAAATCTGAGGCATTGTGTTTTTATGTTTCAGGGCAAGACTACTTTGGCAAAAACAACAAAAAATGATCTATGAAGTCAGGATTCGTCGAGGATCTGAATTGCCCAGTAATATCATCAGCTAGGATCATAACAGGAAAAAAAGAAAATAATGACTGAAAAGCAAAAAAAAGTTTAGAAAGCAATATAAAAGATTTAAGGGACTGGTGGTATAACATATGATCACAGATTGAAGTACATTTATCAAAACAAAGCAACTGTCACACATAACATTGGAAAAGTGCATCATGCTTCAATTGACCCCAGTTAAGAGGGAGACAGAGGCTTTTATACTGTTGGGCTATAACTTATGATATTCTGATGAAACCATGAGCATGGCTCTTAAAGATGTATTGCTTGCAGCTGTAAAGCATAACACATCTTTCTTTCTGTCTATACCCACATTACCAACATTTTCTCTGTCATCAGCCTCTCTTTCCCTTGTCTTTACATGTGAAATAGTAGCAGCAATAGCCTCAAGCATGCCTTGCTGTTTTACAAGATCATGGCTTCAATTCTCTTTTAGTGTCAGCTCCTTATCACCCCAACTCCTCAATATTTCAAAATCTATCTGTCTTCTTTAAATACTTAGTGATCTAACCTACACACACACTGGGACATAGAAATCCAGATATCACCGCCTTCTGAGAAAAGAAATTCCTTCATATCTCAACTTTAAATGAGTGCCCCATTATTTTGTAACCATGTTCCCTAGTTCAAGATTCGCCCAATATAAACATGTTTAATTTGTTTCCAATTGTCTGTCTCACCTGCAGCCTCTTTGTTTTCCCTTTCCCGTTACATATTCCAACATTATTTGAATTATGCTTATTTTAAAGGTAGTGAATTTCTTCAGGGCGCTATTAATTTAATTGAGCTCATGTAAGTGTGGGAATAAAGCTGCTGCAGCTCTAGTGCAGAGATAGTAGG
This sequence comes from Rhincodon typus, assembly GCF_021869965.1. Classification (NCBI taxonomy): domain Eukaryota; kingdom Metazoa; phylum Chordata; class Chondrichthyes; order Orectolobiformes; family Rhincodontidae; genus Rhincodon; species Rhincodon typus. The sequence continues at coordinate 68,988,099 of NC_063332.1, forward strand.
AACTGCAGATGCTGGAGAATCTGAAATAACAAGGTGTAGAGATAGTAGGAACTGCAGATGCTGGAGAATCTGAGATAACAAGGTGTAGAGGTGGATGAACACAGCAGGCCAAGCAGCATCAGAGGAGCAGGAAAGCTGACGTTTCGGGCCTAGACCCTTCTTCAGAAATTTCCGAAACATCAGCCTTCCTGCTCCTCTGATGCTGCTGGGCCTGCTGTGTTCATCCAGCTCTACACACCTTGTTAGTTCTAGTGCAGTTGAATAACAACTTTATTTCCATAATTCTATGGGAGCTAACTGAATAACAAAAATCATACCTCAAGGGATATTTCACACTCTAAACTTTCTAGTCCTAGTTAATGTTGTTGGGTGTGTTACATATCAAATGTATACACATTTAAATTGTTAAGTAAATTGGAGTCTTTTTTAAGTCTCTAACTATCCATGCATTAAGAAGTCTAGGCTGAAAGAATTGAATTAGGAACAGGCAAAATCTAAAATTGGACATAAACTTTTAGATTAAGCTGGATCCCTTAATGATTGCAAAGTAAAAGCCACCTTTATTGTGTAAACTTTTAAAGAAAATGCTTTTTTATCAACTAATTTCTAAAGAATATATGTGTATATTGGTATACACATACACACACAGACACACACACACACACACAGACACACACACGCCAAGGATGTTCTGTCAATCTGATTAAACAGGGAAACCTCATGGTCAATGTAAGCTTCAAATAATAAAACAGTTCTGGGAGTGAGTGGCAAGGCCCACTACATACAGCAGACGTGTTGCTCCCGGTAGCCAAGCTATCACCTGACACAAGTACTGGTCCAGTTTCTAATTGATATAGGTTGTGGATTAATGAAAAGAATCTGGAATATAAGCTTTTCTGATTGTGTCTATTACTCAACTTAAAGTCACATTGTGTCCTGAGCTCACCACTGTAAAGTAACAAAAGAGCAGCTGAAAGAAGCTCAGTTCTTGGCATAGAGAGCTCAATATTCTTACTGCCTGTTTCTAACATCAAAGCCAGCGAGTCAAATAGAGCATATTATATATTGGCTATGTCACTTTCACTGTTATGACAGCTAAGTATGTGAAAGCAGCAACAGTAGGGGCTTTCGGGGCATGGTGAATGCCCGAAGATGATGAGCCTACTGGAAAAGACTTAATGACAGTCAAGCGCTTTAATGAGGTGTGAACAGCTGCTCAAACTAGCAAAATAGTTGGCATATTTAATGCAGTTTAAGAGATGCCTCTGTACATGATATCTCTAGCAATGTTTGATTGTCAGCACCGTTTGTACAATATAGCCAGCTATTTGGGATAAGCAGTGACCACACAATTGGTGAGGGCAATACCAGGCTGCCACAAAATTGTGGCCAGGCTGCCCTTGATTTTCCCTTCATTGAAAATTCCTCCTTTCACTTTCCAATCGCTGGATAGTAAGCAGGCAAATTTTATTAAGACAAACATCTGAGTTGCCAGATTAGGTAAATCACAGATTTTCCATTACATGACAAACCATTCATGACAATGATTCAGCAAATGATGGCTAACTTCCTGCTAAAATTTCTGCGCATGAGAAAATGAGTTCCAGGTATTATCATGTTACAACTGGACAAGTCAGATCCCAGACTGAATCTGGTTTGATTGTTCACATTTAGTTTCTTTTTTATTAATGTGTTGGTCTTTCACTGAATCATATGCACACAAGGTAGCAGGTTTGGTTTAAACAGTAAGTCAGAAGTTAATTACTTAAAATAAATAACAATGAAATAAAACAAAGCAAGCTATCCACACATAATATGGTCTGAAAAATTTCACTATACAAAGCAAAACAAAACCCCATATAATTTCTTTTAAAATTCATTCACACAGATGTGGACATCATTGGCTAGGCCAGCATCTATTGCCCATCTCTAATTGTCCAGGGGGTGGTTAAGAGTCAACCACATTGCTGTGGGTCTGGAGTCACATGCAGGCCAGACCAGGTAAGGATGGCAGTTTCTTTTCCTAAAGGGCATTAGTGAACAAGATGGATTTTCCAACAATCGGCAATGGGTTCATGATCACCATTACACTCTTAATTCCAGATTTTTTAATTGAAATCACCTTCCACCATCTGACGTGATGGGATTCAAACCCAGGTCCCCAGTGTCTCTGGATTGACGGTAATAATACCACCAGACCATCACCTCCCCTGAGGTATTCTCCAACAGCAACAATTTACAATGGTTGATTGTCATCACCATTTGTACAATATAGCCAGCTATCTGGGATAATCAGTTACAATGCAACAAAATCCAGACAGACAGTTCCTTCTTGTCCAATCTGTAGGCTTGACTTAACTGCATCTTCTCAGTTCTAGTTCTATGAGCTGGTAAGGCTTCTTACAGAATCCTACACAACTGTAGGCTTGGATATTCTCAGTCTTTTAATAATCTGAAGAGTTCTACAAACGCTCTGGGTTTGGACTTTCACAAACTAAACTTTTATACTGAGGTAATTTATCTCCTCATTTGCTCTGAACAATCTCCTTTTCTTTGGGAGTTACCATTTGCCAGTCAGGTCTCCTTTCAACTTTCTGAAAGTTTTTGAACTAATAAAAAAAACTTGCTCGCACTAGTCTGTACTAATCTAATGGCTTGATGTTTTCTATCTCTTGTTGTAAACCGCTACAGTACAAATAAACTTCCATTTACATTCCAGGAGGCACATATTGTTTTAAAATCATGGTTCCAGAAAGATTGTCCTTGTTAATTTTTTAAACTCCTTCACAGAAGACCCATCATTTCAAAATTACTAAGTATTCAAACTGCAAAAGGAAGAGAGGAAATAAACACAATAACTATAACTGGAGAAAAAGTCATAGGGTAAAGACTGGAGCTAAACATTGATATATCAACCAAGCCTAATTGAATGCATCACATGATATTAAACAAAGTGCTGCGGAAATATTGGATGCTCTGGTAATAATTTTCCAGGAATGCTTAGATTCTGGAAATGTTCCAGAGGATTGAAAATCTGCCAATGTAATGCTTTTAATTAAAAAGGTAAAGCAACAAAAACTCCTAACTATAGGACAGTTAGCTTGATATCTGTTATTGGGGAAAATGTTAAAGTCTATTATAAAGGATGTAATAGCAGAGAATTTAGAAATACTTAATATGATCAAACAGAGTTAGCATGGCTTCATGAAAGGGAAATCATGACTGACAATTTTACCAGAAATCTTTGAGGAGGTAACAAGCAGATAGATAAAGGTGGAGTAATATATTTGGATTTTCAAAAAGAATTTGATAAAGTACTACACATTAGATTGATAAGACATTATAAGATAAGAGACTATAGTGTTGAAGTTCATATATTAGCATGAATAGAGGATTGGTTAACTAATAGAAGACAGAGAGTTGGAATAATGTGGCAATTTCAAACTGGCAAACTGTAATTAATGGAGTGCCAAATAGATCAGTTCTGGGGCCACAGTTACGTACAATGTCTAATAATGACTTTGATGAAGAGAGTGAATGTACTGTAGCCAAGTTTGTGTATGTCACAAAAATAGGCAGGTTATCAAGTAATCAGGATGACACAAAGAGTCTGCAAAGAGATAAGTGAGTGGGCAAAAACTTGGCAAGTGGAATATAATGTGGGAAGATGTGAGTTTAAGCACTTTGTTAGGAAGAATAGAGGAGCTGAATATTATTTTAATGGAGAAATATTGCAGAAAGTTACAGAACAGAATGATTTGGGAGTCCTTATTTATGAATCAGAAAAAATCTAGCATCCAAGTTCAACGGGTAATAGGGAAAGCAAATGGAAGGTGGCCTTTATTTCAAAGAAAATGGAGTATAAAAATGGGAAAGTCTTGCTAAAACTGTACAAGTCACTAGTCAGACCTCAGTCGGAATACTATTAACAGTTTGGATGCCTTATCTAAGGAAAGATACACTGGCATTGGAGGTAGTCCAGAAAAGGTTGATCCCAGGTATGGAGGGATTATCTTATGAGGAGAGGCTGAGTAGGCCTGGTATGCATTGGAATAAAGAAGAATAAAATATTGAAACATACTAGATTCTTTTGAAAATTCACAGCTCCAAAGGTTGTTTCCCCTTGTCGGAGTGTCTCGGACCAGAGGTTGTAATCTTAGATTAAGGGATTGCACGTTTAAGACTGAGGTGAGGAGGAATTTCTTCTCTCAAATGATATTGAATCTGTGGAATTTTTTACCACAGAGCACTGTTGAGGTCAGGACATTGAGTATATTCAAGGCTATTTTTAACCAGGATGGGGATAAGGGGTAAAGACAGGACAGTGTAGTTGAGGGATTAGCAGAGCAGCCTTGATCTCATTGAATGACAGAGTAGCCTCAGTGGGCTGAATGACCTACTCTGCTCCTGTGTCAATACAATAAGAACATAAGCCATAGGAGCTTCATCAATCCTTGCAGGCCCCTCATCAACTCGGCAAAAAGAACATGAAATGTCCAGGAAAAATTTGTAGACAAATGGAAATCTTCAATGAAGTGAGTCACCAAAGGTATTTGCTAAAGTGCCATATAACAGGGTTATCAGCAAAGTTAATTCCAAGAGCAAAGGGAAGATTACATCATGCATACAACATAAGCTGAGTGACAGTCAACAGAATGTACTGATAAAGAAAAGAGATACTGGACAAAGTACATAATGGATGACTAATCCATTTTTTGCTGCTGTTGATTGTTAACATGCTTTCACATAAAGTTAGAGATGATTAAGGTGACAGCTACCTTACACTGAACTTGAATTTTGGTCCTCTATCTCAATATATTCAAGGATTCGTCATGCCCTATCTGAAGGTAGCAATTTCACAGGCAACTAACTGCGTAATAATACTATCATACAATATGCTTCCAACTCACCTTTACTATGAACTTTTATCACCTCTTCATTGCTGGATTTCAAAATATGTATTTATGCAGATATGTGGGTTATTAAGAAATCCAAGATGAAGCTATTTTACTTCATAGCATTCACTTTCTCACGAGACAGTGTAATCAGAGATTTGTGAGTTGGAAACCTGTCAATATTTTTAATAAATATTTATGTGAAGCATTTATGTAAATCCGAATAGCAATCAATGTGTATTTATTCAATATATGCAATAATGAGATCGGATAGAAATTACAGATGCTGGGTTACACAGTTTAATGGAGCAATACATAATGTGATTCATTCAGAACATGGAATAGGTGGGATTCTCTAAGGTTGGTAATTGGCACTCCTTCTGTTTTTATGAAAGGAAGGAGTTCTACATTGTGGAGAGGAGATTCCAATCAGGCCACATTCAGAAATGCAGTGCGTACAAACATTCTCACAGCTCTTTCATGGTGTAGGACTGTTGGGAGAAGGCAAATCCCACCCCTTTTCCACAGCAGCGAGCTGCTCCATCCTGACATTTAACGGATCCAGAATCACAAACAGCCACTTTGGCAGCTGCTGTTAAACAGTCAGTACATCAGGTGAGTGTGAGGTTAAAGTGCAGTGAGGGTAGGGTGCCGGTGTGTCAGGGGCGAGAATGGGTACTAGGGTCCCAGGTAAGCAGAGTGCTAGCTGGAGAGGGGATAAGGTGCTAGAGGTAGGGTGCCAGGTAAGTAAAGTGTCAGATAAGTAGGGTACCGGCTAGATAGGATGCCAAGAAGGAAGAGGGTAATGTTCCAGGATGCAAGTGGCAAGAGGACTAGGTAATAGATTAAATGTTGAGGATAGTTTGAGGTGGGTGGGAGAAATCAGATCGGGAAGTGGAGAAAATGGATGTTGGAAGGATTTGGGATTTGGTGTTGAGGGTCAGGACTGATAATGCGGAGGGTGTGGCTGTGCTAATAGATTGGGGGTCAGGTTCTGCCTGGCAGGAGGAGGCAGGGAGGGTGGCATTGAGGTCAGTTCAAGTCTGATGGCAGGATTCACTCCACAGGAGGTAAACTCTCTATTTAATAATCTAACTTTTCCTAAGAAATTTTCAATTACAATTCCTTCAGAGTCTGCTACAATTGGGATTCAGAAGGATCCCCAGGCGCAGCTTTTATCATCCTTACCTGATCTGGCCCACACGTGAGTCCAGACCCGCAGCAATGTGGTTGCCTCTTAACTGCCCTCTGGGTAATTTGCGATGGGCAATAAACGCTGCCTGGTCAGTGACACTTTCATCCCATAAAGGAATAAAGAAAAAATAATGACCATCTGGTTGTTGAAAAATCCAGGCCAACGTTATTTTGCTTTGTTTTCACAATTCCTCATGCATAAAAAGCAAACTGTAGGTTTGGAAAAGCTAATAATTTACTTAAAAACAAATAAGCGTTAGACCTGCTATCATTTCATGGTCCCTCTGAGCCTCTCCACTGGGTGCTTATTAAATATTTCTTCCTTCCAGTATGTAACTTCTTGAATTTGTCAATGTTCAATTTTATTTGCTATTCTTCTGCAGCTTTTTTTTTCCAGAACCTTCTGTAATATTTTAGTTGTTTCATCAGATTTTATTATCATAGCCATATCGCTCTAGTTTTGTAACATCTGAACATTTTACTGAATGCATTTTAATTTTGGAGTCAGATAATATTTTTTGCATGTATGAGGAACGATAGGGATGTCATAATTGATTACTGGAATCTTCCAGCGCCTTTACAGCCCCAGTCTCATATCAGTCATTGAAATAGAAGCCTCTGCTTTCCTCCTTTCTTTCAGCAAGCTATCTGACAATTAAAGGTCTATAAAGAATAAATGATGAACGAGCTAAGTAAATATTCAATTTGTCAATTGTAATTAGATACAAATATTGAATCTTCTATTGTGCTTACAAAATCCTAACAATTTTATACCACTATTGAGTGTCTATGTTTTAAAGTTAACACTTCACCCACTTAAACTGTGAGGTGAATCTTAACTCCAAAAAATATGGATGGTTTGGTTCTTGTTACACGCTAAGATGCAAAACACAAATCCAACCTACCCACTTCTTGTTTTAACAAAAGTGGGGATAGTAGTGGCCTAACAATCAATTCGCAGGAAACAGATTGGTTATTTAAATATTACAATGAGCCTGCATTTTAGCAAATATTCAATTTATAATCACAGTCATCTATTTGTTTTCAGGCTTTGAGAAACTTGGCAGCTTGAAGGAGACATATGTAGGGTAAGTGAATCTATTGCATAGCCTGTGGGCCGGAAGGAACAGGAGTGCTTCCCCAGCGAACTTACTTCGAGAGGTCTCTACAATTTGACTGCTCACCACCCTGATTACCATCAGACTCCCACATGTCCTCTCCATGATCAGAAATTTTGACCACCCTCACATCCTCCAACTCCACGATGAAAACCTTACTGTCACCATTCAAACCACGACCACCTCAGAATGTGGACACATCTAATCAATAATCTTGTTATCTCTGCATAATCTCGACTTCCTTCCACAACCTGGCAGGCGATACGGTACAAGTCAGGTCCTCGAATGTAACCTGGTTTGATATCAGTTTATTTTTTGCAGTTGATTATTGCGATGTTTAGTCATTGAGCATATTCAAACAAGGCTGAAAATGTTTTTCAACAAAAAGAAACAAGTTTAATACATATAACAAAAAAAATCAAAGCTATACATAAAAGATCATGTACAACGTTCTTAACAAAGGCAGAAAAAAAACAAAGCTTCAGTCTATTTCCCAGTAATACAGGATGAGTTTAAACTAACGTGTCAGGAGGATGGGAAACTAAAGGGTAACCCAAATTAGAAGAAAGACAATAAGATCTAAATGAGACTAGAAGGCAGAAGAAATAAAGTTGAGCATTGAATATGTTTCAAAGGGGAAATGCTGCAAAAAAGACAACATTAAGGGCATTCTGCCTGAATGCACACAGCAGGCTCTACAGGGTAAAAAATCTAAAGGCATAAATAAAGATACACTTGTGTGATATAAATGCCATGACAGAAACTTGGCTGCACGGTGATCAGGATGAGAAAAAAAACGAAGAAACTGTGGATGCTGTAAATCAGGAACAGAAACATAAGAACATAAGAACTAGGAGCAGGAGTAGGCCATCCGGCCCCTCGAGCCTGCCCCGCAATTTAATAAGATCATGGCTGATCTTTTTGAGACTCAGCTCCACTTACCCGCCCACTCACCACAACCCTTAATTCCCTTACTGTTCAAAAATTTATCTAGCCTTGCCTTAAACACATTCAGCGAGGTAGCTTCAACCACTTCACTGGGCAGGGAATTCCACAGATTCACAACCCTGTGGGTGAAGAAGTTCCTCCTGACCTCAGTCCTACATCTGCTTCCCTTTACTTTGAGGGGATGCCCTCTAGTCCTAGTTTCACCTGCTAGCGGAAACAACCTCCCTGCCTCTACCTTATCTATTCCCTTCATAATCTTATATGTTTCTATAAGATCTCCACTCATTCTTCTGAATTCCAATGAGTATAATCCCAGTCTACTCAGTCTCTCCTCATAATTCAAACCTCTCAACTCTGGAATCAACCGAGTGAATCTCCTCTGCACCCCCTCCAGTGCTAGTATATCTCTTCTCAAGTAAGGAGACCAAAACTGCACACAGTACTCCAGGTGTGGCCTCACCAGGACCCTATACAGCTGCAGCATAGCCTCCCTGTTTTTAAACTCCATCCCTCTAGCAATGGCAGACAAAATTCCATTTGCCTTTTTAATTACCTGCTGCACCTGCAATCCTACTTTTAGCGATTCCTGCACAAGGATACCCAAGTCCCTCTGCACAGCAGAGTGCTGCAATTTTTTACCATTTAAAACATAGTCCATTTTGCTGTTATTCCTACCAAAATGGATGAGCTCACACTTATCAACATTGTACTCCATCTGCCAGACCTTTGCCCACTCACTTAGACTATCTATATCCCTCTGCATACTTTCAGTGTCTTCTGCACACTTTGCTGTACCACTCACCTTCGTGTCATCTGCAAATTTTGACACACCACACTTAGTCCCCAACTCCAAATCATCGATGTAAATTGTAAACAATTGCGGTCCCAACACTGATCCCTGAGACACACCACTAGCCACTGACCGCCAACCAGAAAAACACCCATTTATCCCTACTCTTTGCTTTCTACTGGTCAACCAATCCTCTATCATGCCAATACATTACCTGTAATACCGTGAAACTTTATCTTATGTAGCAGCCTTTGATGTGGCACCGTGTCAAATGCCTTCTGGAAATCCAGATACACCACATCCACAGGTTCCCCATTGTCCACCATGCAAGTAATGTCCTCAAAGAATTCCACCAAATTAGTTAAACATGACCTACCCTTCATGAACCCATGCTGAGTGTTCCCAATGGGACAATTTATATCCAGATGTCTTGCTATTTCTTCCTTAATGATAGATTCAAGCATTTTCCCCACTACCGAAGTTAAGCTAACTGGCCTATAGTTACCTGCTTTTTGTCTACTTCTTTTTTTAAACAGTGGCATCACATTGGCTATGTTTTCCAATCTGCGGGAACCACTCCAGAGTCCAGTGAATTTTGGTAATAATTACCAGTGCACTTGCTATTTCCCCTATCACCTCTTTTAGAACGCTGCGATGCATTTCATCAGGGCCAGGAGACTTGTCTACCTTTAGCCCCATTAGCCTGCCCAGCACTGCCTCCTTAGTGATAATAATTGTTTCTAGGTCCTCACCTGCTATAACCTTCTTGCCATTAGTTTTAGGCATGTTATTTGTGTCTTCCACTGTGAAGACCGACACGAAATAACTGCTTAATGTCTCACTATTTCCTCATTCCCAGTTATTTAATTGGCCTTCTCATCCTCTAAAGGACCAACGTTTACCTTCGCCACTCTTTTACGATTTACATATTTATAGAAACTTTTGCTGCCTGTTTTTATATTCTGAGCTAGTTTACTCTCATAATCTATCTTACTTTTCTTTATAACTTTTTTTGTGGCTTTCTGTTGGCCTTTAAAGGTTTCTCAGTCTACTAGTTTCCCACTATTCTTTGCTTTTTTGTGTGTGTTTTTTTTCAATCTGATACTTTCCTTTATTTCCTTAGACATCCATGGCTGGCTCTCTCTTTTCTTACAGTTCTTCCTTATCACTGGAATATACTTCTGCTGAGCATGTGAAAAATCGCTTTGAATCGCTTTGAAACAGAAGTTGCTGGAAAATCTCAGCAGGTCTGGCAGCATCTGTGAAGAAAATATCAGAGTTAACGTTTCGGGTCCAGTGACCCTTCCTCACATGTTTGATTCAAATAAGGGAAATTATGAAAGCATGAGGCACAAATTGGCTCAGCTGGATTAGGAAAATATATTCCAGGAGCGACAGCGAAATTAATGATGGTGGACAAGGAAAAAGATGAGAATGGAAGTCCTGTCAGAGAGAGGAGCTGAACTTCTTCAAGGTGGACATACCTAGAAGAGAAGTGGCAGTCAGTTAAATACTAAATAAAAACCAAAAGAATTGCAGATGCTGTAAATATGAAACAAAAACAGAAATTCCTCATTCCTCAATCTGCTGAGGTTTTCCAGCAATTTCTGCTTTTGTTTCTTATTTACAGCATCCACAGTTCTTTTGGTGATTTCTGACCTTGTCTACCCCAGTCCAACACCGGCACCTCCACATCATATTCTTCAAGCTGATTAAAACTTTAATCTCCCAATACGGGAACTTATCATACATTTATGAATTAAACAGCGTGTCAATGTCTTGATGTTTTATTTGGTTCCATTTTCTTTGGATGAAAAAGTAACTTCAGAGTAGGCAGGTTTTCTACATCTCACAGTAGTTTCACAAAGCTTTCCTCAATCTGCAGTCAAGTGATCTTAAGAGGCATTTTAGATCAGTGTTTGTCTTTCTTAAAAACATCACAAATTCATGAAAGTTTCAGGTATTAAAATCAGCCTTTGGATGTTGAATATCGATTGCCTGTTTTTGCTACAGAAGATAACATTGTTGAGCATCCTACAGAATTTAATAATGGTGCTATTGTTCTTATTAAGTGAAAATTATTTGATTCATGAAATGCACATTTGTCCATTACAGACAATACCTTTTTATGCTTGCCTGACATAGTGTGTTCAATTGACTGAGAATGAAGAGTTTCTTTGAATAACTCACAGCGGGAATACAATAAAAGGGCCTCAGGTCAGCACATTCATAGTTAGATGGCTTTGTTAGAGGCTGCTGAATTCTTTAACAATGTATCACCTGAAAAAAAGCATTCTGTCTTATTGCCAGAGAGAACAACAGAATAAGTATGTCACCAATCGTAAGTTAAAAACATTCCACATGATATGGAGAATAGCTGACAGATTCAGATACTTTTAAATTTTTTCCTCTACTTTATAAGAACATAAGGACATTAGAAATAGGTGCATGAGAACACCATTTGGGAGCTCGAGCCTACTCCGCCATTCAAAATGATCATAGCTGACCCTCTACCTCAATTGCATTTTCCTACACGCTCTTTATTTCTCTTATTTCACAGAGATCAAAGGTCAACTGATTTCAGACTCAACAATATTAAACGCTAAAACTCCACCACCTCTGTGTTAGACAATTCGAAGTATTCTGAGACAACAAGATGCAGGGCTGGATGAACACAGCAGGCCAAGCAGCATCATAGGAGCAGAGAGGCTGAATTCTTTGAGTGAAGAATTTTCTCCTCATCTCAGTCCTACTCCTTATCCTGAGGTTGTGAACTCATGTTCTGATTTCCATTTGAAGGGAAGTACCTTTCAATGACTAACTTGACGAGTCCTTTCAGAATCATGTATGTTTAATGAGACCGTCTCTCATCCTTTTAAACTACAGAGAATATAAGCTCAATGTACTTGACCTTTTATCACAGTACAACTCTCTCACTCTAGGAAAAAATCTAGTGATTTTTTTGCTGCTCTGCCTCTGAGGCAAGTATATTCTTACTTAAGTATGGAGAGCACAAAGTACTCCAGATGAAGACTCACCAAACCCCATACAATTTTGCAAAGACCTTTATGCTTGAATTCCAATCCCCTTACAATCCTCTGTCCTAATTGCTTCCTGTACATGCATATGGTGGCTCAGTGGTTAGCACTGCTGCCTCACAGTACCAGGGACCCAGGTTCAATTCCATCCTCAGGCAACTGTCTGTGTGGAGTTTGCACATTCTCCCCACATCTGCGTGGCTTACTCCAGGTGCTCCGGTTTCCTCCCGCAGTCCAAAGATGTGCAGGTTAGGTGGATTGGCCAGGCTAAATTGCCCTTGGTATCCAGGGATGTGCAGGCTAGGTGAAACAGCCATGGGAAATGTGAGGTTACTGGGATAGGGTAGGGGAGTGCTTCTAGTTGGGATGTTCTTGGAAGGGTCAGTGTGGACTCCATGGGCTGAATTGCCTGCTTCCGTCCTGTAGGAATTCTATGTTAACATTTTGCATTCTTTCACTGAGTACACTCGAGGATCTCAAATTTACATTCAAATGTTCCAGCACAGTATGCCTCTTCTCAGCTTTAATGTAATGAATATAGCCACCACTTCCTGTGGTATTGCTGGTACTGGAGAGATGCTGGCCTATAATTGATGGCTCTCTGAGGCAGGACTTCCTATTCCTGAGTAAACCTTGCCAAAAGCAGGAATACAGAGTACTGGGCTAATGGTAAGATTCTTGGTAGTGTGGATGAGCAGAAAGATCTCGGTGTCCATGTGCATAGATCACTAAAAGTTGCCACCCAGGTTGATAGCGTTGTTAAGAAGGCGTACAGTATGTTAGGTTTTATTGGTAGAGGGATTGAGTTTCGGAGCCATGAGGTCATGTTGCAGCTGTACAAAACTCTGGTGCGGCCGCACTTGGAGTATTGCGTACAGTTCTGGTCACCGCATTATAGGAAGGATGTGGAAGCATTGGAAAGGGTGCAGAGGAGATTTACCAGGATGTTGCCTGGTATGGAGGGAAGGTCTTATGAGGAAAGGCTGAGTGTTTTGAGGCTGTTTTCGTTAGAGAGAAGAAGGTTAAGAGGTGACTTGATAGAGACATACAAGATCATCAGAGGATTAGATAGGGTGGACAGTGGGAGCCTTTTTCCTCGGATGGTGATGGCTAGCACGAGGGGACATAGCTTTAAATTGAGGGGTGATAGATATAGGACAGATGTCAGAGGTAGGTTGTTTACTCAGAGAGTAGTCAGGGCGTGGAATGCCCTGCCTGCAAAAATAGTAGACTCGCCCACTTTAAGGGCATTTAAATGGTCATTGGATAAACATATGGATGATAATGGAATAGTTTAGGTTAGATGGGCTTCAGATTGGTTTCACAGGTCGGCGCAACATCGAGGGCCGAAGGGCCTGTACTGCGCTGTAATGTTCTATGTTCTATGTTCTATGTTCTAAAAGCTGATTAATGGCCGATCAAATATTAAATGCTATGGGGCAGTTATCTATCTGCTGGCTCACCCTCTGTGAGTGGGCTTTCCTTACAACATTTTCTTCATCATTCATTCACAAGATGTAGACATCATTAACAGAAGAAATTGTTGCCCATCCCTAATTGCCCTTGAGAACATGGTGGCGAGACATTTTCTTGAACTGCTGTAACCCACTGTGCTGTTGGGAAGGGAATTTGAGAATGTGAGAAAGCATCTTGTGGTATACACTGTAGATTCGGTAGATAATGGCCCCTCAGATTATCACTTAGATTCCAGTGACTAGTCAGGACATATTCCAACTATGTATGGATCAAATTAATAAGAATCTAATAGTGTAGCTTCCCCTGCCAGTCAGCAATGTGTATGTCTTGTACAGTAACATCAGTAAGCCCAGAACCTCACTATGTATGTAACTCTGTGATTTTGAAAACTGGTAAATTGGTGTTCAAAAACTTCAAGATATCTGTCTCAACCTGACTTTCTATCGTGTATATTATGTGGGGTAGCATAGAGATAACCCTGAAATATATCAGTCAATGCATCTACTACCACTGGAGCTATCACTTCTTGAACCATAGAATGCAAGCTGTTATGTCCAGGGACTTGTCAGGATTTAGTTCCTTAAGTTTCTCTAATGTCTTTTTTTCCTGCCGATCTTAATTGCCTTATTTTCTCAGTTCATGTTAGCCCCTTGATTGTCCTCTGTTTCTGTTTTGTCATTTGTATTTACGACTGTGAAGACAGATGCAAGATATGTGTTCAATGTCTCTGCCATTTCCTCCTTCCTCGTGATAATTCCTTGTGTCCCTTCCTCTTAAGAGCTGTATTTTGCTTGCTGTGAGGAACACAGTGAGGATTCATGCTGATTTAGTATTTGATGTTGCCCTGGAGTGAATCCTTTGTGCTTCTTTGATAGCGATGCACCTCGTTTACAACTGAATTTTAAATAAAACATACGTAATAGACATAATTATCCAAAACCTTTACTCCTTGTTCCATGTATGTGTGTACTGATGAGGGCATGGTTCTAGTAAACATTATTTGCAATCCAGACTGAAAGTGTGGAAGGAAATAGAAGTAGGCAAAACTACAATGGCCAACTGGAGACTCCAAATATAAACACATTTTCAAAGTGTCATATTGAACTTGGAACATTAAATCTGTTTCACTCTCCACAGGTGCTACTAGACCTGTTGAGTTCCTTAAGCTTTTACCATGTTTCTTCCAGATTTCTAGCATCCAGAGTATTTTGCTTTTAAATTTTACTATTTAATAGTTTACCCTGCAACTTATTTCTAAATTTTAAAATTTAATATAATGCTGGAAGATATGAATAATTGTTATGCACTCAGTGCTTTTCAAATATTAAAACAATTCAACTATAACCACCAATCACACAAATGATTTAAGGACAGTAATTCCTCCTAGAGCTGAAGTAATTAGTTTAGAGATTAAGAAAAAAACTTAAAAAATTAATGTAAAATATTAG
>NC_063332.1:69008005-69010315 GCF_021869965.1 Rhincodon typus
GGGGAGGGGAAGGGGGTTCTGAAATAAATAGGGAGAGAGTGGGAGGCGGATAGAAGAGGGATAGAGGAGAGGATAGGTGGAGAGGAAACAAACAGGTCGAAGAGGCGGGGATGGGGCCAGTAAAGGTGAGTGTAGGTGGGGAGTTAGGAAGGGGATAGGTCAGTCCAGGGAGGACGGACAGGTCAAAGGGGCGGGATGAGGTTGGTCGGTAGGAGATGGAGGTGCGGCTTGAGGTGGGAGGAGGGGATAGGTGGGAGGAAGAACAGGTTAGGGAGGCAGGGATGAGCTGGACTGGTTTTGGGATGCGGTAGGGGGAGGGGAGATTTTGAAACTTGTGAAATCCACATTGATACCATTGGGCTGCAGGGTTCCCAAGTGGAATATGAGTTGCTGTTCCTGCAAACTTCGGGTGGCAACATTGTGCCACTGCAGGAGGCCCAGGATGGACATGTCGTCTGAGGAATGGGAGGGGGAGTTGAAATGGTTCGCGACTGGGAGGTGCAGTTGTTTAGTGCGAACCGAGCGTAGGTGTTCTGCAAAGCGGTCCCCAAGCCTCCGCTTGGTTTCCCCGATGTAGAGGAGGCCACAACGGGAACAGCGGATGCAGTATACCACATTGGCAGATGTGCAGGTGAAAATCTGCTTGATGTGGAAAGTCTTCTTGGGGCCTGGGATGGGGGTGAGGGGGGAGGTGTAGGTGCAGGTGTAGCACTTCCTGCGGTTGCAGGGTAAAATCCCGGGTGTGGTGGGGCTGGAGGAGAGTGTGGAGCGGACAAGGGAGTCACGGAGAGAGTGGTCCCTCCAGAAAGCAGATAAGGGTGGGGAGGGAAAAATGTCTTTGGTGGTGGGGTCGGATTGCAGATGGTGGAAGTGTCGATGGATGATGCGTTGGATCCGGAGGTTGGTGGGGTGGTACGTGAGGACGAGGGGGATTCTGTTTTGGTTGTTATTGCGGGGAGAGGATGTGAGGGATGAGTTGTGGGAAATGCGGGAGACACGGTCGAGGGCGTTCTCGACCACTGAGGGGGGGACGTTGCGGTCCTTGAAAAACGAGGACATCTGAGATGTACGGGAGTGGAATGCTTCATCCTGGGAGCAGATGCGGCGGAGGCGAAGGAATTGGGAATTTGCTACTTCACACTCACTTAATCTCTGTTATTGCAGCCAGAATCCATGCAACTCTCCCATTTTTACAGCTTAATTCTCCCCTTACTCACACTCACACACCCCCATCTACTGAACTACCTAGCCCTGCATGTCCCCTATGCCACATATTCACTCACTTATATCTTCTCGCCTCATTTCATCCACCTGAAACCAGCATGAAAGCATGTGTTAGACATGTTTATTGTACTCAATCACTCTCTTTCTCTCATTCCAAGGGGAAATAGTCTATAATAGGGCTGAAAGATCCTGTAGGGTTCTGAGATGCTTGACGTCTGCCTCCTCACCCATTGTGAGGAAAGGATTGTGGCACCGGCGGGAAAGGATTGGGATAACTCCTATGGAGATGCCAAAACAGATATGTTCCACTAACTAAATGAGAAGCCTTGTTGCTTGCAGCCTAGCTCCTACTGTCAAGGCTTTTTATTCCCATCTGCTCAACACTTTAACCCTTTGCTACAACGCTTTATTTTTATGTCTTGCAGATCACAGTGACATGTCCATGGTCTCAACAGGCAAGAGGATGTCATGGCCACACAGCCCCTTCTCCACTTTTGAGGAAGAAGTCACAGAACCCTCAGAGAAAGCACTGGCAAGGCTGCTGCCTGTATCCTCCCCCAGCTCAAATACTGCCACCTCAGAAGACACTTTAGTTAGATTAGAGTTGGGAGCACTTGCTCCTGAGCACTTTACTGGCACATCTCTGCAGCTCATTGAGGAAGAAATGCCCCAGGCCTTGGTACTCAGAGTCCTGCTGGAGACCAAGGACCTGCTCAGCTCCAGGCAAGGGAAGGCCCTTTGGTGTTCGCTATCTGTGAGCTTATACAAATGCACAGGCATACCCAGGAGCAGTAGTAGCTTTATGTGCATCTGCCTTTGTACGTTTATGTGTCTATGTGTGATTGTGTGCATCTGTGTCTGTGTCAATGTGTGTGCACGTGTGTGTGTGTGTGTGTGTGTGTGTGTGTGTGGATATGTGTGTGTGTGTGCGCACGCGTGCGTGTATGTCTATGCCTATGTGTGCGCATCTGTGTACGTGTGTGTATATGTGTGTGTGCCTGTGTCTATGTGTGTGTGTGCCTGTCTGTATGTATGAGTGATTGTGCATGTCTGTGTCTATGTGTGTGCATTTGTGTACGTGTGTAT
>NC_063332.1:69010325-69053978 GCF_021869965.1 Rhincodon typus
ATTGTGCATGTCTGTGTCTATGTGTGTGCATTTGTGTACGTGTGTATATGTGTGTGTGCCTGCGTCTATGTGTGTGTGTCTGTGTCTATGTGCATGTGTGCCTGTGTCTATGTGTTTATGTCTGTGTGTGTATCTGGGTGTGTGTCTGTGTCTACATGTGTGTGATTGTATGTGTGTGTGTGTCTGTATCTGTGTCTACAGCAGACACCTCAAGGTGCTGGAGCAATACCACCAACGCTGCCCGCACAAGATCCTGCAAATCTGCTGGGAAAAAAGACTCACCAACACCAGAGTCCTCGAACAGGCCAACATCCCCAGCTTCGAGGCACTGGCTATGATGGCCTGGGCACATTGTCCACATGACTGACACGAGATTCCCCAGGCAGGTGCTCTACTCCCAGCTTCGAAACAGCAGGCAAACTCCAGATGGACAGAGGAAGCACTTCAGTGATACCATCAAGGCCTCACTGGCAAACTGCAGCATTCCCACAAACACCCAGGAATCACTGGCCCAAGACCAGCCAAAGTGGAGGAAGAGCATCCGGGAAGGAGCCTATCACCTCGAGATTTGATGTTGGGAAAAAGCGGAAGCCAGCCAAAAGCAGTGTGAGGAGTGCACTGCCACAACAGCGCTCCATCCACCTCCTCCCATGACCACCTTCTGCTCCAAGTGTAACAGATCCTGGGGAAGCCGCCTTGGTCTGTACAGCCATCTACGAACTCACCCTGAGAGTGGAAGAGAGCTATTCTCGTCTGCAAGGGACCGCTAATAGTGTGTGTGTGTCTGTGTGTGTGTTCAGGCCTTTATGAACAGATTGGCAGCTGCCAGTCCAGCCACCTTAGAGAACACTGGATATGTGAACAGACTGGCACTCCATCACTACAGTCATTAGCGCTCAGCACCAAAGGCAAGGAGACAGGGAATTGGAGCTGCTTGACCTCACTCCAGGTGTGCCTTCATCACAAGGAGCTAGGACGGTGACAGTAAACACCCAGCCTAAGGAGAACCATACACACCTCTCTTCATGCACTCATTCTAGATAAGTCTTTATTCTCTTGCTGATGTCAAAACCATGAGATCAGTTTCATCATCATCATTTAAATGAACTGCATTGTACTACAGTTATCAAATGGCTGGAGGATTCCAAATATCACATTCCTGTTTATAAGGTGGAGAGGAAAGAATCCTGGTGGCCACATTTAATATCAGTGGAAATGTTCCCTGCAAGCTATGTGCCTGCCCAACAACCCCAAAGTTCTTAGGCATGCTGCACTAAAGTCAATTTCCTTTAAGTCACATATACCCTACCATGCAAACAAATTAGAAGTGCCACCTACTTAAAGAAGCCACTTAATCAGAGAAGGAGGTTTTATTTACCAGTCAGGAAGGAACTACTAGAGAGCCTAGAGATCATCATCAACATGAAAATTAGTTCTCACTTGAAGAAACAAGTGTTGATAAGGAAAAACTGCAGTTAACAGATAGCTCATGAGTACAGTAGATGCTGTATATAGACTTTTGAAAGACATTTTATAAAGAATCACTCAAGAAACTAATTTGGCAAATAGAAACACTTGGAATTAAAATGATTCTGGTAACCTAACTATTCAAAAAAAATTATTGGAAGGACAAAGGCAACAGATGCAATGGGACTATCAACTACAAGTTCTGCTCCAAAATGCACACCATCCTGACTTAAAATTATATCGATATGCTTTACTGTCTGTGGACGAAATTGAAATTTTCTCCCTGCCAGCCTTGTTGGTGAACCTATACCACATGGACTGTAACAGTTTGAGAGGATGGGTGACTGCCACTTCCTTCAGGTGAATTCAGGATGTGCAAAGAATTCCGGTCTAACTCACAATGCCCACAACCCATGAACATTTTTTAAAGAATTTGGGCATGTAATTGGCTAAGGCACGTGAAGCAGTGGTGATTAGGTGTTTATCTGACTAGAGAAAAATATCCCATCTTCTACAACATTACCACTATATATCATCCAAAAGAAAAGCAGTGACTCAAACACAAGAACACAAGAACTAGGAGCAGGAGTAGGCCGTCCGGCCCTTTGAGCCTGCTCCGCCATTCAATAAGATCATGGCTGATCCTTTCGTGGACTCAGATCCACTTACCCGCGTTCTCACCGTATCCCTTAATTCCTTTATTGTTCAAAAAAAATCTACCTTTGTTTTAAAAGCGTTTACTGAAGTAGCGTCAACTACTTCACTGGGCAAGGAATTCCATAGATTAACAACCCTCTGGGTGAAGAAATTCCTTCTCAGTTCAGTCCTAAATCTGCTCCCTCTAATCTTGAGGCTATGCCCTCTTGTCCTAGTTTCACCTGCCAGTGGAAACATCCTCTCTACTTCTATCTTATCTATTCCCTTCATAATTTTATATGTTTCTATAAGATCCCCCCTCAATCTTCTGAATTCCAATGAATATAATCCCAATCTACTCAGTCTCTCCTCATAAGCCAACCCCCTCAACTCCGGAATCAACCTAGTGAACCTCCTTTGCACCCCCTCCAGTGCCAGTACATCCTTTCTCAAGTAAGGAAAACAAAACTGCACACAGTACTCCAGGTGCGGCCTCACCAGCACCTTGTACAGCTGCAACATAACCTCTCTGCTTTTAATTTCAATCCCTTTAGCAATGAAGGACAAAATTCCATTTGCCTTCCTAATTACTTGTTGTACCTGCAAACCCTTTGGAAAGTGCCAGAATAGGACTTAAAAAAATTATAATCCTTCTGTTATGTTTGTCTTAAGAATTAGAAAATAAGACTGAAATCAGCAACTTATTTTGTAATTTGCAGTGATGATTCATCCCACAGAGGGAATACTTGCTGGTTCATCGTAGATTAATAGGCACGTTGACATCTTTATTTCTCACTGATGTAAGTTTCCATGGATTTAAAACAATGAGGATTCCCTTATGGTTAATTAGCTGAAATATACACTGTCAGTTAGAAACGGCTTAGGCTATCAATAACATTTGTTGATAGATAGCATATTTAGAGTTCATTAAACAATGAGGAATCTGCTGTTTACTAAATTCTAAGGATTAAATTCAGTTTTCACCTCTTAGTGATTGATGGCACAGAGTCAGAGCCATAAACTGGGGCATTCTATTTCAGTGTTTAGTCCCAATAGACACCATAAGCTGTAACAAAAACATAAATGACAGAAATAGTCAGCAGGTCTGGCCACATCTCTGAAGAGAAGAACGGAACGAGCAATTCAGAGTTGATAGCCTTTTCAGTTGATTTGTGATTTGATATGATTTATTATTGTCACCTGTACCTTAGTACAGTGAAAAGTTTTTGTTTTGCATGCAGTACAGGCATATTATAACATACAAAGACACAAAGATCATGGGGTGATTGAACTGAGCTAGGAATATAAAGTTACAGCTGCAGAGAAGGTGCACAAAAAACGAGATCAACATTAAATTTGAAATTTGAGAGGTCCATTCAGAAGTCTAATAACAGTGGGAGAAAACCTGTTCTTGCACCTGTTCATACGTGTATTTAAGCTCTTGTATCTTCTGTCTGACAGAAACAGTTGGAAGAGATTATAACCTGGGCAGGAGGGATCTTTGATGATGTTTGTTGCCTTTGTGTAGCAATGAGAAGTTTCATCAAGGTCGTCAACCTGAAACATCAAATTCGATTCTCTCTCAGTGATGCTGTCAGATCTGCTAACTATTTTAGCATTTCCTGTTTCAATTTTAAGCTCATAACATCAACATTACTTTGCTTATAAATAAGATGACTCTTGACACTGTTAAAACCTGTCCATTAGACAACTACCTTGAGCTAGGGACACACAGACCTAGAAGTAATGGCATGTGTCTTACAATTCTGAACCTTGTGCTAATATTCTCATGACATGGATTCAAATCTCACCATGGCCTGTGGAATCAATATGCAACTAATAAGACTGGAATTGAAATCTATTCTCAGTACTGAAGCAATGTAGTCCAAAACATGCTGGGCCCCCAACTAAGCTTTTCCAGGACTACCACAACACTGGCATAGGCCCACCAATTTGGAAAAATTGTCCAGATATGACATGTACACAATAATCTGGAAAAATCTACCCACTTACCATCCCATCAGCCTACTCTACGTCATTAGTAAAATTATGGAAGATGTCATCAACATGCTGTCAAGTAGATTTGCTTAGTAATAACCTGTTCTTCGATGTTTAGTTTGGGTTCTGCCAGGGTCACTTAGCTCCTGACCTCATTGCAGCCTTGGTTTAAACATGGACAAAGCTGAATGGTGAGATGACAGTGACTGTCTCTGACATCAATGTTGCATTTGATCAAAAATTGCATTAAGGAGCCCTTAGAAAATAGGAGTCACTAGGGGATGGGAATCTGAGGGCAAATTCAGATCAAGGAGTGCAATGCAGGAACATAATAAGTGATTCTAAGGTTTAAAAATGTACAGCACAGAAATTTGGTAGTCTTAGAAAGTGCATATGTAAACACAATGAGTGTAGCAAATAAAGCTGATAAGCTGAGGGCACAAATAGACAGAGAGCAGCATGATATAATCGCTGTAATGGAAACTTGGCCTAAAAGGTGCAAGGATTGCAACTCAGCATGATTGGATGTAAAGTTTTCAGCCTAGAAAGAGAAGAGGAACATTGGTTAAAGAAACAGTCACAGTTGTGAGGAAGGATGATACATTGAATAAAGTCTTATGGGTTGAGCTCAGAAACAAAAAGATGGGCAGCCACACAGCTAGGTCTGTACTATAGAGCCCCAAATAATTGGAGCGTGAGGAAAAAATAGGTAGTTCTGAGTGCAAAAACAGTAGGGCAATAATTGTTGGGCACTTCAACAACTCAAATATCAATGAAAATACAGTGTGAATACCACAAAGGATATAAAATTCTTGAACTACATTCAAGAGAAATGTTTTTTAGTCAGCATACAACAAACCTAATGAGAAAAATCAGAATTCTAGATTTAGTTTTAGAACATAAGCTGGGCAGTAGATGAAGTAACAGTTGGATGACCATTTTGGAAACAGTGATCATAATACCTTTGCATATAGCATCATTATGAAAAGCATCATCAATAGAACAGTAGTAAAAGATCTAAATTAAAGAAAGCCAAACTTTTCAAAACTGAAAGATGATATGGCAAAAGTAGACTGTTTACAGCAAATGAAGGAAGGTTAGTGACAAACAGTAGGAGGCTTTAAAGCATGATTGTACAATACTGTGTCTTCACAAGTAAGAAGGGTGGCAAATCAAGAGTACCTTGGTCATCCAGAAGCATACAGGGTAAAATAAAGCAGAAAAACAGAGCCTATGACAATCACAAGAAAACTAATACTTCAGGAACCTTTGAGGAGTATAAAAAGTACATGGGCTGACTTGAGAAAGGAAAGTGGGAAAGCAAAGAAAGGATATGAAAAAAATATTGACCAGTAAAATTAAGGAAAACCAAAGACTTTTTTAATCAATATGTTAAGAGCATAAGGATGACTAAGGAAAGGTTTGAGCCTTTCAGCGATGTACATGGTAACTTGTGCGTGGATACAAAAGACATTGGCAGGGTTCTAAATTAATATTTTCCTTTATTTTTACAATAATGTAGACAGAGGAGGAATGTGAAATGTTAGATAAAATAAGCAGGATGAAAAGGGAAAGGCTGGAGGGACTGATACCTTGAAGGAACATAAATCACCAGGGTCAATGAATTGTATTCTATACAGTTGAAGGAAGCCCGGGAGGAAATAATGGATGCTCAAAGGATCATTTCCCAATCCTCACTAGATACAGGTGAATACCAGAGAATTTGAGGTGTACAAACATTGTAACATTATTTAAAAGGTTGTGAGTGATAGGCCCTGATTGTGGATATTTATGTGCTGTAACTTTTCTATGGTTCTATGTCGTCATCCATCCTTTGCAATGGTCTAGAAGTATAATTGGGTTGTCCTCATCCTATATGAGTTTGTGATAGGGAAGCCACACAAAATTTTCCACTACTTGAGACAATTTTTCCATCAGAAGCAGCTGAACATATTCATCAAAGAAGAGTGTCAGCAGTGATATTTCCCCATTGCTGCCTTTGTTGATGGAATTGTCTCCCAAACAGATGTTGCGGCTTGGAACTCTCTCCCTTATACACACATTTAAAAGCAGAATTATGTGAGATTTACTGAAACAAAGTTTTTGGGGCATATAGTAATCTATGGAAAATATGGACTTGCTACCAGCTGTTAAAATGTACTTAAGTTTTTATCAGGATCATGTTCTCAACATGATGAATTATTTCTAAATATATCTGTTTGCTTAGCCAGTTAATGTTCAAAATGAACAACTAATCTTTAGAAAGATTTAATAATATATCTTACAAATACATCACCACGGGGAGTTGGAAAGTGGTGTAGGTGAAGGTCAGCCAAAACAATTAGGTTTTGACTTTGTGCATTGAATGGACAATGGTCAGTGCCATTCACAGCTCATCAGACATTGGGACAATGGTTACATGCAGCAAGATCTGGGCATCATGAAGATTTAAGTTTATACATAACAAATAACAGCTGTACTTCACACAATTTCCTGACAATGATTATCTTCAACAAGATTTGTTTTGATTGATTTTATTGTCACATGTACTGAAATACACTGAAAAGCTTTGTTTACGAGCGGTACAAACAGATCATAGCAAGCAAAGGACATACAGATCAAAAAGGCTTAGAGGCATACAGATTACATTGCAGGTTACATTATACGAGGCTACAGTCCATTCAACAGCTTGATAATGGCTGGAAAGAAGCTGTTCCTGAACCTGCTTGTGCGTGTGTTCAGACTTCTGTATCTTCTGCGTGATGGAAGAGGTTGTAGGAGGTTATTGCCAGGGTGCGATGGGTCTTTGTTGATGTTGGCCACCTTTCTGTGACAGTGAGCCGTGTAAATAGAGTCCATGGATGGAAGATTGACTTCTGTGATGGTCTGGGCTGTGCACACCACCTTCTGTAGTTTCTTATGGTCTTGAGCAGAGCAGTTGCCATACCAGGCAGTTATACACCTGGGCAGTATGTTTTCAATGGTGCATCTGCAGAAGTTGATGAGCGACCTTATAGACCAGATTTTCCTGAGCTGCCTGAGGAAGAAGAGGCGTTGTTGTGCCTTTTGGCTGTCACATTTACATGGGAAGTTCAGGACAGGTCATCGGTTATCGTCACTCTGAGGAACTAGATGCGATTCACTTTCTCAACCTTTATTTTTGCCAATGTTGAGAGGCAAATTGACAGACAGAAAGAGACTTTAACTATCTCTCCTTGACATTCAATGACATTAGTATAGCTGAATCTCCAATCATCAATATCCCAGCGATTATCATAGACCAGTACCTTAACTGGACAAGGTATAAATTGTAAGGATTACAGATATTTTATTTGGAAACATGGAAAGTGAAGAAGTGGATGTTTGGACAGCTTTGTTGCAGAGAATGAACTGTTGAGTTTTTTAAGGAAATTTGGAATGCTGAGATGCCTTATTTGTTACAAAAATTGTGTTTTTTTGTAATAAACTAGATTTTGCTATTTTAGAGAGTCATGATGGAACCAGATGTCTTTAAAAATACTGTTTTTTTTAATTCATTTGTGACATGTAAGCACAGTTTGTCACAAATCTGTGGAGCAGTGAAACATAGACATCAAGAACGCTCTCTCTCTCTTTCTTCCTTTCGCTCCCCCTCTCTCTCTCTCTCCCTCACTGTGTGTGGAGATACTAAAAGACTTTGCAAAAAGAAAAATAAACACCTAACTCAAGCCAAGTCCAGCTTCAATTGAACAGCTATCAAATTGAGAATCGCTACAGTTCACAACAATGTTATATTATTGCCAAGAACAGAAAAAGCATTGTGATCTCATTCTACCCCCTTTGGTTTGGACTCTAATCCATAGACTTTGTAACTTTTTCCATATATTTTTCGCCAATGATATTCCAAAAACAAGTTTGTCTCATTTGTCCTGACCATTCTATGTGCAAATTAATTTTGTGTGTATTTGAATTAAAAAGGGGTATGGTTTAAGTTTGCATAAGAATATGTAACACATTTGGCATATACGTTTTGAAAATAAATAAGTTTTTTTTTCTTGTTTGTTGATGAAACCTGGTGTGAGTTCATTTTATCTTACACAGTGGTCAGAGTCAGGCGAATTTACATCCTAGAGATTAAATTGGTCATATTTCACATTCTTGATGCTTTGTGGAATACTTGGGTTTGATTTCTAACACACTGTTCACACTGGTGTCATGACAGGCTCAAAAGCAGACCCAAGGCTGGGAATTCTGCACTGAGTAATTCCCTATTCTCAAATGCTTGTCCACCATCTACAAAGCACAAGCCAGGAATGTAATGGAATACTCTCCACCAGCCTTGACACATGCAGCTCCAACAATACTCAATAAACAACACACTTGACTGGTCCCTATTCACCATCTCAAGCTTTCACGTCACCAGAGTGAGGGATGTGCGTACCATCTGCAAGATGTGCTGCAACAAACTCACAAACTCACCTTTGACAGCGTCTTCCAAAGCCCTGATCTCTGGCACCTGGAGAGACAAGGCCAGCAGATACCTGGGGACACCACCAGATGCAAGTTACCCTTTAAGCATGACTATATTGCTGTTACTTCTCAGTCACTGAGTCATAGTCCTGGAACCCCTTTCCCAACAGCATTGAGGGGATACCTACACAGTCCAAGAAGACAGGTCACCATTACCTTCGTAAGTCCAAATGCAGGTGAGTAACAAATCTTGTCAGCAATGCTCATAGCTCATGAACATTTTTTAAAAAGTTAAATTGTTGATAATTATCAGGATAATTATCTCACCTGAATTTTATTTCCATCAAAGTCAATGAAAGTAAGAATGAAGAGAGAAGTAAAACAGGCTGCTGGTTTAGTAATATGCTTTACATTATTGTGGAAAATGAGTTTCTATCCAATATGTCTCAGAGACATGCAGTTGTAATCTGTAGTTGCTGAGATCTGCAATTGTAATGATAATTTTATTTGCTAAAACCCTTAATCAAATCTTAATTCACTGAAATAATGCGATGATCAGAACAACTGCCAAGCTGAGTTCTAGTGGACTGATTCATTAACTCCTCTGAGACTTGCCCTGCGAAAACCTGCCTCGCAGGGAATGAGAATGATACGATATCATATTGATGACTCATTTAATTTATAGTGCTATCTATTGACAATTTAGGAAGAACTCAATGCATTGACATTCAGTACTGACTTAAAATTAAAATTAATTTCCTTAAATTCACTAACATTCTTTTACAGATTCCAAACACAATTCATTCTCACCTGACTTCGCATTATATTACCATCTTTCTCTGTCTCTGGGACAACTTGCTGCAAGAGACCAAGAAAGCAACTCAACACCTTCTCAAGGGCAATTAAGGATAGGCCAATAATGCCCTCAAGATATGAACAAACAAATAAAAGCAAATGTTGAAAGTACAGCTGCACTTGGAATTTTAAGCCCCTCCTGCACTTTTAAAATGGTAGGGGAGTTCAAATCTAGAGGGTATAGATTTAAGGTGAGAGGGCAAAGATTTAAAAAGGACCTGAGGGGCAACTTTTTTACACAGAGAGTGGTGCATATAGAATGAACTGCCAGATGAAGTGGTAAGTGCATGTCCTTGACAACATTTAAAAGTCATTCGGACAGGTACATGAATAGGAAAGGTTTAGAGGGATATGAGAACGAATACAGGCAAATAGGACTAGTTTCATTTGGGAAACCTGGTTGGTATGGAAAAGTTGGACCGAAGGGTCTGTTTCCATGCTGTATGACTCTATGACTCTGAGTCTGAGTGGTGGTAAGGGTAGATCCGACGTGAAAACTGAATTTATGTTTCATGTCTGTAAAATATCTTGATGACTCACCTCGTGAAAACAATGCATATGTTACCTCTAGAAACTAAAGTTTCAATTTCTGCTCAGCGCAAGGTGAGCTGATTTTGGATAAGGTGGTAGAAGAGATGACGTTGGTCACCAAGGGGAAAATGTGTTGCACTTCTCACTTCTGATTGTTAACATTTGTTACTGTTACTGCTGCAAAATTAGTGTGTATTTGATAATGGATGTAAAAGTGTTGTTGAGGCAATGAATTTCTTTCACCTGACACATAGATTGGAATATTCCCCTTCCCGGAGGTTGGGGGAGTAGTAGCAAGAAGAAACAATAATTGGGCAAGTGGCCCTCGAGAGAAACTCACCCCATCTTGCCCCCTCACTAATTAAGTTCTGGTGAAAAGGTCTATGGAAAACCTTCTCAACCTGCCACCAATTAATGCCTTTCAGTAGGCAGTTAATGACCACCTAAAGGCCTCAACCGCCAGATCACTGATCATCTGCCTCCTCATTGGGTGGGAAAGCTGGCTAAGAAACCATAGCAATCCTCCAGTGAGGGAAAAATGGTGACTCCAGTTGCCCCAATCTGGGGTCAATAGGAGGCACTGAAGAGGGGACAAGGGATTGGCTGGCCTCTGAAAGCCAACCCCTCTGACCTCCCAAAACCTACTTTCACTGTAACCAGCACCCAACAGAAGAGCCTGAAAGGTACTGATCTTCTCAGTCTGGTTCCTCCAGGAGTAGACCTGGACTTTAATAGCCAGAAGCTGCCAGTTTCTGATTCACCTATCCAGTCATCCTGAAACTCACCCTCACTCTGTCAACTCTTACTGAGCTGATTGGTAGACAATTCGATGAGTATTCTCAGGGATGGAGGTGATGCCTATTCTCAAAATTTAAAACCAAAAGGAAAATTCCACCACAGCCAAATAGCCTGCCAGCAAGATCACTAACAGTGACCTATAAGGTGGATCTGGACAGTAGTGACTATCCTCAAGAGATGAACAAGGGGGTACAGACTGGGAGAGGGCAATGTAAAACCTGGGTAAAGTGTACACGCAACATGCACGTTGTAAATGAACCAGCCGTATGTTATCGAGTAGAGAGAATCGAAGAGTTCTCATCTGATTCAAGTGCTGAATTAACCAGCCCTTCCCTTGGAACAGCAGGGCGTTGTTCTAGATTCCACAGCTTAGCTCAGTAAGCAAGCTACAGCTGAGGCACCCACTTTGAACACTGAATGAACTCCACTCTTGATATTTACAACAGGGCCAGTATGATTTGTTGTTGTGCTTTGACTGGGTTGAAATGTATTCATGTTTCCTGCAACTGTTAGCTTAGGTAACTTTTCAAGTTGTGCCAATTATTATCACTTGCATGGAGTAAAATATTATGCAGCACAAAAGCACACAGAAAATGTCTAGAATATTCTAATACTGAGCTTCTCATGCTGAAGATTTCCTTTCCTTTCTTTAGAGATGAGAGAGTAAGCAATGTTGATAACTTGGATGTGATTATAGTCAGTGATTTGTGGCAGATTTGAGACAGAACCCAGTTTTGTTTGTATTCCATCAAAGGGGATATCTGTTAAGAAATCATATTTAAGGTCAGGGACTGGGATCTTCTCAGAACTTTCTAAATGATATAGGAGAGAATATTGCAAGTAGTAGTGAGATCATAGTGAAATTGCAGAGGGAGGCATTTTATCCTCAGAAAAAAAAACAGAAAGTGCTGCAGAAACTCAGCAGGTCTGGAACCTGTAGGGAGAGAAACAGAATTAATGTTTACTTGCTAACATTGACTCTGTTCTTCTCTATGCACATGCTTCCAGAACCGTTGGGTTTCTCTTGAACTTTCTGTTTTGCTTTCAGTTGCTAAAGGGCCAAATGTGAGAATGAGGCTATTTGATATTATTTCCATGTTTGAACAAACACCTCCACCTCCAAATAGTCTACAAATTGTGCACCAGTTTCAGTGTACCAACTCCATCATCTCTATTCTCCTACTAGCCATCATGGGGACAGTAATATAGCACTGTAATACTGTGCAAGAAAATTTTGAATTAAGTAGGAAGTAAAAGAATCTGAAGTTGCAGTAAGAAATAGTAAGAACTGCAGATGCAGGAGTCAGAGATAACACAGTGTGGAGCTGGAGGACACCCTTTCTCTGAAGAAGGGTCCCGACCCGAAACGTCAACTTTCCTGCTGCTCTGAT
Organism: Rhincodon typus; assembly: GCF_021869965.1. Classification (NCBI taxonomy): domain Eukaryota; kingdom Metazoa; phylum Chordata; class Chondrichthyes; order Orectolobiformes; family Rhincodontidae; genus Rhincodon; species Rhincodon typus. The sequence goes on from NC_063332.1 coordinate 69,022,451, forward strand.
GCTGCCTGGCCCATTGTGTTCTTCCAGCTCCATACTGTGAAGTTACGGTAAGCTGCTTTGAAACCTATTACCTGATCTCTTCACACATACCTGCCAGCATTATTGACACAAAACAGCAATAAAAATACAGTCATATCTGACATTTACATTGGCAAAAATCCTAGAAACAATACATGATTTTACATTGACTGGCAATGATAGATTTCCAAAGTAACATCCTGTTAACAAATGCATGATACAGAACTTGGCATTTACACTTGGCAACTCTCAATCTAAATGAAGAGAACAATTCAAAAGAGCAAAGCCAACCATCCTTCCCTTGAAAGCACGTCAATTACATAACTGATCCCACTGTGAGTTTCAGTAATACCTGAATTCAGTCAGATCTAATTCATTCAGAAAGAGATTTGTCAGACTTAAGTTTTAATTTCATTGACCACTGCAATTACAAATGAACAACTTAGCAAATGGAATTCCAAATCTATTCTAATTACTTAATTTTTTATTTATTATTAACCACTGTCATAACTATTAATGTGTGGTAAAATCTACTATTATTAATATTACTATTATTGTGTTATTATATACAGGGCAAATGGGCAGCAAAGTAAGGGTCTAGACCAGAAACGTCAGCTTTCCTGCTTCTCTGATGCTGCTTGGCCTGCTCTGTTCACTCAGCTTTACACCTTGTTATAGAATATAGAACATAGAACATAGAACATTACAGCGCAGTACAGGCCCTTCGGCCCTCGATGTTGCGCCGACCTGTGAAACCAATCTGAAGCCCATCTAACCTAAACTATTCCATTATCATCCATATGTTTATCCAATGACCATTTAAATGCCCTTAAAGTGGGCGAGTCTACTATTTTTGCAGGCTCTCTAAACATATTCTTAACTTTTTTAAATCAATTGTTTTTGTTTATCTCACTTTATTTCTGTGGTTCTTAGTTGCTTAGGCAAAGAGACACCTCAAGCTTGTTCTGCCATTCAGGTAGATCATATCTGATCTACCTCAACATCATTTTCTGCACTATCTCCTTGGTATCATGGCAAGAATTACTTTGTATAACTTGTATATTTGTGGGTAAACGTTGTATGGTGGGGCTTCTGGTGTAACCAATTCACCTCCACTTTTTCCAAATGCATCTGATTCATTGATCCATCCACCTAGTTAGTGCTAAAAAAACCTCTCTAGTTTGTTTTCATCAAAATCATTGAACTTCAGCCAATTTCCTAGAAATTAGTGTTGGCAAGTGAACGCTTAGCAAGTTTACGTGATGTTCCTTTGTCCTGCATTCACATAGGTGTTTACCCATTTCGTCTAAATCGATTAGCACCTCTGTTAAAATAATGGACAAAGAAATGCCTTAAACCACTAATTTCACATGCAGTAATTAGCAGGCTCAAATCTCAGCATTTTTCTAAACAGCAAAGGACTCTTCAATTCACCATACTAATGCCAGTAGCAGCAAAATAATAGTTTCATTTCTCTGTCTTTCACAATTTTAAACACATATTTGTTCTCAAAAAGTTGCACAAAATATACTACTGGAAACAAAAACTCTTGCAATACAATCATCAAACCAGCTTCTCGGTAACCCTACTATGTACAGGGTATCAAATTTACCATAGAACAAATGCACTTAAAAGCTTAGAAAACACCCATAAATCTGACTCCCACATACATTTCTCTTCCATAAAGGAAATAGCTCCAAAACACTCTGAAAGGCTTTCAAATCTTGAAATATTCTGGCCCTTAATGTTAATTGATCTCCCAGACCCAATGTAAAGATCTTGGGATAAATAAACACAACGCACACCTAATGTAAACGACTGCAATTCCCTTCAATCACTTCACTTTCTGGAGCCACTTTCTTCATTGCTCAATGAAGCCTTATTGTTCTTCATCTGACAGGAGTGGAGGACGAAAACAAGGGAGGGTGCGATGTGCAGATGGGGGGAAAGAAACACAGAAATAAAGTGAGATAAACAAGAACAATTGAGAGATATTTTGGCTGACATTCTGTTCTAATGTACTAAGCAAAAAAAATGTGAAAGATTTTTGTTGAAAAGGTAAAGGCTATTGATGGTGTGGTTTTTCAGCTGCCTTTCTCCAGGAAATTAATGTTCTTCATATTGCATCTGTGATCTTATAAGAGACAATACAAGACTTTTATGTTCTCTGTTTCTTGTCCATTTTATTAATTTTATCTCTAATTTCACTTCCAATATTCTTAAACAATTTTATTTTATTTATGATCAGTTTATTTATGCATTAGTAGTGGGATAAACATAAATATAATGTTACCGAGAGTTGGTTAGCTCATTTGGCTGGACAGCTGGTTTGCAATGCAGAGTAACACCAACAGTCTGGATTTAATTCCATACAGACTGAGGGTACCATGCCTGAGGTGTAGTGACCCTCAGGTCAAACCACCACCAGTCATTTCTCTCTAATCAGAGAGAGGGGGTCTATGGTGACTTTACCTTTGATATAAATGACAAATTTTAAACAATGAGGAAGCAGTTAATAATGTGAGGCAGCATGTAACATTTTGTAACAATTTCATATGGTATTCTGAACAATCCACCAATGTTCCATTACTAAATTAAATGTGATTGTAACTTTCCAAAGTTAACCAGAGATAGCTGCAAATCGCTTTGAGTGATGATGATTCAGTTTTGGGTTAACAGAGTATGTACAACAGGATTAAAAGTCAGTGTCTGTAAGCTATACGTGAGAGGCAGCTGAGGATATCTGTTGTGGAGCAATGATGACAATCTGCACAGGACAAAACAAAATAGGACTCACTGTAACACAACAAGAAAGGCAAAAAGTAGGAAATTGAATTAAAAACTATGAATGGAAGATCACCATTCATTATAGCCACAGTAAGATCATAGTGGCAATGATGGATCACTCAAACCAGGCAGTTGTGTCTTCCAGAAACTTCTGGTTTCATGAAAGCCAATGAAATATTTTTGAAGTATACTCATTGTAATGTAGTGCAACACTCCCTAATGCAAAAAATCACCCGCAAATGATTAAACATCTTGTAGTTTGAGGAGTTGATAATGTTAGATAGAGCTGGAGCTTCTTAAAATGACGGTTTGACAGGGTAAATGTTCTTAAATGTGGATACCTATGGGCATGTTTAATTTGAGGGGGAACAGCGGGGAGAAATTGCAGGATTTGTAACAATATCACGCTTTATTTCTCATGTGTTTCAGACTTACAAGTTAAAAGTTTCATTCAATGTACAGTGGAGTGTAGTAACCTCTAAAACTGAAGTTATTTTAATAGAAATTAGAGCTGCTAGCGATTAAAACATCACAATTTTGACATGATTTATTATTTTTATGGTTATTTATTTTAAAATGTGGTTGTGCTTCAGAGACCATACAGCACTGTGAAATATCTTGGGTTCATTTTCTACATTAAAAGCACTGTATAAGTGCAAGTTACTGTTGCAATGCATGTAGTAATTGCGTTTCCCAAGATTCTAGCAAGTGGCTTTGCAGCTATAACAATTTAGTCCAGAGTTGGAAGTAGATGAATAGAGCTAAAAAAAAACCTCGACAGTTATTTCTTTGTTTGAAAGATTTCTGTTTCTTAATACATTTGAACCAATAGTGAGAAATGCATACATATGAATTCATGAGAGTGTTTTCTCTTCTGTAATAAGGAAAAGGTGTTGATTTTCAGGCAGGGTGTGGCCAGGGTCCTTTTTGTAATAAAGTCACTTTTACTTTGCTTGATAAAACTAGGACATTGCTTCAGGGCTCAACGGTAACCAAAGCAATCTATCCTATTCAAAATATCCCTTTCCATGCTTTATGAAATGGACTATTAAAGTATCCGTAACATTTTCCTCTAGAACGTCTTCATTCCATTTTATTCCATTATCTAATTGTGTTAGCAGGTTGTTCAACTCCTGGCCTGTTTTCATATGGTACGCAACATGAAACCAAAACATTTGTTTTATTGGCTCAGGTATTTTTCAGTAAAGTTATTGTTGTTATATGTTTAAGAAATGTAACTCTTTCAAATGCTGGGCCAGTTTAAAGTGAAGTTTGGGTCGAAGCTGAAAGCTATCATTGCAGGAATGAATACAACAGTGTTTCATAAACTTCCCTCTACTGTGAATCTTTTTCAAGGCTTGGAAATTGTCATGAATCGTCAACAAATAGATGGTGAGGGGTGGGGGTAGGGGGGGAAGGGGTGGGGGAAGTGAGGAGACAGCCTGGGAAAAGGGAACAGCCAATGTTGCTCCTGATCTTCTGACCCAATTATTTCAATTCATTTGGATCCACTTTGGTAAGTCCTGACTTATTGGGCTGAATGGCCTCCTCTGTGCTATATTATTCTATGATTCTATATTTTGTCTAGGTCTTTGCCTCAAACTATGAGTTTCATTTAATTAATTGATGAATACAACATTTTCCATCCAATTCCAAATCCATTTTTGTTTTTATAGATTTCTTTCTTTTTTATTTTAATCTCTCCACCTGCGTTACAGTGTGAACTTCCATGGCCTTCCCCACTGTGCCATTGTACCTTCAGCAGAAATTAATGATTAAGCCTATCATTGCGTGCTGCATTGACAAGGACCTGAGGAAATTCACATCACCTCCTATATATTATTGACGTTCACACAGTTTACTACTGTCAGATAGGGTTCCTCTCTGTCAAAAAATTGCTAGTTCATAACCCACTCCAGAAACATACACACTCTTTTTTTGTATTTATTAGTGGCTCATGAGTGTGGCTGGCCAGCATTGATGGCCCATCCCTGTGCTAAAGCATTATCCGTCTCATTCTCGGTTACCCCACATGAGGAAATGTCCTCCTTATGTCTACTTTGCCATTAACCTAAGAATCTGGACAAAAGGCTCAGGCTAGGTTCAATCCCAAAACTCTAACCCTGGCCTTCAAAAATATTAACACTGCACTAAACAAGTCAAAATACTGATGAATTTTTACATAGATAGTTACAAACAAATTTCAAGAACAAAATGTTGAGGCTACTTTTGCATATCAGATTAATGTTTCCACCTACTGGAGTTTAGTCTGAAACCAAAATGCAACTTGGGATTTTGGCAACAGGCCAACTGCAGCGAGATGTCTCAAATGATTAAAAATGGCTGTTTACATATTTGATGTTAATCTACAAAGGATTTTGTTGATTTTCCTCTGAAGTCACAATGGGAATCTGAGATAATCTTATGAGGATTCTTTCTCATTTTGCTGAGCTTGTCAGAATTTGTGCTTGGTCTCGATTCTGAAAATCTGAATTTGGTCATATTTTGAAACAAGGAGCTGGATTTTACCGTTGAGATAAGAATTGCGAGTTGGCCAACTTTCCCACGCTCTGTTCCCACATCTGTATTTTCACACCATGCAGTCGGGGGCTGGAGTTGTTTTGGGGACACGACCTACTGAAGCAGAACAGAGGAGGAAACAGAACCATAAACTGTGCTATACCTGGCCTGCCTCTGGCACCATCATGGAATGACTTCTTTGGTAGCAAATTCATAGCATTTGATGGCTGAACTTTGACCCTGAATACTATTATTATTATTGGCTAATATCATATGATGCCCCATGCAAGTTGCAACCTATCTTAGTTATTATGCAGCATAACCTTAAGAGACATGCTCATGATATTATTAGTGTATCATAGAATGTAACCTGAGGGTGTAAAGATCTCAGTCTCCATCTTATATGGGGCCACTTGAACCATGACATGCCAATGATAATATGTTACTCTTTGTAACCAATTAGCTTAATACCAATACTGTGCTACCCATGTCTAGCTGTTACATTACACGAAGCTCAGGAGTAGCCGTGTGTAATATTTACAAGATGCACTGCAGAAATTCACCAGCGGTGAATTCACTAGCACATTCCAAACTCACGGTCACTTCTATCTAGAAGGACAAGGGAAATAGGTATGTAGGAACACCACTACCTCCAAGTTGCCTCCAAGCCACCCACCATTCTTAATTGGAAATGTATCACCATTGCCTCACTGAAGCTAGGTCAAAATCATGGAATTTCCTCCCTGAGGGCATTGTGGGTCAACCTACAGCATGTGAATTGCAGTGGTTCAAGAAGGCAGCTCACTACCACCTTCTTAAGGGCAACTAGGGACAGGCAATAAATGTTGGCCTAGCCAGTGATGACCGTGTCCCATTTCTGCAAAAAAAAAATGAAGATTGCCCAATCAGGTAAAGATAACCCTGCTGTAGGTAAAATGCATATCAAAAGTTGTCTCTGTCAGTCTCTTTAGTGAATTCCCAACTGATTGTAGGATCCATTCCTGTATACCTTTGCTCTTTGTGAACACCTCGCTCTGTGCACTCGGATACAGTAGCCTTTTGCTGTTGTTGCTACTAGAGCCTTCACAATGACCACCAATATGCAGCAACTTACAGAATAACTCTGAAAACAGGCAAGGCAGCCCAGTTCAGGTAATGTATCCCACCATCTGTGAATAGAGGTGTCTGTGATGATGATGAAATCAACCATGTCTCAGGGTGCCAAACACATGAGCTCCACTGATACAATTTGGCATATCTCACAGAGATCCACAGGCAGCAGCATCTGATTACATGCAAGAGCTGCAGGACCTACTACCCCATGTTGATGGCTCTGTCATGGAGTGAACATGGAGCTATAAGCCCAGGACAGGACCATTTGACAGGTAGCCCAACACCAGCAAGCCAGAGGAGACCACACAAAAGCTAATGTTGCTAGGAATGGAGGGTTTGAGTTATAAAAATAGGCTGAATAAGCTGAGACATATTTTTTCATTGGAACATAGAAGATTGATGGCATTATAGAGGGTTATAAAATCATGAGGGACATAGATAATAGCAAGGGACTTTTCCCTAGGGTGGGGGAGTTCAAAACTTGGGGGTATATTTTTAAGATGAGAGGAGAAAGTTTTAAAACATGAGGGGCAACATTTTTACACAGAGTGTGGTCCATGTGTGGAATGAATTGCCAGAGGAAGTGGTAGACACAGCTACAGTTTCAATATTTAAAAAACATTTAGATAAATACATGAATAAGAAATGTTTGGAGTGATAGGGGTCAAATGCAGGCAAGTGGGACTAGTTTAGTTTGGGAACATGGTTGAATTGAAGGGTTTGTTTCCATGCTGCATTACTCTATAACTCTATGACTTCACAATGAGGGAATCTCACCATTGGCCCTTTTTGATACTGGGCATATCTGTGAACTGGGTCCAATTGGCTGCCCCTGTTGGGATACAGGCAACACAATAAGGGCCTGCACAAGGAGGACAAACACCACGGTCTTTCCAGCCTTGTATCCAAAATCCTGAAGAGACTGTATCTATGTCCTTCAGTTCAATCAATTAAACATTTTTTTAGGATTGCCTGACCTTGGAGACCATATTGATTACAGTACTCAGGTGGTCACTGTGTTGTGTGGAGCATATAGGAATAGAAGAAAACTGCCAGAAAGATTTGTAAATAAATCTGAGTTGTTTAATGATAAAAAGATATCCCAAATTGTTAATCTCCTGGGTGAGGAAGGAAACCATGCTCTCTTTATTTATTCACACACGCCCTGGATGGTTTTTGTTTAATTCATTCACAGGATAAGGGCGTCGCTGGCTAGGCAGCATTTATTGCCCATCCCTAATTGCCCAGAGGGCAGTTAAGAGTCAATGACATTGCTGTGGGTCTGGAGTCACGTGTAGGCCAGACCAGGTAAGGATGGCAGTTTCCTTCCCTAAAGGACGTTAGCGAACCAGATGGGTTTTTCCAACAATTGACAATGGATTCATGGGTTGGAGCTTGCAACAAGGTTTATTTAGAAATGGATACCTTCGCCTTTGACCAGACCCATACGAACTTATGTTTCAGGAGGAGCCAATTTAACCAGACTTTCTCTAGTTTATTATTTACCAAATGCGAGAAGAATTAGTAATGCTACATACATTTACACTGATCAGAAATAAGAGATGAGTCTAAATTTTAAAAAGTTTATTAAAAGGATATACAGATTAGTCGATGAACTGTTAATGGAGAGCATACAGTTAAAGATAGCAGCTATTGAAGTGCAGGTTACCAGTCACATTGATGTTGGTATTTGAACTGTTGTGAAACTTAGTTTTGCAGATTAATTGAGATTGTAGTGTTTTGATTAGTTTTGTTGTCCTTTTTCCCTTTGTCTTGTTTGTAGTACTTGAAACTCTTCCTTTACCTCACCATTGGAGTGATTCAGAGTTACAAGGTGTCCTCAATATAAATTGGAGTTATGTGCAGAATTTATATCAAAACAACACGTATTCAGAATGTTTCCCCATAAGAATAATGTAAATATAAGAAGATAGAAAATGGGAACACATTAATATCACCTAATTAGAACATAGAACATAGAACATAGAACATAAAACAGTACAGGCCCCTTCAGCCCACGATGTTGTGCTGAACTTTTACCCTAATCCTAATCCTAAGGTCTATCTAACTTCCACCCCATCAAAGTCACCCAATTGACTCATATCGGAGGAATTTCCCCCATAAGAAACTGTGGAATAATATAATAATGATGAATAATCTGTAACACTATGATTCTATGAATGTAGGGATTGGGACGGTAACTTGGGGAAATGAAGTCTTTCATACCTAGCAATCAAAATACATTCTATAAATCTACAACACAGTGTATACACATGCTGTAAAACATTTTACTCATTTTACAGTAACAGAAATTGTATTTGTTACATGTTTTCAGCCATGATTCAAAGAAAAGCACTTTTAATGTAAAAGTATATTTTAACCTACAATTTACAAGGAAGATGTTGAGAGTGGATTAGATGGAGGATGGAGATGCAGTTGGAGGATCATCAACATCACTGACATCAGTACCCTCCAACGCTGCTATCTCTGTAGAAGGTGCAGGTTCAGCAGATCTCATCAACTTTAAGAGCTGTCCAGGATCATAAGCCTCACTTATTCAATGACTTTCTTAAACGTATTGCAAAATACTTCTGCACAACCTATGTTGGCACTGGCTGACTCTCCCAGCATTTTAACATTCTTAAAACTATATTCTGTCCGAAGCGTGTAAAACCATTCACAGGAGCCTTGAATGGTTCCTCTTTCACTGCTCCTTCCTCTCCGAACTCCTTTCTCAGGGCATCCTCCTGAATGACAGAAGCCAATTGGAGTGTTATTGTTTTGCAGATCCACAGGCCATAAAACCAGCAAGCGTTCCATTTTTCCCATGATAATACTTCTTTGCCTTATTGCTTTAACATCTGAATCTTTTAAACATCGTTAGTTTAACATTTTTTTTTCAGCGTTCTTTACAATTGTACTTTCACTCATTGGAGAAAGATTCAAACTATTCTCGATGCCAACTGCATATTCATCTTTTCTCCTATGTTTTATTACATTTAATTTAACATCTATCATAATACGCCTGCACTTTTTCTTCTCCTCCTCCTTTGTGCTGGCTGCTGAGGCTGTGGCTCTTGCAGCCTGGAGACTGTTCCTTGTGGAACACTCTTTCTGCTGCGTCCAAATGACTTGTCAGTGTTCTGAAGTTGCTCCCATGTCCAGTTTGGACGATGGACCAGTTGAGCCTCACTTAATGTAATGTCACCCTGTTATGGGAGAATTTGTAGCCAGGCTCTTTACGCTAGTGGATCTCTCCCCTGTCTCCTGAATTGGCACAGAGCCAGGTCTCATCCAAACATTTTTGCAGCCAACATAATGGAAAAGCATTCTTACTTGTATAGTCGAGAGAACTTCTCCATACTTGGCACTGTCACGTACAAATTGAAGTAAAGTGCTTCACGCAAGCTCCTGGAAGCTACCTGTCTCACTGAAAATCTCAAATGTGATGAAATTCAAATTGTATGTACACAGCAACATGGCAGACCAACATCAGTTTTGTGTGCTACCAAGTATCTGCCCATTTCCCAAGCAGGTTAAACACAATCCCTCAGTGAGTTGTGAAAGGGATGAGGTCAAGATTTCCATCTCAGACCTCTTCAGCCTTTATATGCTCTGCCCAATGTGTGTGCTTATCTTGTGTTGTGATGGCAAAATCCAAGCTGTGATGTTGGTCCTCTTAAAGGAAAGTTGTCGGTTGTCAGTCACATTGTTATAAAGGGAGTGCAGTCATGTGGATATTAGGATGGGAAGAATTATATATTGCAGCACGATAGCCAGGAACTGTCATTTCTAGAGCCATGTGCAAATCCTGGTGCCCTGGCTATGTGTGAATTGCCAAGGAAGTTTAAATATCCAATGGGCAATTACACAGCTTCTGGAACCCTCCCTGACTGAGAGATAGAGACTTTGGTGTGTTCTGACTAACTCAGCTTAATAGTTAGCCAGCCAAGATTGGAGATTTTAAAACCTACAGTAACCCCTAACAAATCAATAAACTGACAAACTGTCTCACCACTGACCCCACTAATTATCCCCAATATGTCATTGACCCGACATACCATACCTGACCTCAGACCCGATCACCTACGATAATCCGCTGGATCTGGCACCCTTACCCTCAGACTTGAATGTCCCCCATCAAATTCACATCCCCAACATGATCCAACTCTACCATCCCCAACTCATGAACCAGGATACATGTCCCAGCCAACAGTCCCTCCCTGACATCAAACTCAGTTGTGAACACCCACCGCTCCCCCCACCCCCGCACCCCATGCCCTCCAAACAGCTAACAAATCACTGATCCAATCCCAGAGTCCCATCCTACACCTGCCTTGCCAGAGCCAGTCCCCCAGAACCTGACTCCCTGACCCTGAAATAACTTTCCCAAACTGTGTGCCCGCTTAGCTGTACCCTATCAACCTGCCCACCCTATTCAGATGCCACTGTATACACCTTTCCTTCTAATTTGATGGGACGTGGGTGTTGCTGGCTATGCCAGCATTTATTGTTCCATTCCTATCGCACTGGAAGAAGTGATTGTGAGCTGTCTTCTAGAACCACTGTAGTCTTTGAAGTGTAGGGATAACCATGGTGCTGTGAGGAAAAGGGTTCCTTATTGACAGCAATAACATGATGTTGTGGTCCCTTCTCTCACCTGTGTGGGCTGGGCCTCATATTTGGTCACAAGTTCAGGACTTGCAGAATGCTGATAAAATCCCAATCTATGCTTCACCAGCATTGCTCTGCTAACACCTAACTTCAAACCTACAATTTTGCATTAAATCTGGCCCCACCTCCCCAATCTAACTGTGAAGAAATGAATCTGCCTTTAGTGAAACCTTCATGGAGATGCACCAAGTGCTGAAAAAATAAGATTGGGCTAGATGGCATTTTTTTCCACCTGGCACAGAGACAATAGCATAATGGCTTTCTTCTGGGCCATAAACCTTTCAATATTTTCTAAATATTCTAAGTATCTGGAAAAAGGAATATGTGGGATTGAGTGGAGAGGCTGGGGAATTGACAGATTCGAATTAGTTCTTAGAAGAACTAGCATGGACACAATGGGTTGAATGGCCTTCTGTGCAGTTACGATGCTATGATTCTTGGCCTTTACCTATAGAAGCATAGCTCTATGGATTCACAACACTGTCAGGAGTTTGTGTTTCTATTCCAACAACATGCGACATTGTCCCATAGAGTCACAACCTAATGCTCATGTCATTTAAACAATCACTCCTTCCAACTCAAAACAAGGACATTTTGGAAACATCAGGCAGCAGGATTTTCTGCTGTTATTTAATGCTTTTCTATCTCAATATCTTTGCCCTTGTAAGTAGCAGGAAGACAAAATGAATCATGTTTGAAGCATAATTAAAGGACTGAAGTGACAATTGTGCAGCAGGCATGGACGATGAATGTGGTTATAGCATACACATAATGAATGAACATGTGCTGGTCATGCACTGTGCCTTGAGGATAAATATGGTTAATTTTGCGGCAAGGTGAAACTGATTTGCTTATGGAGCTGAAGAGGAAAAGAAGCTCAGTAGTGAACATTGACACGAAGCAAGTTTGAGCTGGTGACATTACAATTACGTGAGTTACGCAACTAAATTACAGATAAAGTAGTGAACTTCAAACTCCATTTGGCACTGCTAAATTGATCACACCAAAGAAATATGGTTTTGCTATTTACTTGGAGCAGAGGTCAGAAGCTAGGAATTTTAAAACTTTGGGATGGCATGGTGGCTCAGTGGTTAGCACTGCTGCCTCACAGCACCAGGGACCTGGGTTTGATTCTAGCCTCAGGCAACTGTCTGAGTGGAGTTTGCACATTCTCCCCATGTCTGCATGGTTTTCTTCTGGATGCTCTGGTTTCCTCCCACAGTCCAAAGATGTGGGAGGCTAAAATGGATTGGCCATGCTAAATTGCCCATAGTGCTCAGGGATGTGTAGATTAGGTGGGTTATAGGAGTATGGGACTGGGTGGGCTACTCCAAGGGTCAGTGTGGACTTGTTGGGCCGAAGGGCTTATTTCCACACTGTAGGGATTCTATGCAGATCTCAATGATTTCAACAAAAAAAAGGGGTTTTTTTTGCCCATTCTTCTTCTCACAGTTACACAAGCAACCAAATGGATAATTGTCCAGATCTCAGTTAAATTTAAAGTAATAATAGTGAATGGATTCTTGTGGTACAGTGGTAGTGTTCAGCACTGTATAGCTTCAATAACCTGTTTAACCCCGAGCTCAATCTCAAAATCACTTCAGGTCCATCATTAAGCCAGCCAATTCCCACCTCTCCACTTCTGAGGAAGAGCTATATTGAAAGTAAAACATTAAATGTCTTTCTCTCCACAGCTGCCAGATTTGAGCTTCCCCAGCACTTTACATTAGTTCCCATATTTTAATACAGAGTTCTCCTTTCTTACTTCACACCTTTCTTTGCTGAGTTCTGTATACATGCTGTCATTACCTCCAGCTCCAGTTCAAACAGAATTTCACTTTTTACATCATCTCACACAATGTTACAATATTCCATCGTTCCTGTTCTCACCAGATTCAATCTTAGAAGTTTACAACAAATTTGGGCCTCTGTATCTGTTCTAATTCCTTGCTAGATTAATATTAAACAAAGAATCAGGTATATCTAATGTTGTGATGTTTCAAGAAAAATGTGAGTGATGACTTTAAAGATGCTATATAAGTTTTTACTTTTCTTGTATAATATCCACAAAGTAATTATTCAAGCCTAATTCATTTAAGAGCTGTCTTTTAGCGATGGATAAAGACCTCCCTTGTGTGCTGCCATTTCTTCCCTCTCATTCTAATACTTCCATTCCTGTTTTCAATGTGCGTTGACTTAGTTCTAATGTGGATATTAAGATAAAGCAGAAAGAACAACCAACAAATTTTAAACAAAAAAACACATTGAATGCAGCAAATATTTAGGAGAAGATCGTTTAGGGCATTTCAAAACCTGGAAAACTAAAGAAAACTGAACAAATCTCGCGAATCAAAGCATGTGAGGTATACAGAGTCCCTCGGTATATTTTGTACATTTGCTTAGGCCTTCCAACTGAATTTACAGCAATATTTAGTTATTTCTTTTTTTAAAATATATTATGAAACACACAGTATTTTCAACAAGTGTTAAATAATTATAAATCACAACACAAAATAAATCTATTTCTAGTAACTACTAATTTTGCTAAAGATCACAAGCAAAATACAATCAATGACTTGTTAATTGTCATCATATTATTGATATTTTTAGCTTTGTGCATGCAACTTCTATCACATTCTCTTTACCAGAGGCTCAGTACCTTTGTATCCAAGTTGTTTGCTTAGTTAATATCCCAAAATTTTGTTCTAATCTCTCCCATCTGGATTATGGACCACATCACCCCACTATTACCTCAAATAGCCCTAATGCATATAGTTGAGAAGGGGTGATCATCCATCTCTTTTATTTAGCCCCTCTCAGTTGGTTGAAACAAATATCTTACTTCTTTTGCAGCACTCAGTTTTCACAATTTATTGCATGCAAATAAAGCTTACATGTGCACATAGAGGCCAAGATCCAAATCACTGCTGATAAATTCACACATAGGAAAGGCCTGAGGTGAAACATCTAGAAGATAATATACTTCCACCAGGCTGCCTCTGTCATGCACAACTGCCCCCTAATTGGCGGTATCACCAATTCCCCTGTGGGTGTCAGAGACTTGGCTAATGTCCAGCAGACACCTCAAATCTGTGGAAAAATATCATTAGCAATGGCTCCTCAAAATCCTGCAAATCCACTAGCAGGGTGGCTTTTCTCAGACAAACATCCCCAGCATCAAGTCACTGGTTACAATCAGTAAGCTGCATTCAGCAGGCCACATCATACATATTTCTGTCACAAGACTCCCAAATGAGTTTCTACTCTGAGCTTCATTGCTTTAAGTGGTTACCAGGAGAAATGAAGAAATGCTTCAAGGATGTCCTCAAAGCCTCCTTGAGCAAAGCAATTATCTCACTGACTCATGGGAATCCCGAGCCCAAAACTGCCCAAATTGGACAGGATGGATTCGTGAAGGAGCCACCCATTTCCCGCACATTCAACAGGCCCAAGTGGAGGCCAACCTCAAAGAACACAAAGAATGTAAAAAAAAAACAAGCATCACAAATGCTGATTTTAGCAAACACCACTTAGCCCCACTTCAGGCAAGTCTTTCAGATCCAGTATTGGACTCAGTTCAGGACAGTATCAGTGTGGAAAAAAGTCATCTCAATCCAGAGGGACTGCCTAAGAGGAAGAACATGGCACTTAACCTACAGTGTTGGAGTCATAGCTTTTCAGAGCTATTTAATTCTCCCAAGGCTTTGATAAGGTCTGTGGAACTGTCAGCCTTCTCCTAATGACTGGAGAAGAAAAAAATATGTTCTCACATTTGCAATAGCTGTTTGTTATCATTATCCAAGGACCATCATAATATCGTTATTAATGGTTGGCTGCTGTGCACAAGCTACAATTTTTCCTGCAGAGTGGTTTGTAAGTTCACAGCATCTTTTACAGCTCCAAGAGGATATTCATGAATTAGTTTACTGCATCAGGTTATGAATGCAAGTCAGTTTCTTTTGATAAGGGATTAAGTATTTGAGGATATTTTTCAGTGGGCTTTATTGTTTTGGAATATTATTATTAACAAATATTTAATAAATATTGAGATTGTTATTTTATTTCATTGTAATTTGGCTGTAAATATCTGCCCATAGTGGATACTGGGTGGATTAATGTGGAAAGTGTATAGTAAAGGATGATGCATAGGATGGAGTGGGTTGACATGTAGGGCATGAGGGCTCATTTTGTTTGGTGGGGACCTAAGTTGACATGTATAGGATATTGCAAGTGAGTGGGGGTTTAGTATGTTGTAAGGAACTGAGAACTAAAGGGCTGATTTTTTTTTTATTCATTCAGGAGATTTGGGCCTGACTGGATTGGCCAACATTTATTGCCCATCCCTAGTTTGGGGCGGCACAGTGGCTCAGTGGTTAGCACTGCTGCCTCACAGCGCCAGGGACTTGGGCTCAATTCCACCCTCAGGCAACTGTCTATGTAGTGTTTGCACGTTCTCCCTGTGTCTGCGTGAGTTTCCTCTGGGTGCTCTAGTTTCCTCCCACAGTCCAAAGATGCACAGGTTAGGTGGATTGGCCATGCTAAACTGCCCATAGCATCCAGGATGTGCAGGTTAGGTGGATTAGCCAAGGGAAATATAGGGTTACAGGAATGCGGGAGATATTGGTAGGATGCTCTTCAGAGGGTTGGTGTGGACTAGACACTGTATGAATTTTCTGATTCTATTTGCTCTTGAGAAGGTGGTGGCGAGCTGCCATCTTGAATCACTGCAGTGCATTTAGTATAGGTTGACCCATGACACTTTTAGGTAGGGAATTTTGGCATTTTCTCAGCAACACTGAAGAAATGGTAATATTTCCTAGCCAGGATGTTGACTGTCTTGAAGGGGAAGACTTCATGGGCCAAATGGCTTCTTTCTATACCTTAGGGATTGTATGGAGTGTATGTATGGACTGATTCTGTATCTGAGGAGTCACAAATGGTGTGCAATCTTTGATGAACATCCCCACTTCAGAACAAAGGAAGGAGGGAAGGACATTGATGAACCAGCTGAAGATGGTTAAGCCCAGAAATACGCAACAAAACAACTGGAACAAAATTCCAGAAAACAGAGATGGACCTTTTTAAAACCGTGTCTTGACACTTAGCAGCACTTGTTGCCTCCCTCACCCAATTCCCAGTGGTCTCAGGCCTTATCTTCTCCCCGCAATCCCTGAGCAAAAATCATGCTCATTCTAGCAGGCCTTTCCAAGGTGGGAGCTGCCAAGCTGGGAGATTTCTCAATTCACGTTGTCCAACTCAGGAGCAGAATTTCAGAGGTGATTCACCATTAAGCTTTGCTGCCAGTTTTGTTCCTATCTCAAAAGGGATGCAAGGCCTCAAATTCTGGCACTTTCACATTGAGCCAAACCAACTAGGAGGGTACCAGATTAATTATTTTTCTGGAGTTGTTAAACTCAACTGTAGCAGCAATTTGCTTTTGGTTTCAGCATCCTGACTTATGATAGAGAAACATTGCTTTTACCTGTTAAACAACAACAGTTTGCCTTAGCTATGATTGCCTATACACATAACAGACCTGTCAGTTACAATTATCTTGAATATTTTGTTAGGTTTCATGTTACAAAGGGATAATATACCTGACGTTCTAGGGAAACTAGTAATGAACCACGATCTGGAAGTTGCAAAAGTTAATGTAAATAGTAAACAGTAATAAAATAATTAACAGATTCCCAGGACTTAATGATTTTAAACAGTGTTTTGAAGGAAATAGATTTTGAAACTATAAATGTTTCGATTCATAGAATCCCTACAGCATGGAAACAGGCCCTTTGGCCCAACAAGTCCACACCGACCCTCAGAGCATCCCACCCAGACCCATCCCCCTATAACCCACCTAGTCGTAACCATCCAAAGTACATTCTATTAAGAAAACATACAAATGTAACTCTATCACTTAAGTAAGCTAAGAATGAGAACTGGTTTAGATCAGTTGAATTCACATTTGTTATGATTATTGGAATCCATATTCAGAGACAGAGGAACAGTCTAATAGAGTGCTGATAGATAGTAGTGATAACGGATATGTACCCAAATCAAAGGAAATTATTAATAAAGCCCACAAAGATCTGTACTGGATCTCAACTATTCGTTAAATTTAATCATGACTTAGATAACAAAAATGAAGGCTATATATTTCTCTCTTATACTCCTGTCAAAATAAATTCTCATATCTGTTATGTCCTAACCTCATGATTTAATACTGCTTTTATGTAAACATCAGTAGGTCAAACTATGATATCCCCATTAATTCAAAAGAAAAAATAAACTGAGTGCAGACGAGAACTTCAAAATATCCGTCAAAGTGAACATTATCCAAAATGCATTTTTTTTCTCAACAGTAAATAAAATGCAAGGGCTCTCATATTAATTATATTGTAAAATGTCATGGAAGCCAGCTTATTTATGCTTATGAGATTTCATGATAATTTCTGAACCACTTGATAAGTGGACAAATTTCCTAATAGCATGAAGGTACAGTTTTTATGGTCCTAATGTACATTCTTAAAAGCAGAGGCTACAACATATGAATACATTTACTAATATGAATCTCTATTGGCTTTGAACATGTACAATGTATAGATAAAAGGATAATGTTCATAGAAAGCCATTTACTGAAAGCAATTGTGGTTGAAATCACTTGGAAGGAACTCTGACGTGTTGAGTTGTTCCCATGTTCCAATTCTGCCACAACATTTAGGGTTCTAAAAACATGTGTGCTTGCTATTATTTGATCAGTCCAATCTATCTCACATAAAATGATCCCACAATACAGGGCTATGAACATAAAATTACAAATCTCTGCAAGTCTCACAGCTCTATTTAAAACCTTGATAATTATAATGTGAATTTTATCACATTATGTAGACAGTTTAAGGTGAATATTTCAAATTCTTCCTTTCTCATTAACTCTGAACCATAGCTCAAAATTTATGCAGGAGTGGAGGAGAGAGGTTGGTGTTTAATTAAACCCACAAGAGCAGGAAACATGGAAAGGTGAGAAGACAGAGTTAGGCTGCATGCAAAATTTTGATTTCCCAATGGCTGGTTTTGATGCAGGGATAAGTCAGCAGTGTGTTCTTTTTTCATCAGATAATCAGCTGTGGATATCCAGCAATTATTGTCCATCTGAAATTTCCCTGGTGCTGTTGAGCTTGTTTCTCTAGCTGCTGAAGTCCTTGTGGTATAGGCCACCCACAATGCTGTTAGGGAGGGAATTCCAGGATTTTGACCCAGCAATAGTGAAAGGATTGCAATATATTTCCAAATCAGGATGGTGCGTGACTTGAAGGGGAGCCTTCTCACGCAGCTCCTGCCCTTGTCCTTTTGGATAGCAGATGTCATGGGTTTGGAAGATGCTGTCAAAGCAGCCTCAGCAATCTAGTATAATGCATCGAAGGTGAACACTGCTGCCACCCTACGTCAATGGTAAGGGAGCGCAAGTTGAAGCTGATGGATGGGCTGGCAATCAGGTGAGGTGTTTTTGTCCTGGATAGTGTTGAGTTTTTCAGCACTGTTGGAGCTGCACACATCTAGGCAGGTGAACAGTATTCTATCACACTCCTGACTTGTGCTTTGTAGATGGTAGATAGGCTTTGAGGTGACAGGATATGAATTATTCACAGCAAGGTTCCTAGCCTCTGACCTTTTCTTTTAGCACCAATATTCAAATGGTTGGTCCAGTCCTGTTTCTGGTCAGTGTTGATAGTGGGGAATTCAACTATGGTAATTCCATTAAATGTATAAGGGTGATGGCTAGACTCTCTCTTGTTGGAGATGATTATTGATACTTGATAACTAGCACTTTTCAGGACAAGTCTGGATGTTGTCCAGGTTTTACTGCATTTGAAGACATACTGCTTCAGTATCTGAGGAGATGTAAATGATGCTGAACATTGTGGTATTGAACATCAGTGATCATCCCCTTATGATGGATAAAAGGTCATTGATGAAGCAGCTATAGATGGTTGGGCCTAGGACACCAAACTCCACACAGTGAAACATGCTGAACCACGATAACAAGGGCAATATCACCATCATCCAACCACCGTCCATCTCAGCAACTTGGTAAAGGTGCTGCTGTAGCTGAGTGACTATGTCAAAAAGAGGGGGCCTGCTGTGTGACAGTTTCCTTCCAGTCTCAGACCCAAATCTATCATTCAACTTCTCACTGCCTTCAGACAGGCATTACATGACAGATGAAGAAGCGATGAGCTCCACCTCCCACAGAACCATTGCAAATTATACAAATAATAGATCACCTTTAGCCAGCGTTCACCTTTTTTAAGTCATTGCTGCCAATGTCAGGATCATTAAAATGCCATTGTGCAATTTGAAAGACCAAAGGCATGCTGTAAATTGTCTATGACCAGCATTTAAATCTAAGTACCTTCACTTTGTCTGTATGACAAATGGATGATGAACTGGTATGAACTAGCACTGATGGCATTGGTCATTGTCCTGTTGCATTGGGTCTGCATTATGGAGAGATCTCACACAGGTTGCTCCCTGGGAGGGACCCAGTCGGATAGAAGTTTAAAGCGCCATCACCTTTGCAGCCACTGGGAGAGGATGGCCTTCTACTCCTGTAGCCTTCAGGTCTCACTCCAGCATCAGGTACAGTTCCATCATAGTGTCCCAGGACATATGCAGTCTGCGCCAACAGTGCGTCTAGCTCATCCCCAGGAAATTGAGCAAGGGCCAAAACCCCAGTCCTTCTGAGAACCCAATACATCCCAAGGAGCCCTATGACTACAACCTCTCCCTCACCATCTGCATAGTCTGCTGCTGCTCCTGCGCTTATGGTTGGTACTGGTTCTCCTGGATCTACCTTTGCTTTCTTAGGAAGGCAACCACCACTAACATCATCCCAGACAGTGGAACCCTGCATTGGGAACATACGGAGCAGAAAAGAGCTCGCTGGATCTCAGAAGAGTCAGTGGCAACATGTTGTACAGACTGCATACATTCCTCCATTTGGTACAACATGCTGAACCCTGATAAAGAGGGTCGTGTTTCCACCATTCAGCTATAAAATGATTAACAAGTTACAATCCCCTTTAATTGGCTACATGCCGCTGCCTAGACATAACCTCCCCTCACCACTTAACAAAAGCATAAAAGATATGTGTTGCTCTCAACATTAAGATTGGACTCATAGGATGTCTCATCCAATTCTGCCAGAAATCTCTATAGCCCATGTTGTTCAGTCCCCTATAGGATTCCATCTACTATGACTAAACTATGCTATTCTTCAGTTCATATTTTCCTTTCTCCTGGAACTGTTCCTCCATTACCCATTCTGGAAGTATCCTCAAAGGACTGCCCCTTTCTATTTTGACTGTCAATATTATCTTCCACAAATGGGTAAGGACAGCTGTCAGAGAAAATCGAACAGTTTTTAACAAGTGCTTAGTTGCTTTCTTACAGAACGATTGACAACAGTGGATGGAGTTAATTTCCATTCTTTATCTGCCATGTTTCATTACTGTCATTAAAAGTCTGCTAAAGCTTATTGAAGTATTACAATTACTGAAGTAAATTTCCAATTATCTTGTTCATAGAAGTCACCAAATCTTGGCAGGTCAACTCCTTTCAACAATAACTAACCCCCAATCAGGTTATAGAAATCACACAGAAATCCAATTCACAGCACGCAGAAGGGTTCCAGTCAACATTTGATTTTATACTTGATGCTTGGTAGATGTTCCATATTTAAATATTCTGTAGAGTAGTTATTACAATTAAACTTATCCAACACTGGGATATATATATTGTTCCCTTTATGGAATCAGGTTATCTCTTATTTATCTTTCAGCTGCAATTGCTGTTGACCTGGCGACGTTTCCGTGAATAGACGATGTAGAAAATTATAGATATGTAGAAGACTATATGTTGTGTGTTACTAACCATATGGATGGAAATTCAATGATGGCAAATTTTTACTCAGTCCATGCAATATCTTTGTATGTTACACTTTTTTAAAAAAAATCACAGATTTATGATAAACCTAATAAAGACATCTTATTCTTTTACATTGTGTCATCATAAGAATGATTTAATTATGATCCAGCAATCTTTAGTTTGCAGAACCTATTACTATATTTATACACCCGTTCCATCTTTGATATTTAATCTACATTAACACCTTTCAGTATATATGTAAAAATGTCTCACGTCGTGTCTCTTTAAATCTAAAATGGCAGCTGGCACCAGACTGGCTGGTCTACCATAAGGATCTCCTTTGAACTGTCTCAGAATCAAGTTTGATGTGCTAATTTATGTTCTTGTTGGCAAAAGCTATAGTTCTGTGTTTTCAATTGAACAGTTTGCTAACCATGGTATACCCTTGGCTTCAGCCAAATGTTAAAATCATTTGTCTGGAAATTGTAACAGTTAGGAACAGCTATGCAATCCCAGACTTGTGTGCAACATATGTATTTCAATATGCAAGGAGACTGCATTGTTATAGCATATTGGACGATGGCAAGTGTAATTGTCAGTGGGTTGTATGTCATTGTTCCTATGTCTTTTTTCTAGTATGTATTATATCTTATGTATTCAAACTAAGGACTAGCTGTAAGCAATGCTTCAATGCTTGATTAAACTCAAGAGGGAAAAATAAAACACATTTTTGTTATTCCCAAGTATTTGTGTTGATTCCAAGAGTATTCATTTGAAAAACACGAATGATTCTCCTTCAACCAGTGCTGACTACTCCTGAATTTAATTATTTGATTGCCAAATTCTGTTGCTTTATGTTTTATATCTCCTGTGTATTGCTTTTATGCAATAACAGTGCTTTTACTTGTAAATGACAAAATTATATCTTAAAGGACTTCACATCAACCAGAAATAAAACTAAATAAACAGGGGAATTGGAGGACAGAGAGCATTAGAGGGTAGCTGCAAAGATTAAATCAAACAGAAAGTTGTTAAAATGTCAATTACAACCCTCAGAGACAGAAGAAAGTTATAGAGAGCAAGATATGGAATTCCTGAGTACTGTAAAATAATGGTCAGGGAGTTGACAGCAACAATTTCAAAATGCTGATGGATTTTGATCGAGTAGGTATGATAGCCTGTTTCCACTGGAAGGGTAGTAGGTAACTAAAGAACATGACTGTATGATAATTAGCTGAAAGACCAGGGCAGAGGTATGGAAACAATTTGTACACTGTAAATTGTCATGACCTAGAATGCATTGCCTGAAAAGGTAATCGGAGTGTATTCAGTTGTAAATTTCAAAAGACAACAGAATATATAACTAAGAAGTAGAGAAATACAGTATTATTGAGATAGAATGGAGTAGTGGAATTATTTGATAGTTTTTCAGAGAGCAAGCACAGAGATAATGGGCTGAATAGTCTTCAACTGTGTTGTGTAACTCTCTGATTCAAAGATGGATCCTTTGAGAGAATAGAAGCATAGATAAGAGATATACACATAGCCTGAGTTTTACTCACCTTTTGGTAATCGGCCGGGACCCAGGAAGGCTGGCAAAAAGGATCCTATTTTACCAACTTCAGGAATGTTGATGGATTTGTTGCCTGCCAGGTACCTAAATGAGCCAATTAAAGTCCTCTTCTGGCAGTTTTTCCATGTTGGCAAACCTTGTCACCATCTGGGACAGTACTGGTTGAAAGCTGGTGGCCATCTTGCAGGGTCAAAGTGTGGGGGTGGTTCCTTCTTTATAGGCACTCCAGGGTCATGGAGGAGTTCCCAGTTGTAACAGCTGCCCTCTTAACAAAAGAGTTGCCCCTGCCATAACCCCATGCCAATGGCCTTTCTTTGAGGATATTGGGCCATTGGAGCACCCTCTCACTGCATTTGCTGCCTCCAAATTGGCCATCACTAATGACGGCACTGTGGAGTTCCCAGCCCTTTGATTGGTTAGGCAGCTATTGGAGATGAGCTGCTCTGCAGTAGAGAGTTGTCTTTACTCTAAGAATAACTGTGAAGCATACATGTAAGGAGCTATGTTGTAGTGGTGTTAGATCACAAAGAATTGTGTCTCTAGGGTACTAGTCAATGTCCACTCTTACAAACCATTGTATATTGTTATATTTAGGGGGAGGCGATGGCCTTGTGGCATTGTCGTTGGACTGTTCACCCAGAGACCCAGGCAATGTTCTGGGGACCTGGATTCAAATCCTGCCACAACAGATGGTGCAATTTAAATTCAATAAATATGTGGAATTGAGAGCCCAATGATAACCATGAATCCATTGTTGATTGTGAGGAAAAATCCATCTGGTTCACTTTAGGGAAGGAAACTGCCACCCTTAACTGGTCTAGCCTACATGTGACTCCAGACCTACAGTGTTGTGGTTAACTCTTAACTGCCCTCTGGGCAATTAGGGATGGGCAATAAGTGCTGCCTGACCCATCCCATGAATGAATAAAGATGTTTTATAAAGTTTATTAAATGTCACTTCTCTGAGTAAAATTGCAAAAAAACAGTAAGTAGTAAAAGGTTACAGTGAATCCAAGGGTCCTTACTGAGGATGGGGAAGGCAAGAGCATTTGGAGGCTCCACCTACATAAAGTGTGTGAGGAAAGAGAATAAGGTTGACACCATTAAGGAACTGCACTGGTGGAAGCTAGGCCCAGGCGGTATTGCAGACAGTCATGAGTAACATTCCCTTTCATTTCTTTCTTGTCACACAGAATATTATGTGTGGTGGGGACGTCCAGAGGCAGAAGCCATTCATTGACATGTTGAGCACATGCGCAGAGCTTCCCAATAGTCAAATGGCATGTAGTTAGAGGGAACATTATTCATGACTTTTTTTAAAAATTGCTGATGGGTTGTGGATGGTGCTGGTGAGACCACCATTTATTGCCCATCCCAAATTGCCTTTGAGAAAGTGATGGTGAGACGTTTTCTTGAATCACTTCAGTCCTTGGGGTGTAGATACACCACAGTGCTATTACGGAGGGAGTTATAGGCTATTGACCCCACAATAATGAAGGAACAAGCCAAGATGTGCTATTATAGGATCCTGGATGAATCACTGCAGTTTATTTGTAGATGATACATACTGCTGCCACTGTACATTTGTGGTGAAGGGAATGAATGTTAAGGTAAGTTGATGGATGAGTTGCCAATCAATTGAGCTACTTTGTCCTGGATGGTATTGAGCTTCCCTCATCCAGGCAAGTGGAAAATACTCCTCCACTCTTTTGTGTTGTGCCGTAGCCGGTAGACATGTTTTGAGGAATCAGGAGGTGAGTTAATTGTTCTCTGCGGAATTCCTAGCCTCTGACCTGCTCTTGTAGCTACAGCGTTTACATGACTTGGTCTATTTTCTGGTCAAGTATGTTGATGGGGAATTAAGCAATGAATATTGAAGGTAGATGGTTGCTCTCTTTCTTGTCAAAGATTGTCATTATCTGTCTATTGCATGACATGGGTGTCACTTACCACTTATCAGCCCAAGCCTGAATATTGTCTAGGTTTTATAGCATTTGGACATCAGTATCTGTGGAGTTGTGACTGGTACTGAATACTGTGCAATCATCAGTGAATCCTACTTTGCACTTTATGATGGTGGGAAGGTCAACAAAGCACATGGAGATGGTGAGGCTTAGGACATTACCTTCATGAACTCGGGTAGCAACATCCTAGATCTGAGATGACTGATCTCCAAACACCACAACCATTTTGATTTGTGTTGGGTAAGACTTCAGCCTCCTGCAATAAGGACAGCAGCCAAACGTAATGCAAGGTCAATCTACAGGTTATGGTCACATTAAGCAGGTGACTGTTACTGCCGGTGTCCTCACTGACAACTGGAAACAGCTGCACATCAGTGGTAGACTACAGACAAACCCAGGACTGATTTACTAGCCCCTGCAGGCATCATTAAATGATGCGGTTGTTTTCTTGAATCACAGGGGTTTCTAATTCAATTCAATGCAGCTAGTATGTGATCAGCAGTAACATATCATCCCAGTTCATTTAGCATTGACAAGGCTCTTACGTTCGGAGTTGTGTTCAGATATTTTTGTGCCCTCTTCACCTTTTTTGCCAACATCAGCAGGCCCTCAAACTCCGGCCCGATGTGTACTCACATGAGCAGATTGGCAAAATTATATCAAAATTGTTGTATCTGAAATATATCTACTCAAAGCAGATTGGCAAGGAAACTGCAGTCTATGGAAAGAACATTGGCCCATTTTTGTTAAACTGTCCTTAAACTGCTGAAAGGCAAAGTAGTATTTTTCAATCACCCAAAGCTAACACCTATCTGTAGAAGTGATTTTCTAACTGCCAGAGGTTAACATTTCACTGTGATTTCTCCCATCTCTCCTCATAATTGGCATTTATGTTTTTTATGACCTCTACCACACTTCCTGACAACTTGTTTCCTTATGAAAATTTCATGCTGACAGCAATAATGAGTTTATATTATACAGAACCACTTTGGTACATGTTGTTCTGTTTGTTGCTAGATCTCTAGAATCTTCTTCATTTATACCAAGGAGCATATTCTGCAGTGTTACGCAGCAACACAAACTCCACATGCTCAAACTTATACACAAACACTCTTTTGGAATTGATCATTTATTCTGGCCACCAGGCCTTCATTGCTAACTGAGGAATGTACACACAACTCCACATTATCAACAATGTCACTGTCCTCTGCAAGGAAACTGTGGCTGGGTCACAGCGTGAAGCAGTTAGAGAGTGGTGGCCCTCACTGATTCTGCTGCATCAAGAACATGATGCAAAAATATCCCGAGAGGCTACTCTTTGTCAGACAACATGTCGAAGTAAGATTGAAAGCAGCAACAGCATAACAATATAAAAATATCAAAACAAAAAAAGCACTCCATAGCACTAAAGACTCAAATATGTACCTTGAAGTGTTTAGAAATTAATAACCCATGTTTTAGGATTGAGGTTGTATTGTAAATGACTACACAGTTACTTCTAAAACCTTTCAGGACCAGAGAAGTTTACAAAGCAGGAGGAAGCCAGTCAGTTCAGTGTACCTGTGCCACTTTTTAAATCCAAAACTAATCCCATTGACTTACAGTCTCTTTATGTTCCTCAAGTACTTGATTTACATTGTAATAAAAAATGATATTTGAATCACTTATTGATTCTCTTTGACAATGCATGCTGGAAAAATTCACAGTGTGAAGGAATTTCTTTGAACCGGATCCTTACTGTCACGGTCTCAATTTTATTCTTATTATTTATTATTCACTCCCCAGCCAAAATAAATTAGTTTTTTGAGCAAAAGATAAATATTGGCAGTTGTTTAATAGAAATTTTGAAGTAGTTAACTCGCTAAATTGGACATATTGAGTATTTAACAGTCCTCTAAAAGTAACCATTAGCTTGAAAATAGATTAATCCTTGATGGTATGTAAACAAGGCTAGATTTTGTAATTAAAAAGTGTAGTATCAAAAAAGACCCACAAATCAAATGCAGTTCAATCTAGAAGGGCAAACTTTGGCAATAAAAGGACATTCAGTGTTGATTTTGCAGTAAATGGAACCAATTGCATAGGCATATTGATTGTCTTTTGATCGATAGCATTAGCAGATGTGAGTAAGGAAAACCGTCTTGGTGAGTAAAACACAAGGATGAGGACAGCAGTGATTAAATGAAGATGATAAAAATAGAGCAAAAAGAATAAATTATTTTAAATGTTTCAAGGAAACAAAAATGAGGCCTGCAAGTTGGAGATAATAATGACTGAAATAAATGAAAAAAAAGGTGTTCTACAAATGGTTTGCAACCTTCTACATTAACTACTCAATTCTACTTCTTTAACCATTTGGGTAAAGGATTTTGTAGTGGCCAAGTCAAAATCACTAAGAAAGATGCTCTGGAAAGGTTGCGATTACAGTGAATGTATTAGAAGGCCCAAGTTGCTAAAGGAAATGGTAGAAGTGTCTATTGTGATCTTGCAGTCTTCCCTAGATTTGTCAGAAAATTTAAGGGTTGAAAATTTGACAGAAAACAAAAACAGAAGTTGCTGGAAAAGCTCAGCAGATCTGGCAGCATCTGTGAAGAAAAATATCAGTCAACGTTTCAGGTCCAGTGACCCTTCCTCAGATGAGCCTTCAGAATCTGACATTCATCCTCTCATGTCAGATGAGGAAGGGTCATCGGAACCAAAACGTTAACTGTGATTTTTTTCTTCACAGATGCTGCCAGACCTGCTGAACTTTTCCAGCAACTTTTATTTTTGTTCCTGACTTACAGCATCTGCAATCTTTTCGTATTTTATTGAAAATTTGACACCCTTCTTCAAGAAAGGATGGTCAGTTTAGCATCAATGGTGATTAAAATTTAATGAACAATAATCAGGAAAAAAATAAACATGCACTCAGATATATTTGAGTTAATTAAGGATTGCCAACGTAAATGTGAAAGGTAGATCGAGCCTCACTGATCTAATAGAACTCTTTGATGAAGTAGCTAAAGGTTGATAAACATTTGACAAAGCACCACATAAAAGCCTTGCTAAATAAAATTGAGCAACAGTCAGTGTGAGCTTGGGTAAAAATTTGACTTGGAGGCAAAAAACAATGAGTCGTGGCAAAATGGTTGTTTCTCAGGCCGAAAAATAGTAGTCAGTGGTGGTCCCTAGGGGTCAGTGCCAAGAACATTTGATATCTATAAATAACTTGGATATTGGAGAACAGAGAAAAATATTGAAACTTGCCAATAATATTAATGATGGCATTTTAAATAGTAAGGATGATACAAAAAGTGTGAGGTGATGCATTTAACTGTAGGAATAGGAACAACCAATGTAGAAATGTAATTCTAAAGTGGCTACCCGAACAATGGGTGGTTTGTGACAGCATATATTGTGACTAATTAGCAAATCTCATTGGATTCAGCTTCATTAAAGGATGTTGAGTACAAAAGCAGGAAAGGTATGTTGAATCTCAGAATTATTACAGCATATTCATTCTATCATGTCCGTGCTGCCTGTCTGAATGAGGATATCATGTAGCGTCCTTCTCCTACCCACTGTTGGTAACCCTGCACATTCTTCTATTTGAAATGGGGCAGCATGGTGGCTCGGTGGTTAACACTGCTGCTTCACAGAACTAGGGGCCTGGGTACAATTCCAGCCACAGGTGACTGTTTGTGTGGAGTTTGCACATTCTCTCTGTGTCTGCTTGGGTTTTCTTCCACAGTCTAAAGGTGTGCAGATTAGGTGGATTGGCCATTCTGTATTGCCCATAGTGTGCAGGCTAAGTGGATTAGCCATGGGAAATGCAGGATGATAGGGTAGGGGTAGGGCCTGGGTAGGATGCTCTTTGGAGGTTTGGTGTGGACTTGATGGGCCAAATGGCTTGCTTCCACATTGTAGGGATTCTATGAAATGTCCATCTACTTTGCTTTTGAAAACCTCAATTTAGCCTGTCTCCATCATGTCTTCAGGAAGGGCATTGCAGACCTTAATTACTTGCTGCGTGAAAAAAAATGACCTTAATATAATTTGTGGCTTCTTTACTCATTAAATTCAGTTTATTCCCTCTTGTTTTTGATTCTTTTACAAGTAGGAGTATTTTCTCCCTATTTATTCTGCCCAGACCTCGTGATTTTGAAAATTCCATCAGATGTCCTTTCTGCCTTTTCTTTTCCAGAGCACACAGTCTCAGCTTCTCAAATCTGTCTTCATAATTAAAATTCTTTATCTCAGGAATTATTCTCATAGGCCTCTTCTGCACTCTATCCAATAGCTTCACCTCTTTCTAAAGGTGTGGCACTCCAGAACTGGAAATACTCACAGTACTCCAGCTGAGACTGGACTTGTATCTCATATAAGTTCAGCATAACTTCTTAACTCCTGTGCTCTATCACATTCCACTGAAATCATCAAAAGAGGAAAACCTGTACTGCTGCAGCTCCATTATTGTTTATGTCTTTAAAAGAAAGATTTGTTCATTAAAGCGTGTATGATGCAAAAGCAGCCATGTAGGACAAAAGTGACTGCAATAAGTAAAAGACATGTCCTTGTGAGTATTGTGGGATAGGACTTGGTTTGCTTCACTCTGACCAAATTGCAAATCCTGGAGCAAATTGCATCTACTCTGAACCTCAATACGACTTCAGAACTAGCAGATCAACAATTGACATGATATCCTCACTTTGGCAAATATGGGAGAAGCATAGAAAATAGTGCAGACCACTCTACATTGTCCTTAAAAACTTAGCCATAGCCTTTGATCTTGTCAGCAGGCCTATTGTCAGTGAAGGAACAGCAATCTAGTTCCAAGTCATGATAGTGTTTCCAATAGAGGGGAACTTGCATGAGAACATGCACACAGTTTCATTAGTTTCAATAAAGTAATATCAGACACTTTCAAGGTCAACGATCAATAAATTAGGGCTGTGACTTGTCAGCGACTGTGTTTCATTTATTTTTCTTCATCCTACTATAGTACACTTTCGGAGCCACAATTTGCCTCCGTTAAATATTGGCAAGACCAGAGACATTATCTTTGGCCCAGGTTGAGCATCACTACCAGCAGAAAAGCTTGTAATATAAGGCAGCAGCCAGGGGATGGAGAGGATGGAAGGAGGAAGTTATCATGAGTGAAATGGGTGGTCATGGTTTGAGAAAATTGTGACTGTCAATATGGGGAGGACGTGTGAAGTTTGGTGAGAGATTGAGTGACAGAATTGAGAGATTGGAAGGGGGTGTATGGGGTGATAGGCTTCAGCCAATTGTAGGTTGTGTAAAAGAGGCAAGTTGTTAGGTGAGACAAATCACTCCAGCTTCACTGACCCAAGAAGCTGTGTTTACCTCGTGGAACTAGGCCTTTGTATCCTTATACACCTAACAGGTTAATCAGTCTCGAGAATCCCCATGGATTAAAAACAAACACCCTGTTAGAATACTGTACAAGCAGACAGCCTCCTTAGAAAAAGATAAACCTTCCTTCTGAAAGTGGATTGATTGTCTGCCTCTGCCTAAGAAATAATTTTCCATTCATCCACCCATTTTGAATTATGAGCTACTTTCGCTTGATCTCCCAAAAACCACTTCCCCAGTCATCGAATTTCTGGAAAACTGTTCATTCTCAATTAGGGCATTGTGTTTTACATAATCCCATCATATGATAATGCAACAGAGTGGGAGCAAAATTTCTTTAGATAGAACCAGTTTCTTTCTTTTTAGGTGCTACTCAATCACATGAGACTTGCAAATGAGGTCTGAGGTGTGAACATGCACTTAAGTCAGGAATTGACGAGAACACCACCTTCATGTATAGGTTTGTATGCCTTACAATCACTGGCAGGATGTAACAGCAGGAGATTAGAATGTGAATCCATATGAAACACTGATCTGAAGCCACGACTGCCACTTTGAAAGTGAATACACCCTTTCTTAGTCTTGCATAGCTGAACAGCACTTAAATAAAGTGATGGATATCCTACAAGTCCTATTGAAAGAGATCCTGAACTACTTACAGATTAGTAAATGGATTACTTCCAGTGTCTACCTGTGTCTTGTTTGCATCTTGGGGCTTTCCAGTACTTGGCTGATGTTTGATTAAATCTACAAGGAGTTCTCTGCTGATCGCAAATTTTTTTTTCATCATTTGAAATCTCGTGCTGAAAGAAATTACTTCCAGACATGGTTGGTTGGTAAGGCTACCTTTTAAAATTGAACATGTCTGAGAAAATAAAGAGATGTTGCCCAGGGCAGGAGAAGCTGCTAGAGAGAAACAAGGAGGAGGGATGAAGGCTCCACAGAAAATGTTCAGAGAATAATTTTCTGACTTCATCTTTCACAAGGAGCAATGCATTTTAGCTTCAAGTGACACCTTATAAGTAAAATCTGCCAACACTTGTAAACACAATTGCAACTTCAAAACAGAGCAAAGATAATGTCACCTTTGCTTGGCAAAATGACCATGACTCTTATCTTTTATACATCTGACTCCTTCCAGATTGCTTCTGGAGAAAATGTTGCAATGAAATGCTGCTTCTGGGACCGCTGTGGATATAAGTCTTTACTCCTTGAGATCATAAGTTGTTCAGCCTCATCCTCAAACAAGCCCCTATGGTGAAGGTATTGTAGCCTAGTTCCAAGTCAGGATAGTGTTTGCAACGGAGGGTAATGTGCATGAGAACATGCACACAGTTTCATTAGTTGCAATGAAGCAATATCAGATCCATCCAAGATCAGCAATCGATAAACCAGGGCTGCGGCTTGGTAGCAACTCTCTTTAGTTTAATTTACTTCATCCTTGTACACTTTCAGAGCCACAATTTACTTCAGTTAAACACTAAATAAGAACCAAAAGAACTGTGGATGCTATAAATCAGGAACAAAAAACAGAAATTGTTGGAAAAGCTCAGCAGGTCTGGCAGCATCTGTGAAGAGAAATCAGAGTAAATGTTTCAGG